>NW_008795919.1:319185-324434 GCF_000699145.1 Aptenodytes forsteri
GGAGGACACGAGGGAGTGGTTTGGGGGGGGGGGGAGAACATTAAGTGACATTAAATCAAAGATAATTATCAGCTGTCAGTCAGCGAATGGCACAGAGCCAGAGCAGCACTGAGTAGGGGTCTGCCTGTCCAGCCTCACTTCCTTTCCCTTCAGAGTTTGCAAAAGGTGTAATATTTGTCTTTAAACAACATAATTTATTACCAGGTGAATCTGGAATTTTAATACAAAGCTCCATTTGGAGAATGAAAACACGTTTCAATAGAACAATATCTCTGATGATGCATCATTCATCCTTTCCATTTCAAATCCCAGCCTCAGCATGCTGTATTGCAGCTTGCTTTTTTCTTCTCCTGCTCGGAAAGAAAAATATTCTTACAATTTTGAAGGGGTTACTATCACTGACATTATTAATAGACCTATGTTATTAAATTACTTTATATACACCATGTATAATATTTGTCCTTTTTTAACATGCTTGACATAAGAATCTCAGTGAGCGACCCTGGTATAGCATCTGCATTTCAAGAGGACTTCAGAAAAAAACTGTAAGGAGACCTTAATCTGTTCTAGGTGAGAGGGAAGAGGAACAGGAATCCTTGTTTATGTTCAGTGAGGACTAAGTATGTCAGCTGGCTCTGAAACCTTTTCTCATGTTATGACATGCTCCCAGTATTCTATTTGACCAGCTCCTGTCCCTTGCTCTTCACTGCACTGACACAAAACTCAGGCTTTACATCAGAAGCGAAAGGGCCCTGGGGAACGGTGGACATTCTGCAGTATGATCCGGTATTCTTCTCTTGCAGTTAATGACTAGCTTTGCCTGCAAGTAGGCTACGTGTGTCTTAGGCATTGCTCACCACCCCTGCTGCTCTGTTCTCAATTGAAGCTAGTCTCCTCTGTGTGATATCACAGTCAGCTGGCTGTGATACTGCAGGTAGATTGGGACTTCAGATAGCAGGTGAGAAGCAGGGGGACACAGCCCCCTGAGGAACAAACAATTTTACTTTTGTGCATTAACAGTGTCATGTACAGTGAAGATTAATACAAAGGAGACTCCTCAGAGGACATTCTGGCACTTGGCATTTCCCAGGGTCATTGGTGGCTTTGTGATTCTTTTTTTAAATGTATAAATCACTGATTAAATGTCTGTTTGCCAGGCTGCACCACCCTGGACATGCCTGGAGATGTCCCAAAGGAGGAGGTGGGAAAGGGGGAGGGGGAGAGTTGCCTGCAGCTTGGGATAGTTATCTGTTTGCTTTGAACAGAGCAACTGATCTACCTCTGGGGTTTTGCTTTCACACAAGTTCATCCAGTTCACCTACTTATACTGCTCGTTATTAATAGAATCGTTAACAGGTTCACTCCACAGCTTGTAGGGAAGGTGTGCACATGGGTGGCACCTGAAGACAGAAAGTATCTGATTATATCTAATACTTATTTGGCTCATCTTCCCAGGTGTGCTCTTCTACAGATAATGAACTAGGCAACTTCATGGAGGGAGGTACAGGCACGCCCTAGCTGTGGGCTCCGGCTGTATTCCAGCATCAGCTAACAAGTGGGGTACCCCTGCTGGTGAGGAGTTAGGGCTGTGCCTGCATATACAAGGGAACACAGACATGGATGCTGTGACCTGCAGAAATGGCACAGGTGAACAGATTTGTCACTGAGCAGTAGGTCTTCAGAGGCACCTGTATTCTCAGTCAAGGGCTGACACTGAGCTACTTTGTTGTCTATGGACACATCCTTCTCTTTGTGCATCCTCTTTGTCCCTGACTTCTGCCCATTTATACATAAGCTCGTCATGGCACAACTTGCTTTCTGTAGGTGTAATGCAGTGAGATGTGGCTGCAGCATGGGTATATTTACTTGAATTTGCTTGAGTATACCTGCTCAGGTGCCAACAGCTGCGTAGATGTAACCTGTGTGTTGGAGCACAATGTCATGTAACAAAACTCAGGTCTGATGTGTGCATGTGGGGGATGGATCATGCACGCTGTTCGTGATGACAGGCTGCTCTGTGTCTTAGCACGTACAAGGAGGAGGAGGTCTGTCATGGACCTGAGTGCTGTAGGCTGAGCTCTCTGCTCTGTGATACGTTCTGCGGCATCTGTGGTCTTCCTCTGGCAGTGAGGCCAAGCACTGATACTGAGAGGTCAGGTCCAAGATTTCAGCTGGAGGCAGTTGAAGAAGAACAGAAGGGGAACAGAAAGGAAACAGAGGAAAGAAGGTCTCCTAAAACAATCAGACTTCTCCACCTCTCTCAATGTTATGTACAATGGTACACGGGCTTCTTCAACTGGATTCCACTTACAACCTGTTACACTACTTCTAGAAATGAGCATGTAAGGGTGAGCAGTTCATTATTACTGAATACTCCATTCTGCCCTCACATGAAGATAGTGATCTTGATTTAGCTGTTCAGCCATGGATGCCTTTGAACTCAGACCTAGCAGAGAGGGCTGAATCTCTTCCGTCTGATTCATATCCAGAGCTTCTGCTATTTACCTAAGCCTCTCGGGTGGAGACATTGGGCTGGAGAGCTTGTGGGAACAACTCCCTTCAAGTTCTAGCTGCAATCTGAAAGCTGTGGTGTAGGAAGAAAAACAGGGTAACCAGCCTGTCTTCAAAGTGAGCCTTTCTTCTCCCCAGAGCAAGTGTAGTTCTGACCCTATTTAACACCAGCTCTCTCACACAGAATGAAAGGTTAGTACATGCAGTGTTTCAGGCTAATAGAAGAACAACTTCTCTGCCTGAGTGGAGCAGGTACATGTGTTTAATAAGCACTTTCTTCAGTACAATTACTGTAAGGGTGGCAAGTGATTTTTTTTTTGCATCTCGACTGCCAAGTTTTCATAGCAGTCTTGACATTTTTGCAATGCTAGCTTTAGCAGTAAGATGTGCTCCATGCACTGAGTGACCCTTCAGCAAGTTAATGCTTCCAGATCTACCTCAGAGTGAGCTGGCTGGAGACCTCTGGCCAGAGTAGCACTGTTTTAGCTTGTCAGGATGGCTTCATTAGAATTTTCATTGCAAATTCAGTGCATGAAATAAGTTTGGCTTCCAGCCTGGTGACTTGTCTCAGTCACCTATGCTTGTAGCCTGTGTTCAGGATGAGCAAGAATGTCTTACTCAGTGGTAATCATGTCATCTTGGATTTTTAAACCTCGCCTTTATTCCTGGCAAACCAACACCTAATTAGTTTGATAGTATTAAATGCACTGGATATTTATGTGTTATCAGTTATTAATGTATGTTGCTGATATATGATTCTATTTGAGTTGAACAAAGCACCTTTTACACTCGAGATGAAACAGGCATTACTTTGCTTAACTACTGGGCAGATGGTAGCCTGATAGTCATTCGTCTGCCCCTAGAAAGCATAGCACTAGTGGACCAGTTTCTTGGGCAATGCCTTTTTGTGCCTGGTAGTCGACTGCCAGCTGTTGGGATATCGTTCTCACACATCTTTGGCCGTGAGTTTAGAAGGTATCATGGGAGCTCTTCAGACTAACTGTATTGTATAGATTTGAGGACTATGGTTGTAATATCCATGAACAGGGAAAAAAAAAGGCGGCAACACACAGATTAACGCACCTGTCACGTAGTCTGAAAAAACCTGCTCAGAACAGATGCAGCACAATGGCTGTTTACTAAATGTTCCTGGGCAATTGGCTCAGTGGAGCTGTGCCACAGGGCTGCAGAGAGTACTCCATAAGCAGTGGTTCAGGAGTTCTTCGGGATGTAAAGCAAGTCCCTTTTTCAGTGGAATTTTTTAATGCACCCAGATGTAAAATAGTAATAGGAGCATTCTGTAAAAAGCAGGAGCTCGACCGGATAAACTTTACAATAAAACAAATATTAAAGCTTATTTATGGTGCTATGCTCTCCTTTCCATTTGACACTGACATATTTATCTTTTATTTAGAAATTATTAGTCCCAAACTGGGCTCAGATGCTTCATCTCCTTTTTGAATTATGAGCAAGAAAAAAATAGTAGAGCGGCGATACCCCTGGAGTGATGGCTTTACATCTTTAATCTAATTAATTTATGAGCATTTCCAGGGACACCCTACCACAGCACCTGAATGCCTGGAAATCCTGCATTTTAAGAGTTTTCCATTTGATATTTTGTTTCCTCCTGCTAGTGTGGGTCTCATGTTTCCAACCCTGTAGTGTTCAGTACATAGAAAAGCAGTATTAATAAGTCTTAGTACTTATTATGTCAAATAAAATTGAATTAATTTCTCCTGAATTGTTTGTTGGTTATGTTTGTCTTGTTCTGATGAGATGCTCACTGATAGTAGGGTAAGAGGTCCCTATTTGTGGCTTCTCCTGTTGTGTGTGAGGCCTCACCTTTGCTTTGTTTTCTGTAACGGCAATAACCAACACATTGATGTGTTTTCCTTAAACCTTGTATTACAGGGCTGAGTTTCTCTTGAGCTACCTTTAGTTTTTGTAGGCTCCCAGGAAGCAGTGGTAGATACGGCATCGTGCGATGTGTCAGAGGCATCCAAAACCAGTCTCTTTCAAATCTGAGTCGTGCTCTTCTTTCCCTCTTTGGCAGGTGTGAAAGAGATGGAAAACTCCTGAATTAGCATTTGCTGTTTGTCAGTGCTGTGCTCCCTGACAGAATCAGGCTCATATTAGCTCTTTTTCTCCCTCCCTCTTAATTAATTTTGCCTGTGCTGAGCAAGCGGGCTCCAGCAGGCTCGCTGCTGTGGACTGATTTCCCTGTCTCCCTTTGATGTGTCTCCTGAGAGGGGCAGGGCACACTGGAGAAACTCATCAGAGAGACCTGCTATTGCTTATTTTCATGCTGCCTTGGGCAGAGCTCTTCTCTGTCCTCTACTCTTACATTATTTCTCTTTCAACAGCAACTACGTTGTCATAATACAGCAGACGTTTCTAAGTCTTGTGAGCTGTGGGAAGCCTGGGGCCCATTTGCTCCATCGCTACAGCAGGAGTCAGTGCACGCAGAGCACCGGCCACCCAGGACGGTGTCGGAAACCGAAAGGCTGGGCCTGGCTTTCAGAGGCACTCGGCACCTTTGTCCCTGGAGAGTTTACAACTCTTGAGTTCACGGTTAAGGGCTGGTGCCGGACTGCTCGCTGCTCTGGCTGAGGCCAGCGTGCCTCTCTGCCCACCCCGAGGAGGCTCGTCCCCCCCGAGAGAAGTTTCCTTCTTTCTGTGGTCGACCTCTTGCTCTGCACGGCAGCCAACGGCTGCTGTGCTCCCCTCAGGCCCAGCCC
>NW_008795919.1:324505-347290 GCF_000699145.1 Aptenodytes forsteri
TCTGCCCTCAGGCCCAGCCCTGCCTGGCCACCGCAGCCAGGGCAGCTCTCCCTCCTAGGCCTCCTGCCCTGGCCTGGCGAGGGGGGAGCCGGCAAGCCTGTGGCAGGCAGAGGCAGGGCAGCAGCCACCTCCCCCCCCTCGTGGGAGCTGGCAGTGGTCGGAGGGACTGGGTCGAGGAGAGGAGGCACGTCAGCCAGGGAGAGCACGGGTGCTCGCAGCTGGCACTGGGGACCTGCGAGGTCCGCTGCTTCGGAGCTGGTGTTTTCCATGGTGCTATCAGGGAATCTGCTGAGAGCTGGCTGCTGATGCGGGGGAACTAATGAGCTTTGAGAAACGTTGATGCCTGCCGCTACGTGTGTGAAGGCATGTGCACAGAGCAGACGCCAATCTGCAACAGTGTGTGTAAGGCTCGAGTCAGAGCCATGGGGCGCTTGTTTTCACTGCACCAAAACAAGTAATCACAGCTCTGCACTTTTTGCCATATTTTCTCTCTGTCTCACTCTTTTCTTCCTTTTTTTTAAAATATTGCCGAGTAAATGTTAGATTCCAAATGCCTTCATTATTTAGATTTATTCATGAGATTCCCACTCGATATTTCTGTATCATAAAAACAGTTTGTGAATACTTCGTAGTAAATTTTTTATGTGAACTTTTGAAATTTACTTTGTATTAATTAATTATTTAACTTTTGTAGAGCATGCCTGTTCCATGACTGGACAGAGGAATGCAAGTCAGCAGCACAATATGAAGTGCAAATGCCAATTCTTTGCCAAATACTCAGCTCAGAACTTGGTGACAGTACATGAATTAATTCTCTTACTCATGCATTCCCACTTAAAATATATGAAAACCTCTTTTGCAGATCTTGGCTCAGATATCCACAGAAAACAAATATGCCCCAAAACTACAGACTTGATATTATTGTGAAACTGATCTTTAAATTCAAGTAAATAGTGGACAAATAATTTTGTCCTATCCAGTCAGCACTAGTCTTGAGTGGACAATCCTTAAGAATGGAAAATTCAGCCGTGCAGACAGGTAGATTACACTACAGCATGGTTGGAGAGAGACTGAAAATGAATTAAAAAAACCCTTTCTTCCTCCATTGTTGGAGAAAAATAAACAACAATCCGAATTTCTGATTTAAAATTTGTTTGGCAAAGAAAGCCCAGGGAGCACCCTCCCATCACCATAGTCGTCTCTTTCAAACCAAACTCATGAATTCCCTACTGGGTATTTATCACCTGAATTATAAAATCACAAGCCCTCCTCCCCCGCAGCGTCTTCAGCTTTCTCAGCACTAAGAACATCATTTCACATACATAACAACTGCACCACTCTTTTGCCTCAACTGAGTCTGTAGGGGCCATGTGACTGGGAAGGTCAGCTACTCTCGCAGCCCCAAGGCACATTCTTCCTTTCAGATACAACATTTCATTTCAAGATTTGTGTTTTCCTAATGTCCATCTACCAGCCTGTGACGCAAACAAGGATTTATCTCTGCCCTGTGTTTCCCACATTTGACTTGTATGCTGCTTGTTTCAGTCACTCTTTCACACTCTGCAGTGTGAGGCCAAAACAAGCTTGTAGCAGCCTGACTTCTGTGTTGGCCAAGGAAATTAGCACAGCACTTCTGTGCAGCAGGATTCTGCAGAAAAAAAATGCATTCTTTCATCTCAGTGGCAAGGTGGTAGGGAGCTGTGATCTGACCTTTCTTCCTTGGAGGCCTGGATTCAAACTCTGCCAGCAACTCCAGTCAGAGAACTGCAGGCAAGTTTGTCCCCATCAGCAGTTTTGTCTACGGGAAAGCAGGGCAGAAGCAGCGAAGGGAGATAGGGACGAAGGGGAGCCACTCTGTTGAGGCGATACCTGGTCAGATCCCACTCCAGGGCTGGGCAGCTCGGCTGTACACACTGGGTGCCGTTCTGAGCACAGCACGGCGTGGGTTGTCTCCCCTGGCCTTGCCTTTTCTTGGCAGTGTCTGTGGGTTGAAGCTTGGGGTCCGCAAGGACAAAGCATGGTTGCTGAGGTTTCCTGCCTCTTTCTTGCTGCTCCACAGTGATGGCTTTGTGCGTAGGTAGGGCAGAGGACGGGTGAAGCTCCTGAAGCAGGTCAACAAGGCAGCTGCTGGCCTCTCCATTTTCTGCAGGACTGGGGCTGGAAAGCCATGCTTACTAGGGGCTGTTTGTTCTCACAATCCCATCACCAGAGACAGCTGCCCTGTTCTGGGCAGAGCACTAAAAAGAGCAACAAAGGATTGCTCTTGTTTCAAGATGTTCATTTGTGACCCTTTTGGCAGCGCTGAACCATTGTGAGGAAACCTATGGCAAAAACAGCTCAGTGATTGTTGGCCATCTGCTATCAAAAAAAATCTAAAGTGGTGGAACGACTTAAAGCATGGGACATTTTTGGTCCAACTGATCTTTTACTGAATCTACTGGAGGCCGTGTAAGAGCTAAAAGATACTTGCTATGCTTAAATGTTACCCACCTGTGTAGCTGCATAGAATGTGTGTTGAATGCATTCCTGCTGAGGTAGGAACTCCAATTCATGCCACCCATTGCCGACATGTTCAGCGATGCAGTATGGTGCACGCTCACTTGTGAACATTCTCAGCAGTATTGGTGTGCTGAAGCCACAGGAACTTTTCTCCCCTTTGTGCTATGATTTGGAGGTGAACTAGTTCACTATGCAAAGTGAAATCTTGTACTTCATCAGGATGATACAGCCCTATATCCATAGAAATCCTGTTTCTGAAAGCTCATGTTTAAAAACATAGGCAAATGGATCATTAGCTGTTTTAATTATGTAAGTCTGCTGTGGCAGTTACTCAAACTTTTTGCAAGGCAATAATAGAACCATAAAACTAGTTAGTTATCAAAGATCACTTTTAATAGAAAGAAAAGCCTGTTGGCTACTCTTTCCTTAGAGTGGTTGGTGCTTTGCTCAAGCCCCAGCTAGCCCAGAGCTCAGGCAAAGAGACAGGTCAGCCTGCATCATTCCACAGTCAGAGAACAGGCTGAAACTTTCTGGATGCAACAAGCCATACTGAGAAGACAGAAAAGGTGGCCAGGCTATGGATGGCAACTAAAAGAAAACTTTTTAAAGGGTTCTTGTTTCCAGTCCCCAAGACGATTCAGCTGAAGGGCATCCAGGTCAACCAGGTACTTCCTAGTAGGTGAAAACAGAGCCATGGGTTTTGATCCTCCCTGCACTGATATGATCCATATGTGCACTTACAGATGCCTTGGTGCCACATATGGATCATGAGAGCCAGCCTCTGTAGATGTTGGCAGCAAGGTAAGCTTTTCTTAGTTAAGAAGAATCTGTAGAAAACCTATCCCACACCCATACACACTCCAAAACCTTCCAGGACTACATGGGAGATCTGATTGCTCTGTGATCAGTCCGAAGTACAAAATGTGTTCAGGGAAGGAGAGTGATTCTGACAAAGTTGTATAGGAAGAATACTAGCCAAGACCACTGCTCTGTGCTGTGCTGACCAGGTAAAATGGATGTATTTATAAGCTTCAATTTGTCTCGGTATATTTATCTGAAGTAAGGACTTGATCATGCTGTTCAATATGTCCCTCCTGACAAATGTTCTCTCAGTACAGTGTCTGACCAAGCTGAAGTTCCCAAAGCCATGAAGGTCAGTTTAGCTGAACAGATCATCAGGGCAGCATTAAAGGGTTAATTATAGTTCAGGCTTAATGTAGATCTATCTTAATATAACTATTTTAATAAAAAACTTTTCAATGTCTCTGTCCTGGCATGCACCCTCTGATCCACATCTCAGAGTTTTGTACAGCTATCAGTAGGCGAGTGGAGTTCCTCTATGAGAATATTAGAGGTATAACTTTGCAGGACTGACATGCAAATACGTTATGTATAGTGCATTGTGTCATTTCATAGGGTGCAAACTGCCATGCCACATTTCTTTGAGATGTTGTACCGTGGAATGCTTCTTCCTTTGCAAGTAGAATATATTTGAACTCTAAAATCCAGCCTACAAAACAGTGTGGTATACTAGAGAAAGTGATGTTGGTCCCTTGCCCTTTGTGGTGGCAACTCTGAACACAAAATGGGGAATTCTGTCTATTTGGTGCTTTCTATATAGCTGGATATTTTACAGATTATTTTACAGACTTCACAAAAAGTACTCAAGAATCACTCACCTATCATGGGGTTCATCCTGCAGTTGTGACTTACCACAGGATAATATTTCTGTTATCATCTGCATAATATCACTGACAGCTTGTATTGGTCAAGTGTGTCTTTTCTGGAATGAATGCTTCTGTTCTTGCTAAAAGAGCACCAATTGTTAATGTGATTTAGGTCTTTCCCTGCCTGTTTAGTTGGCAGGAAGCTGCAAAGATGCTCAGATGACCATAGAAACAGCCTAGGGAAAAATCTTGGGATTTTTTAGTAAATTGCCCCAGAGAGCACATTTTCAAAAGCTAGTTTCTGGACTATGTTGAGGCAGAAACTCACAGGGAAAGATCTGACTCCTCAATTACTGTTCCTGCTTTCTGCCATCCATCTAGTTCTTCGTGTGAGTTCTTGATACTTGGGCTGCAAGCATGCCATACTTTAGTTCAATAAAAGGACCTTCCAGCTTAAGCACAGACATTGTGCAGTTTTCATTTTAAAATGGAAGAGAATATTATTTGCACATCAAATACAACATTCTGCACAGCTACTACTTGGGTAGTAGGGAAGGGAAAGAAAGGGCAACAAAGTCTGCCTGGTACAGATTGCTTGAATCATTAATATTCATCATCAAAATGAGAAGACCTGGAGTTTTCATAGCAACTCCACCCACTAAACTGAAATAACTGTTACAGCCTTTGCCAATAAAATGCCAAATGAAATGGATAGAAAATGAAGCAGCGTAGATTGTGCGAAGCAGCTGTTTTCCACTCTGAATTTAGTGGACAGAAACAGGAGGTGTCCAGCAGCAAAAAGCAGCTCTAGGTCTTGTGATCAAGTATCTTTTAGCAAACACTGCATGTGGAGAATGTACAGGAACCAGACTTTTATTGCCATTGCCTGCACCCATGCACTGTACTCATGAGCACCATGTGGGCACTCTAGCACAGGCTTTTCCTGGGGCTGAGTTGTTTTATATGACTGTTGTAATCCCCTCCTGCTAGCTCTGCTTGCTTTCCATGTCAATTCTCTTGTATCAGAACACCTAAAAATCCTTCACTGGTGCTTTTAATTACAAGCATGTTAGCTGCTTCTCTCTGTGTAATTACTAAAATGAATGGGGAAAGCAGAGATGAGAGTATAAATGCTCTTCACACAGAAACGCAATTACGTCTGCGGGCATCTTTCCAACTACTCCGTATGTTATGTAAAGTTTTGTGTATGTATGTATGAGTTAATGAGGATATTTATGTTTTCCCTTTTTACCTTCACAATGGATTCATTTCAGACATATTTTATAAGGTATTTGTGATTGTTAGGTAGACAGATCTGTATCTCCTTCAGGTACAGTCATATCTGCCTCAAAAACCAAAGAAAAGAGATTACATGATTATTCCAGTGTATGTGCACCATAGGCAAATATCTGATCTTGTGTGCTTCGTGTGCTGCTAATCTTCCAAAGTCAGTCTAAGTGCAAAGAGCCTTTGAATAGCCTCCTGCAAGGTGTGACAGTAGGGAAACACCTGCACCTGTGCATTATTTCTTTGAGGACTTGCCTTCACTGTGAAATTAAGTCAAGTTTTCTGCACCTGAGTTTCTTCTCCCTAGTTGGCCTCACTGGAATAAAAGCAACTGCATTTAGCAACTTAATTCTTTCTCCTGAGACTGGCTAAGCTGTTCTGTGAGCTGTTGTTAACTCTTCTTAGTCCTTTTGGGATGCATGATAGGACTCAGAAGAAAAGCCTGGAATACAATGGTACGTGAGTGGACCTAGCCTGCATGCATGTGGTAGAGTGATTATAATTGCCTCTGATAAATTGTACCTGGTCAAGCTTTATCCCATGTCTCC
Source organism: Aptenodytes forsteri (assembly GCF_000699145.1). Taxonomy (NCBI): domain Eukaryota; kingdom Metazoa; phylum Chordata; class Aves; order Sphenisciformes; family Spheniscidae; genus Aptenodytes; species Aptenodytes forsteri. The sequence continues at coordinate 330,507 of NW_008795919.1, forward strand.
TGCTAAGGCAAATAAGCTAAACTGTGCACCGTTGCATCCAAGCTAAAGAGGTTCTGTGTATGGAGAGCACTTGCATAAGGAATGGATTTGTAGTGTGGCTAAATTTATATAGCTGTTGTTTTAGGATCTGCCACTTCTTGCTCTTTCTGCAGTCACTGCAGGTCAGGGAGAGGTGGTCATTACCTCCACTGCACTTGTGAGAATCTTGGCATCAGAAATATGCTGCTGCGTTCCCTGTGAAGGACGGAAGTGTGGGGTTGCTGTGACCAGTCTTCTTATCTGGTTGTTCCTGCTAGGGAAGTCAAAGGAAATGAATCCTAGAACACTCATGTGCATTTCTCAATGGTAGCTACTATGGCAGTGACCTGATACGAATACAAAAGTGAGTGAATTGTAGAATTAGCGAAGCAAAACAAATTTAATTTTTTTTCTTTGAGATTTATCAGAAAAAAAATGAAAAGTTGAGTAAATAGGGGGAAAAAATCACAGATGCGTGTGAAAAAAAAGGTTTTCTTAGATGTGTTTGACTTTTATATTTACATAATTTTTGCAATCCTTTTTTGAGTAGGAATTTTTACGTGAAGAAAGTCTTTATTCCATGTTCAATACTTGCAAAAGTGAAGCTAAAATATCTTTTCAGGAAGCACTTGAACCTGAAAGCCTTTGATGCATAGTAACTTACAGAGAACTGGGGATCAGGAATGATGTCCCATGGCTCATGTGAGGCAAATGGCAACTTTACTTGTGGACCAGAGAGTAAATATAATCCACAGAGGTGTCATAACATCATTAGAAATACTAAACAGTTTGTAGGTAGATGTGTGTCACTGTCTAAATCCTACAAACAGAGATGAAGAAAAATGCATGCATCAGATTCATTATTGTTAGGAGTCATTTTAATAGGTTTTTAAAGAAATGACAACTGTCCTTTTACTGAGTAGATTCAAATATCCTTACACAGGCAGTGCTTAAATAAATGCAAGATATAGTTAAACTTCGGGGACCATAAAATCACAAATAATTTTTATCACTCAAGATAGAAAGCGAGATCTATCTTCAGTGAAGTCAGTAGCAAATTTCTTTTTGCTATGCCACTCTTTGAGGAGGCTCTTAAATAGAAAAGATACTTTGTTGTGCACACAGGGAACATTCTAGTGGTATTGTACTTACTAAATTCCAGAACTTAATATACAGTAACATTCTTTTTGAAGGGTGGAATATTTGAAGAATATTCCATTTGAGTGGAAATCAAATGAAAACTGACTTCATTTTAAAAAATACACTATAAGATGCATGATAGTGTATCAAAATTGGGAAAAATATACTTAATAAAATACAGGAAGTTGCTACCATAATGCAATTAAGATTTTCCAGTCAAATGTGCTGTTTGTGCTGCTTCTGTTTTCCATGCTAGAAATCTTTGTTTCTCATTTTCAACCTAATTTTTGGTTTATGTCATGACTCCTCAGGAGTATCAAGAGGAAGCTTTTATGCAAGACAGTGGTTTCTGAGATTTGTGTGACAAGCCTGGGTAAAATTCAAATGACTCTGTGATTTAATCCATTTGGAGCTGCTGCACTAAATCACTGTAGCTGTTGCTGACATACCAGCCCACAGAAACCTGGAAGCTGATGATATAAGTTTATCTGCGTATCTACAGGTGAAAACTCAGGCAGCCTTGAATTGCAGTAAGAAGTGTTTGCTGCTGTTCTGAATACATTTGGGGAATGAGCAGGGTCTGCTTCTCTGAGCACTCTGTAAGAAGTCTTACTATGCTTTTCCCCCTGAAATAAATTGTCCTCAAGGTCATGCTATCTTTCAGAATATACAGTAGGAACTTTCCCTTTTATTCCCAGTGACGCAGGCCACTACCTTATTTATTCAAGAAACACAGATCGGGGAGCCAAAAATATTCGTAAATTACCTATTGCTAAAATAAGTATCCACTGGACAAATTTGTAGCTGGCCTCAGTCTCCTGCAATGGAGGCTCTAGTTGGGAACTTGAGTTTCCGGCAGTCATCCTATCTGTGTTCTCTCCTGCTTGCAGAAACCACTGACTTTCTGGGCTAGGACTCAGCTTACAGGTAAACAGAAATAGAGAATGAGGGAGGCTTTAGTCATCTGTATAAACCCTTTTGATACGGCTTTGGGAAAGTGAGCAGTAGCATCAACCTTTCACCGTTCTGATGCCTATTTCACATCTGCTGTTACTTTATTTATAAACTTTGAGGTCTCAGCCATTCCCCTTTAAGCTGATTGAATGTCTTATAGAACAATTGCAAGATCAACAGTGTCTAGAATTGCAAGTAAGAGTATGAATTGTGACAAATAGTTCATAACGCTAAGATTGAGAATATTAGAATACAACAGAAGATAAGATCAAACAAGATATGTCACTTTCTAAATGAAGAAAGAAAAGTTAGAATTTTCCATTCTTGGCTTTCCTCTCAAGAAAGCAATTTTAACAAGTCCTGAAAGGAAGGGGCACAAAGATTAGGGCCTTTAGCTTGTAAGTCAATATGAAATGGATATGAAAACTCTGAGTGGCAGAGCAGCACATGCAGGGAAATCATCCAGACACCTGTTTCTGGCCAGGGAATTTTTCACTTGTTCGATCAAGGTGTGTTTTATCTTCAGTTAAGGTGTTGTTTCAGAGACTATCAAAATAGCATCGCTCAAGCTGCTCCTTTTCAGGAAAGCGCGTGACTGACATCATCACTCACAACCATGGCTGGCCTCTGCCAGCCTCCATGGAGCCTCCCAGGGACAAGGGCCAGGGAAACCATGCTCCTTCCTGTCCCCTGGGACAGAAGGACATGATCACGCAGTGTGTCTGTACTGCCTGTTTCCCTGCGGGCAGAGAGACAATTTTAGATCCCGAGTTGTCAGGCTGGCACCTGATACACCTTTCAGCATCCGTTACAGTGACTTAAAAATATATAACAAGAAGCAAAGAGGAAAAGCTATGTTTCATCCAGATCATCTGCCGAGTGATACTGTGTCCTGGTGGGGTTTAGCTCCCATTTTGCTTTGGGTTATCCTCCGAGGTTAGGAACATGTTGTATGGATGTTGTGAATAGGAAATGGAAGTTTCTGTGGGGTCTCTGTAAGTCACCAGATACGGATTCAGGAACGTGACTTGCAGCATTTACCTGCCACACAGGATTATGCACAGGAAGCTTTTGGCTCGAAGAAATATGGTGTAATGTTAAGGTTCTGTTCTGTTCTTGAGTATATTCTTTCTGGCAGCTGCACTGAAGTGCAGCTACTGAGCTTCCCACCTTGTGCCGGAATGTCAGCCATTCCTTCCAGCACAGAGGACTGCAGAGACAGTTCTACTCATTAAACATATTTTTCTCTTTAAATCCATTTTCATAATTTTATTTTTGGATGAACCAATAAATAAAGGACTCTATTATGATAAACGGAGTACTTGCAGCAGCTATAATGCACAAATTAAAGTTGGAGCAGGAGGTTTGAAATGTTTCCATATTTCATAATGAAGCTTTAGTCAGTTCTGTCATCACTGTGCTGAGCCAGATAATGTCTGGGAAGAAATACATGAGAGCTTCCCTGTCCTGTTTTGGGATAGAGGAGAGGGGGGTGCCAAGTTTGAGCAGGTGGAGGAAAGTTATTGCTGTTAAAACATTCCTGAGACTGAGTGCATGTGAGGAGAGCGCAGCCCAGGCGTGGTGCTCCTGAGAGGTTCTGGACACAATTGTAGTGCATATGCAATGGCCATTACATCATGTGGAGGGCAGCTGGGGAATGAAACTGGTGGTTGGACTGGGAGTGTTTCCAAAACAATACCAAGTTCTTTCCCTTTGTCCTCTCAGTTATACCACCTGTGTGCCTGGGAAAGGCAAAGCCTGTGGAAAGACTCCAGTAAATTGTAGGTGTGGAGTGAAATGCCTGGAGAGCACAGAGAGGATAGGCAGTGCCAACCCTAGCCACTACCTTATTAAATTTAAGATGAAAGGCCCCAACCCCCTTCCAGTCTCTCTTCAGACAGTCCCAGATTAAAATTTTCGGAACCCTGCAAGCTACTCTGCTTTGCTCAGGAAAGTTAATAACATTTTCAAATACCTGCCTTATGGTGAAGGGACCCCTGACAGTAGTAGGTGGTTGGAAATGGATGCCAGATCAGGAGTGAACCAATTTCAGGATGGCATAACTTCTTCCAAGTGTGAAGTGTCTTTCAGGATCTCTCTTGCATGCCCTGGAGAACTGGCAAGTAAAGGGAAAACCCAGCCTCTGATTTTTTTCTTTGTGTCAGTGGATATCCTGCTCAAATGTGCACAAATTTTTCTTTCTTTCCTGCATTAGGTTCATCAGCTGCTATTTAAAAGCCACATGTCCTTCTCAAGAGTCTCCACTGTGCAGCTTCCCTAGAAATTCCCGTATTATCACGCTACTGTATGATTCTGCTGTAATTCCCATCTCGGATGAGCTCTGCTGAAACAGGACCAGAATCAGAACAGAAAGATTTTTTTCAAGGAAGACAATTTCTTAGTAGCTGGGAGAAATAAGAAGGTTAATTTTGTTTTGTTTTCCTCCCAGCCCCTTTGCATTGGCTGCTTGCAGCAGCCCACCATGAAGGAGAGCACAGGGCAGAGCAGCCTCAAGTGTATCACATCCTTTAAAGGGTCTATCACATCATCTCTGCCTGCCCCGATCACCATCAGAGTGAATGCTTATTTGCAGTTCTAGTGTAGTCAAGGCTGAGGTCTCTGCGCAGTAGATAATAGCTGATGAGGGGCAAGCAAGTTTGCTAATGACCAAGCTGATTGGTCTACTTTTTAGAAACACTTCTTAAGCTAATTGTAGAGTTCTGAGATAATGGTTAATTTCTGCCAGAAAAAATAATCTCCTCTCTGGCATGGACTTGAGGTGATCCACCTCAGTTGTATCCTACATTGAGAAGCGAGGGCCAGGAGATGGGAGATGTATTTCTACCTGAGACTTGGTGTAAGGGGCCTGAACTGTGCTAGCATCCTCAGCAGTAGGGAAACAAGTTCTTTATCAGACCTGCTCATCCCAGGCTCAGGGCAGACGCTGCCCTCCAAATGTAATCTCTCCTGGAACAACACTCCAAAGGGGAAAAAAGCATGTGGTGATCCTTTTCCCAGGGAGTATTAGAAGATTCTCTCCCGTGTGTCAGTTGTGTGAGCTGTTAAAAAGGTGCTAGTTTTTTTTTCTAGAAAAACAAAAATATCTGAGCTCTTACACAGTCAAATGGAAGACTGTGTCATGGCCATGCTCCCATTTCTGTGTTCAGTTCTCCTACCCTGGCTTTGTATTTGCAAGGGAAGGTCTCTTAAGAAAATCTCTCTACTGCTCTTGTTGCAAGGAGATTTGATTTTAAAAATAATTCTAATTAAAAATGGAATAAACTAGATAGAAGAAATCTAGTGCCTCCCCTGCCTGCTGTGCCTCCCAAACCTGAGATCATTCTCATTTGAGTGTCTGGTTGGGTATTTTTGCTCCCCATGGTGCAAAATGCATTTTCTCTTCTGCTCTGTCTGACAATGTATTTGCATGTCGTGCTAAACAAGTGAAACAAAGCCCTCTTTGAAGTGCATAAAGCCATTTATTTCAAAGGGGAAGCATGGAGTGTGGCATGTTGGCAGTGCACTTGGCTTGAATTTATCTTGAAATGCTGAGATGTCTTTTGTGTGTTTTTATAATTAAATCATTAGCACCTTTAAAGTCTATTTCACTATCTTCTAAATGTTCTGGGTAGAAATTCAGTGACAGAGAGGTGTATCTGAGTGAATGGAAGAAAATCAGGCACACTTCACAGGCCAATTTTCTTGACCCATTAGACCAGCGGTAGCACCCAGCCCTTTGGAAGATAGAGCTGTCTACTAGTCTGCTTCACCTACAAGCACCATGTGCTTTTCCCGCAGGCTATTTCTTACACGTACATAAGGGAAACTCCCTTAAAACAATCACTTCCTTAACCTTCTTTAAGGCCCTCTGAAGGCTCATCTTTGATGCCTGCAGATCCCTGCCAGCTGGCAATGCCTAGCTGTTGCTGAGCAGAGACTTCTGCTTAATGTGCATAATGCTGCTTGCTTTTCCACTTCCTCCTCCTCCCTCCCCTCAAGTTTGTCTCCTCCACCTGCTGCATCTTGTTCTAATCTGGTTTGTGAGCACTTTGGGGCAGGGACTGTCTGATTTATAGCGTGTCTGCATGGCCCCTAGCACAAGGTAAAAGCTATTAATTCAAATCACCCTATACTTAAAGAAAGCTTTATGGATCAATACAGCTGTGCTATTTAATAAATGACAGCTACAGTGTAGTAACTTCATACTGTACATCACCGTAGAACAGTCCCATAACCTGTTACAGAAAGAGAGTAATTTCCTCAAAGCTATGGCTGTAACCAGACCTCGGTTTTAGTTCTCCATTGAAGTATTTGTTGTGCCTCAGAATCCTACTCACAAAGACAGACCAGGCTGGGCACAGTGCTGGCAAAATTGATTTGATCTTTAAGAATTCCAGAAATGCTAGAAGTGCTAAGGATACTTTCTCCTCAAATCACAATAAGACTGCATCACAATTTATTTAAAAGCTTTCTTATTTTCTGCTTTGAAGTTCTGACTCATGTTTAACATTTCTGTGGTGTCTTTCAGATTAAAAATTATTAGCAATGTTTGCTCAAATGTTTCACTTGTGGTTTTTTTTAAAATTCCTACATAGGCATTGATTGTAGAAAAATGGTTAGAAATAAATAGTGTAGTAACTGTTTGCTTATTAACAGTTTTACTCTGGTGCTTTAGAACATAAGGTTGCATGGGGCTGGCAATGTGACGTTCTTCCTTGGTGTATATTAACATGAATCCTGCCCTAGTCATCCATGTGCCCTGTGAATACTGCAGTCTACAGCAGGACTCTTGGCAAGTGGTCACACTGGTAGTTGGGGCAGCCCATGAGCATGAGCTGGGAGGTTTTCACTGTCACTTGACCACAAGAAGCAGCAGCTATGAGTTGGGGAAGGTACTTATCATTTTGCTGCTAAAAGCATTACCATAGCAGATCTATGGTTTCAGGCTACTTGTCATATTGACTGGTATTATGCATCTGTGACACAATATCATCTCATCTCAGGTTATTTTTTGCAGACTGCCAAAGGCTGTCTTGGTGTGACATTGTATCTGTGTTATTAAACATATGTACCCCAAGACAATATCACAAAACAACATCCTCTGAGCAGTGAATTCTAAGACAGCCCAGACAAATATGTGAAAACACAATGCTGTAGAGCTTTTCACAGTGATGCTAGACCCCAGACTGTCACAATTAAATCCAGGAAATGACGGTGCATGCAGTTATACAAATGCATTGCTATAAAGCCAGTAGGTGCTAGTGAGCTATCTGTGTAAGAAGCTTGTTTAAAACACTCTAAAGGGAAGGCATTTGTCCTTTGCTTTGACTCCCTGGAGAAGTAAGTCCCATAAAGCTTTAGCAACATATGTCTGAACTTTTAAGCTCTGCCGGAGGCCCTGTGGGAGTTTGTGATTGCTAGGCTGATACCTGTTTCCCTGCAATGCACTGCACCCCGAAGGTGGGGTCTGGGAAGTCAGTGGATCTTTGTGCACAACTCTGACTTCCTGCCAGGTGATTTTCATGTCGAAAGGTCTCCTCCCATTCCATCTTACTTAACTCTAAACTCATCACAATGAGGAAGTAGAAGCACATACTTGGTTTGATGTTCCTACAAGTACAATCTGATTAACTGCCTTGGAGAAACCGGCTAGGACCTATTTTCCTGCTGTGACCTCTTTCTTCCAGGGCTTCACAAGCTTCTGGAACAGCTTTGACATCCAATCTGAAGAGTCAGGGGGTGCTTCTGAGAGTGACAAAAACAACTGCAGAGCTCTTGAGCTTGCCCTTGCTCCTGATGCTATGCAGCCAAATTAAAAGAAAAAAAAAAAGCAGGGGGGAGACCCTTTATGTCCTGACTTCAGAGATTATGAGAATGGTTTTGCTTCCTCATTGTTTTCAGTAGAACTGGGAATATCTTGGCAATAGACAATTGATTTTGAAGGTGTCGTACAAACAATTGACCATTTAAAGATCAAGGGGACATTTATCCTCTGAGCATTGCTGCTACCCCTTCCACAAGTATCATCCAAGACAAGTTGTTCAGGTGTGTTAAACGTTATGTCTGCATGCTACCTTGAATGTGTTACATATCAGCTGCAACTGATGATTGTATGTAGCTATGCATACCAGCTGCACATGTAATTAATCTTTAATAGTATATTTATGATTCAAACTGGGTCTTTCTGTCTTTTTTTTTTCCCAGGCTATTTTTACATTGCTCATATGGCAGGGCATTCATTATTTCCACTAGATGACTACATTTTTTTTGTTCCCTAGTAGATGTTAGACATGAGGAAAAATTTCTTTACTGAAAGAGTGGTTAAACATTGGAACAGGCTGCCCAGGGAAGTGGTTGAGTCACCATCCCTGGAAGTATTTAAAAGATGTGTAATGCGGCACTTAGGGACATGGTTTAGTGGACATGGTGGTGTTGGGTCGACGGTTGGACTCGATGATCTTAGAGGTCTTTTCCAACCTTAATGATTCTATGATTCTATGTTTGAAAAAGGAGTGTGGTGGTTTACTGTCTACTGAAAGTGGCTAATTAAGAATTGTATTTCTCAAATTAGTATTTGGAGCAGTTTCCCTGAAGACTGCCATGGGAAGAAAATTATTTTAGTACTTTTTCCAGAAGGTCATAAAGCAGTAACAGAATGTAAATTTTTCCTATAGTTTCCTATAGGTGAAAGCTGTTGATGGATAAGCCTTGATTTGTGATCTAATTTGTCTGTGCTTCAGGAGCACTTTTTTGAAAATAACTAAATATATAAAGATTAGTGTGATGCAAATGAAGTTTTCTGCACTATGCTATACTTTCCTTTTGGTTTGTATATCCCAAGTACAATTGGCTTGTGAATGAATTATTTGTTTTTAAAGGTGAGCACACTATCCCAGCTGAAGAATATACATTCCTTTTCAGTGTTATGAAAATGTGTTGTGAACAAACTTGTATACAGAAGAAAAGCATGGTGTGCTGGTGACTGAACAATGATTAATCTGTTGACAAAATCACTTATCGGGTAAAATCACTCAGTAAAGTACTACTGTGTTTAACAACAGTCTTAACAATGGAATAAACAGATCATAGTTTGACTTGCATTATCAATATGCTGCTGGCTGCTTTGCTTTTCACACTTTGTGATAACAAAGTTATTAGACCATTGTGCATCTTAAGCTGCTATTTCCAAACTGTTTCTGTAGCATGGATTTTGTTAGGCAGCTTCTGCAGCGATAAAGCTTTTTGGTGTTCAGCCTTTGGGTTTTATGACTGAGGCTTTAAGTCAAAACCTGCTGAAGTCACTTATGGCTCTTTGTTGTTAATAGATCGTTGTGAAGCACAGAAACCCAGGTGTAGTTACACCAGAAAATACTGGGCATATGTAGATAGGAGCTGGAAATGCCATCCCATCTTACACGGGTATCCCATGTTGTAGGTACTGCCTTGAACAAAGATGTGAAAGCTTTAATTTTAAAGACAAAAGTCCAGAGTTATTCTGCAGATGAAAGAAAAGATCAGGAAGTAGATGGCTAGCGTATCAAAAACTCAAGGCTTGCAGCTTATGTCAGCATTCGCCATCACAAATGGTGTATAATGGTGTTTCTCAGGTCTGATAAATACTTTCTCTTTCCTGGTCTCTCATATGCATTAGAAGGACAAGCAAGAACATGGAAGTCTCTGTTTGCTTTCTGTCTATATAGTCATGGGACAGTACATGTAACTGGCATATACTGATGTCTGTTTTGTGATCCAGGTATGCAGAAGTCAACTAGTTGAAATAAGATCACTAAAGACAAATTTTTAAAATATCTAAATCATTAGGAAGCCTGGTTCAAGATTTTCTTTTTTTACAGACATTTAGCTGTTATACCAGTATTGCAAAGGCAAAGTGATTCAGGAACTTGTGCTTCAAGCTTCAGGGCTCTAGATATATAGTTCTTCTGGAAGTCCACCTCAAAATTTGGCTGCAAAATGTAATGGAACACCTGGACCTCAGATACCCGTGTCATATTGAAAGTCACTGTGACCTACCCTCTGAAGTGCCTACACTGTCTTTTAAAATACGAATTAAGACCCAGAATTACACGGAAACTCTTGAAGTTTTTACACTAAGTTTCCATTTCATTCCACACTTTATTTGTTATCACGCAAAACCCTTTCTCTGTGATCTTTACTTTTCAGACATTCTGAGTGACAGCCCTCTCGAAAGCAAATCATTTCCTCAGTTACATGAGGGGACAGCTATATGGGGAACTTTCCCAGATGAGCAGGACTCCTCCCTCTGCTATGCCCTTCTTTTTTTGAAAAATAAACCATGTTTCTTCAAACAAAATGGTAACACTTATGCTTCCAATTCTGCTTACCCCCTGGCTTGGGCTTTGTAAATGTAAGTACAGATTATGAATGCATGTGCAGTGTCTGATATTTCTAGGAATACTTTATAACTGAAATCTCTATTCTCCTGGGGATGAAAGCAAAACAAATTTAAGGATTAAATCACACAGAGGTATAATCCCCAAGGGAAACTTACTTTAGTTATTATGATTATATTACGATGTACGCCTCAGTAGAGCAGAAGCTGTGTGAATACCATTTCAGTGGGGAATAATTTTTAGTCTTACAGCCTATAGTACATTATAATGCATTTCTGGGAGCCTGATGAATAACAACTGCAATCCTCAGACTTCTTTGCTTTCTTCAGTTATTTGGATACTCCTAACCTTCTCCTCCAAAAGAGAAAGGAAAAGGAAAAGAACATGAGATTCTTAAAATAAAAACTTACAATAATTTAGTTAGAGAAATTTTAATCATGCATTAATTGTACGTCTCTATATATACTTCATGGTACACAATGTTTATACAGTTTATGGAAAAGTAACAGCGTGAACCATTTCAAAGAGTCTAGTCCTGCTTTTATACTGGTGTAAGGCCCGAGTGATCAAACCAGGTAGACTTCTGTGCTTGTTCTGTGAAAGTCAACTGTGTGGGGTGTAAGATGTGGGAAATGAGGGCCTTCTGCATATAGTAGTTGCACACTCTTACATGATACTGCTCACATGGTGCCTTGAGGCAGCAGATTAACCCCCAGAGCCCACTGTGGACCTGATATTGGGGTACAGCAATGTACTGATAGCTGTATTAAGACATACCATTTTGCATCCCACAGTACCCTATGAAGGAAATCTACAACTCAATTGTTAGAAAACAGAAGTGCTAGAATTTCAAATGACATTTTTTGGAAGATGCTACTGAAGCCTGTCCTGATGTTTGAATGAATATGCAATAAATGAGACTAGCTGAAAGTAAAACAGAAGGATGTGGTCACGATATAGCAAATGCTAAAAGTCACAGGTACAATAACTGGCAAGCCACATGGCCAGTACACTGCTGTCTGGTGGTGGTGAACAGCACTGTACCAAGGAACAGATAGACGTACTTCCATATCAGTAGCGAATGAACTACACTAGAAAACTGCTATTTGGTTGAGTATTAGTGTTTCCTGTCTACATAGCCAGATCCTTATCCTGCTCCACATACCACCATGTTTCACTGTTTGTGTGTACCAAACAACACAGTGTTTATAGATGCTTAACTAAAGAACAGACTAAGTGACTTGACCAAGGTCACACAAAGAGTCTCTCGGAGCAGGAACATGAGCCCAGGTCTCAAAAACCCTAGGCTGGTGTCCTTACCGTTAGATCATCCTTCCCATGAAGACTGAAAATCCATATTGGTTGCATCGTTGCACTGTATACAGCTTCAGAACAGCTGCCTCTAGAATACTGTGCTCCTTACAGAACACTTCATTACCAGTAAGATATTGATTGACACATTGGAGGGAGTTCAGAGAAGAGCAACAAAAATAATTAGGGAGTGGAGAGATTGACTGGAGAGATTGATTTATGAGGGAAGATTAAGTGAGATAAATATGTATAGCTTGGCTCACCTGCAGCTGACGATGGTGCATGATAAGTCTGCAAATATTTAAAGGGTGTAAACAATCAGGAGGAAGAATTACCAATACTGGTCCAGTCTATTTGTAATTTGGTGGTACCACATGCTATTGTTGTACAGAGCTTTCTCGCAGCATGGCTGGGCCACACAGCCTGTCTGAACGTCCTTCAGGGAAAAAAAGGCTATTGGAGCCATGGGATAGGTGTGAATACAGCAGGGATGCTCCTCTGGGGACATGGCTGTGACTTGGGAGCATGCAGTGGTTTCACTTAACAGGATCATGGACTCTACCTTGCATGAGTTTGGAGCGTGATTTCTGACCTGGAACAGCAGGATCTAAAGTCAGAAAACAGAAGAATTGTAGTTAATATTACTTGCATCAGTTAATGTCAGTTGCCATGGTAACTATGGTACTTGATTATTATGGAATAGCAGAGCAAGAAGCCAGGTAAAGCTTGTGGAAATTCATAGTAGATCTGGATTGGATAATCCCAGTTTTGAGCAACCATAGAATGAGTTGGAAACAAGCTAGCTCAAATAAATTCCAAAATAACATCTGAAAATCCATTTTTCAAGGAGACAGTGGGTTTCATAATAATAAACCCTCCCTGACCCTGTAGCTTTAATAGTTTCAGGTGACATTCACTGACTGCCGTCAAATAACCATGGTCCAGAGCTTGCTGGATGTTATTGCTTATCCAAGACAATTTCCACTGTGTCATTCTATGAATATAACAGGCAGGTCTCTTAAGTCATTCTTGTAGCGAGACAGTGCTGAGTGTTCCCATGTCCCGGGGCAGGCCCTCTGCTTTCTGTGACTACATTTCATCACAAGCAGAAGTCTGGGGTCTCTTGGCTTAGCAAAAATATACCCTGAAGCAGCACAGCTGTTCCTTATTTTTTATCTGTCTGTGTCCACTCCCCTTAGTAAAAGAGAAAAAAAAATCTCAAAAACATGAGTTCCCTTTGTTTTCCAAGTAGGTGGCCTGCTGCAATCAGGGAGGCACACCTGAGTCTCAGGTACACTGTTATCAGAGAGCTGTTGTCAGGTTAATTATGCGATAAAAAGGCAAAAGAGATGGATATGTAGGAGCAAATCAGAAAGGAAAGGCAAGCATCAACAAAATAAGAATGGACAAAGACTATCTTGTTGCTCTTCAGAGACTGTTAACAGCAAAAGCCTGCTAAGAACTGTGAAGCCGTTGGCTATATGAGACATTGTGCACCCTGGAAAGATGCATCCCCCCAGGGAATGCAGAAAGTTTTTCTGCTGTTGCTCAGCAATCAGAGTAAATCCTGTGCAGTCCTTGTAGCTTTGTTGGCTTTGATACAAAGTTCCGTTAAGTCCTGCCTTCTGTGTATGGAACAGTCTTTGAAGGGTGTGATGGCAGTAGTTCTGTCCACCTGCTGCTGGAGCAAAATACAGGAAAGAGAAGAGGATCCAAGGCTGTTCGGTCCAAGGTCCAGAGTCACCTGACAAGAAGTTGCAGCCCAAAGCTAAAATGAGGTGACTAGGATGGGAAGAAAAAAAAAGTCTTTGCTGTAAAAATTGTTCAGGCATGAGCAAGCAGCAGAAGGCCCCAGAGACATTCTCCAGGGATAGATCCCTTAGTCAGAAACACATCTGAACTGGGTGGCCATGGAAACCTTTCTATGTTACGGTTCTTTAACATTCTTTACTTGTTTCTTTGCACAGTGAAAATGGATCCTCAAGACAGACCCCATACCTTTCTCAGGCTTCTCAGCCCACACTTCTCCAAAGAATTGTTGTCCTCTGCCTTCCCAGTGCAGGCTGCTGTCAAATCTGCAGGCATGAGCAGTCCCTGCCCTTGAGGAGCAATTGGCAGAATAATGAAACCATGGCTATCCCTTAGCCTGGGGGGGAGAGTTGGAGCAGCAGACAGGAGCCTGCAGCTCTGACCATAGTGGGGAAAAGGCGCAGACCTGCCAGGAGAAAGGGGAGTGCTGTATTTTGTTTTTAAAAAAGGAAACCAGTGTTTTAATTTAAAAACAACGGAACCTTTAGTGTGCTTCAAAATATGTGTGCTTAACAAGGTGGTGTTTTTAATGAGAAATGGGCTGTTCTCAGTGTAGTAGGGGACAAAGGTTTCAATGGTAAAATCTTGAGGAAATTAATAGCAAATGATCACACTTCTGTAGGGACCTTTAGTTGTCTTTTCACTATTGTGACCAAATATATCATCCTTGCCATAAACTTCAGCAGGAGGGAGCCTCCTGCTCTGTGATCAGGTCTGTAGCTCTGTGGAATTATCTTTACAAACCCTGCTGAAATGTCTGTGGAGGACTACTGCGTGTCTGTGAGCGGACTCTTCTGCAAGGGACTTGTTTCCCAAGCTTTCAAAGAGTTTTTTGGGATTTAGGTTTTGTTTCTGTTTTTTCTTTTGCCTTTCCCTAGGGTTGTGCATATGTGCTAAAATCTGATCAAACTGAGAAGCACCTTTTTTCATATACTAAAGTTTTCACTTAGATGTCATGACTCTAGGCATAGATCTAGGACTTGTGCCATGGAACCCACTCTTCAGCATACCTGGAAAAACTAAGAAGTTTGAAATTGTTAGGCTCAACTGTCTGTGAAAGTATAAATTTCACTGAAATCTCTGAAGATTTTCTACTGTATGTTTCAACAGGAACTTTGGCTTTCTGGTGTGAAGGAGGACACAGAATGTGCTTAGTCCGTGCCATAGAAAATGTTGGGGTTTTTTTCCTGATGTTTTTAAATTGTACGTGTTAATGTAAAGGAAAAGTAGGCAAAAATTGCATTCAAATGAAGTCAGCAAGTGGATTGCTTGGTGTTGGTGCACAATAAATAGATTTGGGGGGAGGAGAGGTGTTGTTTGAAGGGTTTTTTTTAACCAGCGTATCAATTTACAAAGACGTAAGTATGCTGATCTGTGAATATGTGCCCGAGAATTAAGCATATCTACAATGGAATTGCATTGATGTGTGCAGCTGTGAAAAAGAAAGATGCTAACACATAGTTGCATATACAGAACTTCTAGTTTGAGCTTTCTTGACACTTGCCTGCACTACCTCTTCCTTCTGTGCATGTGAAGGAAAAGCCCACAGCTTGTACTCCCATTGCAACTACTGACTTGTGCATTCCCATTTTCTTTTCTTTTCATTGCAAGCTCTGTTTGTAGTTATACAGTCAGGTCTCCACAGAGTAATTTACTGGTAGAATCTCTCCCAGAATCCAGCTTGAAACCAAGCTGTAAAAACAGCTGAGAGTGTAAATAATTCATGCAGACAATATGACTTTTTTATGTAAATTCGGTGCATTAACCCTCTATTATAATGATGGACGACAGATATGGGCGACGTTGCCTTGGTAAGAGCTAATGGATGTCCGCCATAAATTCACTGCACATTTTATTGTGTTGCTGGAAATTGTGCCTTCAGGCAATGCTGTTTACTTTTATGTAAAACTCAGGGTTCCCTAAATATTACAAATATTTTACATCCAACTCCTCAGCATTTGGGCACAGCACACAAATCAAGCTTTCTTCATCTGAGTTGTAATTAAAGGTTTGGGATTTTTTCAGGGACAATTATCTAAAACTATAAAGAGAAATATTTTTTTCCCCTTTAGATGGTTCAGTCGTTGATGTATTAGCAAAACCTTTGAAGAAAGATATTAAATAACTGCAACATATAACTTTGCATTAGGCTATATGTTGTATGCATACATAACAAATCTGGAAATAGTTTCTTGTTAGTGTTTTTTATTTTTTACCATTTCTTTTGCTTAGTTACACATAAAATATTCTTTTTTTCCCCTGTACATACGCTTCTCTCTATAATTCATATCTATTCTATCAGGGTAATTCTCTGAACCGTGTCCTTGAGGAATTCTGTCTCTCAGTAAACATGGAAACTTCAGTTTATTTCAGGGAATTTTGAATAAAGAATTTTTGATTACTTTTTGGTTTCATATGTTACTGTTTTGCACAGACCTTAAGTAAATTGGGATGACACAGGTGATTTTTCTCACACAAAATGGTTTCAGCAAAACAGATATACTGAAGTATAATGTCTTCTCTACAGGTTTTTAAATACATAATTATTATTATTATAAGTATACAATTAATTCACCTTAATCAAACCATCAATTTAATCTCATAGTACACTGCAGCGTTGGAAAAAGAAAACAAGAAAAAAGCAGTCATATGTAGAAAAGGATACTACTGCTTCCGACAGCGTGAATTGAATCCCGTTTGTAACAAAGGTAGTTAACCTCAGGAACAACAGGGTGTTCGTCCCTTTGCATGTTTGCCAAACACCAGTTGGCCAGAGGACCCTAATGACCAGAACAGTCTCTTGGGAAGCACCTATGTGGGAGTTTATTGAAAGCTCTGTTGGAATTTCCAAGGGAAATCTTGTAGATCAGTTGTGATAAAGGCATGTTCTCTCAGTCTCCTTCTTTCAGTGGAATGTGCCATTTCTTGGCAGTTTTGTTATGATATCTGTATGAAAAAATGCTGCACAAAGTTGAATATGAGTGATTTCAACTGAGCTAGCTCAAGTAGAAATGCATTACACTTTCCAAAAGACCCTGATTTCCTGAGGACTAAATAGAAGGCACACTGTAAGAGAGGTAAAAAACACTGAATAAAAGAGGAATGCAACAAGGGGGGGGGGGGGGGGGGGGGGGGGGGGGGGGGGGGCAGAAAGGGTGGGCCGAGAGCAGTAGTAGACAG
>NW_008795919.1:347782-349856 GCF_000699145.1 Aptenodytes forsteri
AAACCCTAAAAAAAAAAGGAAAGCAACAACTGGGGGGGGGGGGGGAGCTAATGAAATCAGTCTTGTAAATCACATGTAGTATTAAGCAAAGGCTAACGGTTTAATTGCACATAAACCTATTTAATAATTGGATTTATTTTGTGTCCTGGCTATGCATGTTCCTTTCAACTACATTGGGAATGTCACAAGATGAAAGTGCATAAGCTATAACCAAGGGCATTGACTTATTTTTTTGGTCTTTAATATTGACTGATATTCCTAAATTTGGACTTTCAGATTTTGCATCTTATTCTTCTGATGTACTTTACTGCCCTGAAGCAACTTTGCAAAATTCATAGCGGCTTTCACATGCTCTGATGCTTCTTGGGACCAATTCAATCTTGAACAATAGATGTGTGTGTGCAGTAGAGCCAGGAAATGTTACACAGGAGATCATGGGCTTATTCCCCAATAACATTTTGATTTGTAAAGTATTCCACTACACAAAACACACACAGGAGACAACATTAAAAAACATTAGAGACCATAGCCAGTAAGACAGAAAGGTGGCTTAAAATACAGATTGACAGCATGGCCTGGGATATAAGCAGGACACACTAAATAATCAGTGGAAATGTTATAGAAAGTGTTTTCAATATTTTACATTATTCAGCCATTTAACAAATCTCTCCTGGGACAGCATTTTGCCTTTAAAAAAAAAAAAAAAAAAATTCACTAGTATCCAGACAAATGTTTCTTCCTATTGTTTAAAATAAATGTGTTTTCTGTAATTCACACATCCAGAGAAGCCCAGTTTTCCAGTCTTGTTCCTTGTCCAGTATGTTCCCATGCGGAGCAGACACAGATGTGGAGCACTGGGAGGAGGTATAGGGCAGGTTTGCTTTTTCTCCCCCACCAGTTTGATCTGTTTGAAGGAGGTATTGTCTGTAATCCAGGACGTATAAACATTCAACAGGATCCCGTTCCTCTATTCCTTATGTAGAGCAGAGTATTCCTGGATCCATGGGTCAGTACCATGCTCTGGTTAATGATATGCAGAGCATAAGGCATCATTCTGTCCAGGTATGCAATTTAAAGATGAAATGTTCTGAATGCTTGAATATTAATATATGGCTGTCACCCTGTCTTGGACAATTTGCTTTTATGTAATTCATTGCAAGCATTAGAAGACTTTGGCTGCACTGGGAAAAACAGCACTTTCCTCCCAGTGCCACTGTACCAGCTGTGTGACAGTGTGTGTATCAGGTGATAAAAGGAAAGGAAGATGTATTTTGAGGTGGAAGAAGGGCTTGAAAGCAGACGGGCTGCCTTGTAGGATTGTGAAGGGAACACTTCTCTTCCTACTGATGAACACATCCCTGGGTCAGTCCAAATACAATCCGCAATTATAGATTACTACAGATCAGAGAAGTCCAGGTAGGACTCATCTATGGAAATTAAAGAGCCTTTCTTAATAATTTGCTCCAGAATAGTAATGTTCTTATATTCTTTATTGGATGTTCATAGAATCATAGAATGGTTTGGGTTGGAAGGGACCTTTGAAGATCAATTAGTCAAACTCTGCTGCCATGGGCAGGAACATCTTTCACTAGATCAGGTTGCTCAAAACCCCATCCAACCTTACCTTGAACACTTCCAATGATGGGACATCCACAACTTCTCTGGGCAACCCATTCCAGTGTCTCTCCACCCTCATTGTAAAAAATTTCTTCCTTATGTCCAATCTAAACCTACCCTCTTTCAGCTTAAAACCGTTGCCCTTTGTCCTGTTTTAAGTATTAAGGCTGCAATAAGGTCTTCCTGGAGCCTTCTCTTCTCCAAGCGGAACGACCCCAGCTCTCTCAGACTTTCTTCATAGGAGAAGTGTTCCAGCCCTCTGACCATTTTCGTGTCCCTCCTTTGGCCCCACTCTAAGAGGTCTGTGTCTGTCTTGTACTGGGGACCCCAGAGCTGGATGCAGTACTCCAGGTGAGGTCTAACCAGAGCAGAGTAGAGGGGCAGAATCACCTCCCTCGACCTGCTGGCCACGCTTCTTTTGATGCAGCCCAGGATATGGTTGGCCTTCTGGGCTGTG
>NW_008795919.1:349880-361846 GCF_000699145.1 Aptenodytes forsteri
CCACAGGGCTGCTCTCAATCCATTCATGCCCCTGTCTGTATTGATACTGGGGATTGCCCCAACCCAGGTGCAGGACCTTGCACTTGGCCTCTAAGAGGCTGTTTCATATCGGCTGGTATGTCATCAGCTAGAGAATCAGAGTTCAGAGGAGTTCGGGGTAAAGCTCACAGACAATGTTTAACCCTGAAAGCAAGGAGCAGAGCTTTAGAGCTACGACTGCCATTACAGCAACAGTCAGTGGAAACACAAATCCGTGTAGTGGGAAGGTGAGACAAAAAGCTGCAGCAGTGCACCTGAGAGCTGTGAACAGGGCTGTGGCGTTTTCTGGGCTGGAGCAACAGGGGGACAGGAGACAAGTTCTTGAGTGATGCTTTCGTAGTGTTGGTTATACCCATCCTGCAAAAAACAGCAGACAACTGATAAATTGGGGCTTCAAGGTCAGGCCTCCACCTTCACTGTGAAATCAAATAAAATTTATGAATTGCGGTGCCATCTTGCAGACAGCAAGAGTTGTTCATAGTTTTGTAGATGGGGAGGGACTTATGTGCCTCTGGACTATCTGGAGCAAAGCAGGATTTCTGCCCTTCCATTTCCAGAGCAAGCCAGTGGGTACAGTCCCCTCAGGCCTTGTAGGCGTTGCTTGCTGCCATACAAGGACAGTCAGTAACTGGTCAAGGAGTGCAGCCTACATCTTTACGCCACCTGTATTCCCCCCCTCCTTGCTTGTCTTGCACAGATTTCCAGATTTTGCTGCTAGTTTGAGGTTCCTTAGTGATCTGACCTCAACAATGAGGAATCCTCAGGTTTTTGCCTTGTCAGAAAAAGATACAGAATTCATCCCACCCTTTGTCCAATATATAGTCATCTGTCAAACCTAAATGGTCTGTCCAACTGCAAACTCTGCCTAAGCTCTGTCTCTGCCTTCTTTACATGAATGTGACAGAAGCAAGGACCTCTTGGAAAGGTGCTGGGAGAACAGGATGTCCCTACGTAAACTGTGGGAGAGGTTTCACTTTGGTTAATTTAGGGGTCGTGAAAAGAATGACACCCAGGCTGGCTCACCCATTTCTCATCTCTAAACGCAGCATTGTCAATATAGAGTAAAGGTTTTTGCTAGCCCCCTTCTTCTCTGTTTAATACATTTAAGTACTGCACTCTGCATATGAAGAATAGTGATGTTATCAGAAAGCATTCAAAAACATATGTTTTAATGAAATGTGTTGACAACTGCTGAAGTAAAGTTTTTGTTAAGTCTCAAGAGTTTAGCCATGACAAGCAGTATTAATGAATTGAATTAATTAAAAAGCATTTCAAGATGAAACAGGGCCTGTTCTATGTAAAATGCTCTATACATTAGACAAGCATTATGGAAATCACTGCTTTGTACTACACTGTAATGCAGCCATTTATAAAAGCTTCTCAAGATCCATGGATAGCAGTAATTTGGGTTTAGCGTGTCTTTGAAATTCATTGAATACAGCATGTGCTATTTAAAAGCATGAAATCTGGATAGTTCCACTGCCATCAAAGTTCGTATGGCTTGGAGAGAAAAACGGGAGCCCAACGTTACTGGAATGATGAGTGGGCATGGAAACAGGGTGAGCTAAAAGCACCTCGCGAGCACCAGCAGAGGCTGGTGCTGATGTCTTTAGGGAGCAGGCTGTCTGACTAGCAATAACTCAGGGTCCCGAACTAGCCTGAAATGCGAGTCATTTTACTAAAAGAGTCATTTCTCTTGTCTGCTGTTCCTCTGCTTGTCTTCTATGAACTCCCCTCCTTTATGGACAAGGCTTGTTCTTCAGCATGTCTTCTCCTTTTTAGGTTGTTTTTGTGCCCTCTCTAAGAGTAATACCATCAACTGTGATAAGTGGTGTTACAAAAAATCTGTATTCCACATCAGATATCCCTACAACGGGCAGAATAGTCATATGAGTGTATGCCCGTGTGGGACCTTTCTCTCGGTGTGCAATGCTGTTAGCATGAGTGTCTGGCCATGGGCCTAAGAAACCAAGCATGAGAAAGGACAGTGCAGTCCTATAGCAGGCCCAAAGAGACAGGTGTCCACTGGCAGCCTGGAGCAAAGGGCAATTCTGCCTCACGTGGCCGAAATCAATCATAAAGTGAGAGTCCTTTGCAGGAAGCTTTTTCTTTTTTTTCTGTTTGCACACAGGGAGAAATCTTACTTGGGTTGAGTTAGGATTGTGACCTGGATTTGGATGAGTAGGGTAACAGCATCAACACATAACACATTAGAAGAATATAAAATATTATTAAATATCTAACATCTTCATAATAAAAAATATTAAGATCTTCATAATAAAATGTTCATCATCATAAAAAGATGAAGGGTGAAATATGAGAAACTGTGAAAAACAATATGGTTTCATACATGCGTAGTGAAGGTTGTTTTCATTTTATGTGTTTTAGGATTTGGCTTGTAGCAGATTATTCCAAATGGATGCACCTTTATCTATCTGTTTTGTAATTTGTCTGGGTCTTAATAAAGGAAATTACATCCTTCAAGGAGAACTAGCCACAAAACCGTTGGTAGATTTCAAATGTTGTAATATATTAATACTGACCATTCAATCAAGAATATGACCACTCAGTAGAAAAGAAGAAAAAAATCCTAAATACAAAATGATAGAGTCAGGTTCCTCAAGCAATGTAGACAGACACTTAAAGGATGGTAAAGTTTGCTAAATACTTAGCTACTGCACATGCTTCTAAAAATTCATTTGAGATGTTGCTTGGAATATCGGTAAATCTGACAGGCAGCCTATTGGTTAGCACACAAGATAATTCATTTGGCCCTTAGTGTGTTACGAAAAGAGCTGCTAACATTGCATCCCAAAACGCTTAGGGAGATTCATCCCATAAGCAGGAATGATTCTGCTCTATAGAAAAAATAAGAGAGCTTGTTCTGCTACTTCACTAAAACATGAGCAATATGTTTGCACTTGTCACAGTTAACATTTGCATTTAGTATCTGCATGGTGAGAACTTCTAAGCTTGCTTATACCTGCTAAACAGGCACAGGTAGTGTTTGTGTCTGACCAAAAGAAGTCTCTCTCCCCCCTGGCTAGATGCTGTACTACATGTAGAGCAGTATCTGCCAAAACGAGGTCTAGCATTTTCTATTTCCCTTCAGACTCTTCTTGCTAACTAGACTCTAGAAAGGACCAAAAAGCCTTTTCTATGCAATCATGCTATTTTTAAGGGCTGAAGCAGCCTGGCCTTGATTAACTGACTAATTACTGCCGAGTCATGCTGGCAGGTGGTACCTGTGAGAGGAAAACAGCTTATAAAGGTGATGGCACCTTTCTCCTAATGTATAAGGATTGGTGGGGGGAGGTGGAAGAGTGAAATGGTGGCAAGGGTTTGTGTGGCTGCAGCAGGAGGTTTACGGTAACTTTGAGACTTTAGCCCTGGTTCTTTACTAAGTTTTATTTAGTAGTGCAGGTAGTTTCTATGCAGGGCAAGGTACTGATGCAGATCTGTGTGTTATGCTGGGCTAGGTTTCTGTTTTGGTATAGTAAACAAGAAATATAGCTATTAGCAGCTGCCATGGCAGGAATAACTGAGTAAGGCAGTCTCTGGGAACAGCCACTAAGCATCGTGGCTTAGCTTGTTTCTTATTACTATGCCCTGTATTCCTAAGAGGGTCACTGCTCTGTAGGGCCTGGGAAAACTCCTGCTCAAAAATAAGCTGTATGTTGTTGCAGAGTAATTACCAAAATAAAATCTCAGTCATTGCTCAATGCTGCGAAGGCCTGAAAAGCTGGTAAAATATGTGGTCGTGTTGTTGTGGCTTGTTGCTCCAACTGAGTGTGAAGGAAGAAAATGACTTTCAAATAACACAACTAACTGCCCCTGCTTTTGAGATATCAGTATTTCTTGACATCAGGTACGTCACAAGAGCAATGTGTTCTGAGATCACACTATCTGTCAGGCAGGGTGACCAGAGGGAGACAGCAAGTATGTAGCACAGCTAGGGTGATGAAAGTAAAGGTCTAAGATGCTGGGCAAATGCTTGTTGCTGCTGACTGATGGTTAACATTGAAGCATCCTGTGGTGCTGCTAGTTTTGAAGAGTTGTATTTGGAAGAGCCATACGTTGAAAACTCTATCCATGGGGGACCTATGGCTCAACTGAACCTGGGCTCCTGGAAGATATAGATGTTACCTGTTAAGATACCAGCTACTTACATAGCCAAATGGTCATCTCTAGCGTTGCTTAACCAGCTGATCCTAGAAATTATTTGAAGATACAAAGCTCAAGACAAATGCTGACTGATTCTATTACCAGTAATATTTGCTAATTTTAAAATGATCGGTCTGTCTGCATACAGGTGTATGTTTCTTCATTGTTGCTTTTCCACTTAGCAAACAATCTGGTTTGACTGTGATTCAGCTCAGTTCTGTGCTGTTGGACCAGCATGTTTAAGTCAAAATATCCAGTTGTTTCCTAATCAAACTGTTACAGCATTTTAAAATCCAAATTGTAACTTAGTCTGTGCACAAGTGGGAAAGTAAATAAAATAGGGAAGGTAGGTACTTGTGGGAGAATCAGCAGTAAGAAGGGCAGAAAGACAAGGTGATGATGGAATAAGAAATATCACTTGTACCATTTCATTACGGAGAACAATAAACATCTTTAACCCAGCCAAGATCAGCTGTAATCAGAAAGAAGGGAAGAAAATTGGTGTTCGACTCTCTTCTTATTGCCAGAACCTCAAGGTGGAATTGCAGCAGCCCTGAGACAGTTGGTCGGACACAATGCCCTGTATTGTCATTTACTTTTAAGAGTAGCAGAAGGTGTCTTGTCAGTGGAGAATTATTTTCTCTGACTCTTGGGAAGGATGGCTAGCTTTGAAACAGTTTCTAAAGCACAAATTGGGGAACAGTTTTGTAATGCACTTGATTTTTTTTTTTTCACTCGGTCACAGCTGAGAATAGCATCTGTAGTAGTTAAATGAACATGAGCATTAATCACTTCAAATGATGTAACATACCCAGACTATGTAACAACTACTACTTGAATTATATTTTGCAAGGAGTGATATAGTTGCAGTTCATCCTGAAATCCTGGCTGGAATCTGTATCTAATCCCAAGTGAAGTAATTTTGTATTCTCAGTTCAGCATACAGTAGAATGGTAATCGGAATTGCGATAGCATCACTGAACTGCTTATAAGACACTGGAATTTAATGAGTATTAAAAAAAAAAAAAAAATCCTTGTAGTCTTCTCCAAGGAGAAATTGTGTATATAGTAAGGCAGAAGGTAACACTTCAAAACCTAGGGCACCAGCCAACCTTGCATGTTTGAGAGAGGGCAAGTGGGCTCTCCAGACAGACAGTGTGTCTCTCATACACGTGCAAGGTACTACTCATGAGAAGAGGGAAGTCTGAGCCCTTGCTGAAATAATGGCAGGGAGGGTCATCTCGAGTGCTTTTGTGATCTTTAACCTCATGATGCTGCTGTATGTTTCTTCAGAAGAGCAAATAAGCAGCCTTGCTATACAGACTTGAAGGTAAAGCACAGTAGAGTTACCAGTTCTAAATAGTTCACAACCTCACAATAATACAACAAAAGTCTAGTCAACAGCCCCCAAAACAGGGATGAAAATATTAATCAAATCTGATGAGGCTTCTATTAATTAGGGTTGTTAAGTGGTAGTTACACTTTTGTTAGTATTACCATTTGGAGATTTAACTAACAAACCTAATGGGGCTACTCCTGCAAGATGTTAATTAGATATGGCAATTCCACTTACCCATGCAGCCTCGGCATACAACCATCGCACATCAATATTTAATTTAATTACTGATGTTGTGGTGCAAGTCACATCTGATTTAAGAGATAAATATGCTTAATTAATAATGAGGTAAAACACATACAGTATGTCACCTTTTGTCATTTGAGCTTTATTAGGTATAGTAAGAAAAGACAAATGTGAACATTGGAGAGGCCGTGACGTGGTGCTCTGCATCTCTGCATGATCCTTGTCCTTCAAGTTACCTGAGCTTACACTGTATTATAAATAAGACAAACAGCGCTGCAAGTGTGCAGGGCACCGTTCTACATAAAGATACACTTGTGTCTTGAGTAATTCATCATTTACTTCATAATTAAAAAAGTGAACATTCATCTTGGATTATATGTAGCATCTATAGAAATTAATTTGATCAGGTTTGATCACAGTATTCTAATTTGTGTTGATGTGGCCTGGTACAGAAGCCAGGTGTGCAAGAAATCATTTTGCAGCAGCATCCTTTGGAAGTCAGCCTTCTTTCCATTGGCATTGGACATTCTCTGTTCAGAGCTTCCTACAAGAGGCTGTTGAGAACAGTGTATATGATTGTCATGCCACGAGGTAGAGTTCTGGAAAGGTGCATGCAGAAAGATTGCTTACCACTTTGTAAAGTATGGGGGGGAAAGAAAAAAGGACAGACAGCTAGGCCTTGAGGCTAGTTACGATGATTAACCGTATTAAAGCAGCTTCCAGCCAGGACTGGATCCCTATTTCATAAGGGGCTTTATAACCTGGACTGCCAGTCTTAGCCCCAAAGACTTACAGTTAAATAAAAACAAATAAACAGGTACCATACAACCAGTGCACTAGATCTGGTGAAATTAAGGAAACTTCTCATGTTCATTTTTTTATGGAGGATCAGAGCCCTAGAAAGTCCCTCTCTATACGCAGTGTCCTTTGTAAGCCTGTGCTTCCAGGGGTTCACAAGCTAGCACTAGAAGTTTGTGTGGGTTGAAACTTGCTATGCAAGATCTTTGCCTGGGGGCCATTTGGTTTGATGTGTTTGACAAAATTTTCAGAGCTCCTAAGTTAACTGTGCCAAACAAATAGTTTCCTAGAGGCTGCGAAGGTTTTTGGAACTTCCTTGAGGGAAAATTCCCCATTGGCAGAAAACCTAGGAAAGCAAAAGCAACTCACGACATTGTAACCTACTGAAACATATATGGCTCTCAGATCTGTCTGTAATAATTGTTTCTATACTGTATGTAACTCTTCTAGGATTAATATTGAGATTAACTAGTATAATAGGAACCTGTTGGGCCATCAAGAATGGTTAGTGAAGGAGATCATTTCAGTATGGTCTGAGAGCTCCTTTCAGAAACAAAAAGAGCCAACCAACAGATCAAGACCGGGAAAGCCTTCAGCTGTCCAAGCCTGTTTTAATACCCACTCATCCAAAAGAAAACACATGGGAGAATAAGAGGGGGAACACTAATGCACAAAGCATAAGTGGAGCAATAGGCAGGGAATAATGGAAGTGCCAGTGCTTGCAGTGAGGGAGACTCTTCAAGGATAATAAAATAGAACTGCTGTTTTTTTCAGCTCCGTGACCCAGTATTGTAGGTGGTCACCACGGTTGGCACTGTGATCTACTGGTATGATGGATGTACTGCAGAGTTTCCAAAGGGTGTGACTGAATTGTGGAATTCAGCAGTGCTGAGCTCACACCTTCTGTCAGCTGCCAGAAGTGGGAGAGGCATCCTGGGACCTGTTCCCTCTAATTACACTCCCTGATCTTGACAAGTAAGTGCATCCAGAATCAGAGAATGGGGGATGGAGGAATCTGTGGAACCCATAGCTCCACCAGCCAAACTTAGCATTGAGGAGTGGTGTATTAGGAACGCTTTCCCCATGAGACCAGCAGCCTTGGATGACTAGCCAAGAAATGTACGGGAGACAAGAACTAATCCTCTTTGAGAAGAACTGTAATTTTTCCCCAGGAGAGAAATAGTGCTACAGCTGGAAGGACAGGGTAAGAGCAGCATTGCCTCCAGCTCTGTCTGAGCATACTGCAAATCTACAACTTGCATGGGAACACTGAGGCTGAACATCACCATAATGTACATGATAGTGTGTGTTCATCTGAAGAGAGAGTGGAGGAGGTAATAGTATAGTTCACGGTGATTTGGCTTTCAGAGAATATGCAACACAAGTTACACCAATACCATGGGTATGCCCTGGGCAGAGACAGACTGTGGTAGTTGTACCAGGATCTCTAGCTAAAGTGGAGGTGTAGCATAAAATTAAGCTCCTATAATGAAGTTGCACAGGTTGATGGAGGCTTTATCCTACTGTGTGGTTGGCAGTTGTATTGATATGTGAGGCACAGGAGAATCCCATTCTATCTTCCTTATAGTGCTGCTTTGGTAAACATTTGTTTCTTCCCTTTTATTTCTGAGAGCTTGCAGTCTAATCCTGAGGTAGTCCTGAATGCTCCAGTTTTATATTGTCATGGGGAGATCTTGTAAGTTCTCCTGTAGCAGAGTGTGGGCTGTATGTGCCACAAAGTATACCCATGAGCTGACGGAGAGTATTAGAAAACTGGCTGATCCTTCATGGAGCCAAAGGCATGCAGGAAAGTGTTAATATTCTTTGTCTCTTCTTTCCAAATTCCTACCTGTCCTCACTGGGGAAAAGCTGAGCACAGTCTGGCCCAGACTGATGATTCCAGCAAGCACATGTAATGCCACTAGCACCTACATGTGTGAAATCCCCCTCTCGCTCTTTCTGCAGAACACTTCCAGAACAGGGCCTGGGGCTGTCCCTTATGGTTCAGGCAGCAGCAGCCACTTAGCACAGGCAGTTGTAGTACTTCTCACCTGCCCAGCCTGCCTGACTTTTCCAGGCTTGCTAGTGCCTGTGGGAGATGAATTTGATCCTCCAGCTCTCCTTGCCATTCGCATGCTTCCTAGAGACTTACTTTTGTATTAAAGTGCCTGAATCTGGTCTCAGAATTCGGAAAGGCAGCATGCCACTGATTATTATTGATAGCAGTTACTGCAAATTGGGATATACACCCAGATGACATCCAGCAATATAGGCTGAAGCAGATTAAAGATTAAAACAGTCATTTGACAAGGGAATAATAGTCAGTACAGTACCTGGCTGATCTTCTCACTGTTCTGTTCATTTATACTTGGACATGTTTCTGAGAAACCGCAACTTATTTAGACCCCCTTCCCTGTGAATGAGTAGTTTAAAATTGTTTCTTCCAATGTTCATTATTTTGCACTTGTCTATACTAGTAGCTAATGGAGTTGTGTTGCAGAAGACTCACAGCTGGATATGACAGTCAGAACCAGATGTTCACACCCTAGGCCAGACACAGCTGTTTCTCTGTAGCTGGCAAGGGACGTAGAACAAGTAAATGCAGAGACAGCAAGCCTGAAAAAAATCTAAGGTAATCAGGCTGAATATGTCTGGAGATTTAGGCCATCTGGAAGATTGCCAGAGGGCTATTTATTTTGATGTCTACACCTGCTGAATGGGAATGCTTTGTGTGAACTCAAAGCTTTAAGTGATACTGTCTCTCTCCCTTTTTCAGCACTCCACTCCCTCTAGGCAGTGTTGCTTGCTTGATAAATTGTGCTCTACAACTTAGGTTTTTTTTTTTTTTAAAAAAAAAAGCCCCTAAAACTTATCTTGTTTCCTGGCTATTGATGAGGGTAGAGGGAAAGCGCTGTAGCACTGGAGAATAGAAAGGGAACACAGTGTCATAGACTGCCCCTTGGAGGGTTAAATTCTGTAGGCAGTGTAATCTGCTAGATGTGTTGTGAGCCACTGGAACAATTTTCTTTGCCCCATTTATAGTGAATTGGGAGAGAAATTCCCATAAGGTTTTTACCTACTATCCCATGCACACTACACCTTTGTGTGCCTAGTGTAATAGATTTATCCCACAATGCCCCATCTGGCTCAGCCCTGCTGGCATGCAGTGCCCTCTTTACAGACAGCATGTGTGTGCCTTGCTGTCATCTTGAAAGCTCTTGGGATTTTTATTTTACAAAAAGTTTTGGTGTTGATAGTGGTGATGAGCATGCTCCTACAGTGATGAACATTTGATTAGGATGATTTCTCAGGGCCAAGGCAGGATTTTTGGACAAACAAGACCAAGAGGATCAGAGATAGAAGGACCACTATCTTAAAGTTGCTTACAGGGTAGAGGTCTCTCAGAAGATGCTGGTTTCCCCAAGTCTCTGTGCTACTGTAAGGAAACGAGAACATCTCACAGGTGAGAGAGCAGTTACCTTAAGGAGCGATGTCCACTGCTGCAATAGTAATCTCTTCTAAACACACAAAAATCTGTCTTCTCTTGTATTTGATTTTTACCAGTATTTTCCTCGTCATTGTTCCCTGAGCAATCTTCTACTCTCACACTCTCCGCAGCCATTAGCAACATAGATTTTGCCATCTCCCCAGCATGTCCTGACCAGTAACCCTGTTGTAGTTGACATGCAGCATATGCAGCTGCACTGATGATAATTGTGCCCACTGCTGTCAGCACCATTCCTGGTTCTCAGATGTGCTGCAAACAAGCATTTTCTTTTTTGCTCATGCATGTGACAGTTCTTCAAATGCTTTTATTGTTCTGTACTGGTTTGGCAGGGATAGAGTTAATTTTCTTCATAGTAGCTCATATGGCGCTGCTTTTTGCATTTGTGATGAAAGTAATGTTGATAACACACTGATGTTAAAGCCACTGTTTAAGCCAAACGGTGCTTACACAGAGTCAAGGCCTTTTCTGCCTCTCACACTGCTCCCCACCCCAGCGAGCAGGCTGGGGGTGGCTGAGAAGCTGGGAGGAGATGCAGCTGGGACAGCTGACCCCAAGTGACCAAAGGGATATTCCACACCATATGACATCATGCTCAGCAATAAAAGCTGTGGGGAAGAAGGAGGAAGTTGGGGGACATTCGGAGCGATGGCATTTGTCTTCCCAAGTCACCGTTACGCATGATGGAGCCCTGCTTTCCTGGAA
Organism: Aptenodytes forsteri; assembly: GCF_000699145.1. Lineage (NCBI taxonomy): Eukaryota > Metazoa > Chordata > Aves > Sphenisciformes > Spheniscidae > Aptenodytes > Aptenodytes forsteri. The sequence continues at coordinate 360,674 of NW_008795919.1, forward strand.
ATGGCTGAACACCTGCCTGCCCATGGGAAGGAGTGAATGAATTCCTTGTTCTGCTTTACTCGCACATGCAGCTTTTGCTTTACTTATTAAACTGTCTTTATCTCAACCCATGAGTTTTCTCACTTTTACTCTTCTGATTCTCTCCCCCATCCCATTGTGGGGGGAGTGAGCGAGCAGCTGTGTGGTGCTGAGCTGCCTGTCGAGGTTAAACCATGACATGTCCCAAAGGCAATAGTCAATTATCTGAAAATGCACCATAGTTCTCCCTCAATTTCCCCACCTTTGCCGAAGGATACAGTGGATTTCCTAACCTTATTCTTATGGAATATCTGTTTCTTAACCTGACCCGGACAGTGGAAAAACTGTTGTGTTATGCTATCATGCTTTGCCAGAGGAAGAAGATACAGTTTTTCTTTGATTATTTGTTTGGTTTCCATTAGCAGATAGGTGAACTACAGAGAGTACTCGAGCTGACACCTTTGAAGGACACCAGATTTTAAAACAAATAAAAAGAGACCTACTGTGTGTTATAAGCAATAATCAATAATTAAAAGCCTAGTTAAAACATTGCTGAAGAGTACTTCAGAAGAAAAGTAGTTATACTGCATTTCATGGTTAATTCAATGTCAATTAGCTGATTGTTAACTTCCCTCCAGCTAAATCTTGTTCAGCACAGAGAAGAGAAATCAAAAGCATTCTGGCTTTAACAAGCCTAGTGTTTCAATCATTCATCTCTGCCTGCAGGCTCAAAATCAATGTCAACAGACGTTTCATTGCAATTTTATCAGCCGTTTCTGCATGTCACTGTTTTCTTGGCTGCCCTGATTGTCCCTGAAAACTGTCTGTGGGAATCAGAATTAATCTTGAGCAGAAAGCTTAACAGACTGCACTTACTCTTATCTAACTCATGGTTGGGTTCCCTTTCATCTAGGTAATAACCAGTGCTGGTGTCCGCCTGAACTTCCTAAGCGGCTCAGTGACCTTCTGTCCCGTGGAAAGGCCCGCAGGAAGCTGTCTAATACGCCAGCCACGCAAGCGCAGCCTGGGCTCCGGCGCGGCCCGCTGCCCGCCCGCGCCGGCGTCCCTTCAGCACCGCGGACAGCGCCCCGCCCGCCCGCGCCGGCAGCCCTTCAGCACCGCGGACAGCGCCCCCCGCCGCCCGGGCTCGCCGCC
>NW_008795919.1:361862-363330 GCF_000699145.1 Aptenodytes forsteri
GTTTTGCGCTGCTTCAGCCCTCCTCTTCCTCAGGCAGCAGCCAAGCAGCCGATTTCAGCACGGACAGAAATAGCCTTAAGGGTGTGAATATCTCTTAAAGCATGAAGAAAATGAGGGACACTCAGGCACGAGAGTTTTTCTACCCACATGTGCTTGAATTGCCTGTAGAAAATTGTGTCAAAAAACAACACCATATAAAAATTTATAAGACATCACAGATGTTCCCATTTGCTTCACAATGACATCACTAATTGTGAGATTCGCTTCTGTGAAAAGTATCAAGAACAAGAGCTAGGCTGAAGCCTGAAGTCAGATGCTAGTCTTCTCTAGCTGTTACAGAACTTGAACTGATAACAGGCTGCTTTCTACCTGAAACCAGAGTATCTGACTGCTGCACTCATACTACAAGCAATGTAGTATGGCATGTGACAATCAGGAATGACACAGGAGTGGTATTTCATACTTCTTGCTGATTCCAGAGCTGGTCTGTGGTGCTTCAGCTTCACGCCTGTCTTACAGCAGTGTAGACAACAGATCCACAATAATGTTTTTCCTCTTCTGTGACTGATATGGAGAGTGCCTCATCAAAGAAAATATTGGTTTGGGCTTAGAAATCCATGCCATTTTCATCTTTCAGCTGTACAGCAACAGTGTTATGTATCTGGCATAAAGCAACCAACCTTCTGGAAGCTTAAAATAATACTGCAGCCTGGACTACTGCAAACGCTACAACGTTGTCTTCTCTCCTTTATGCTGGCTTTCCATGCTATTAAGTAATGTTGTGCCACAGCCAAGCCCTTGGTCCTACCTTTTAAGGTATTCTACCTAATCTGCAACTCTGGGTTGAGGACCTCTGTTGTCTGGTCTTTAGACCAAATGAAACCGACCATCACAAGACAGAGCTACTGTCTTCACAGAAGTTTTTAAGGTTTGGCTCACAGTTTTGGATGTTGCTTTCCAGGAGGTACAAACAGGTAGCATTAGACTTGGTACTATCTGCACCATCGCATCTCCTGCCTTTAGTCTGTCTGGTAGAATTCTTTCTGGAGTGTTGCATTATGGTTTTGCTCATTTAAATTCTGTCTGAAAAACCTGCTGTTGTGACACCCACGGTATGATATTCAGTAGTACTGCCTGTTCTCTTGATTAAAAAATGTAATTGACAAAACCAGTTTGTATTTGTATGAGTCACCTACATATCTAGTTGCTATAACTCTTTTATTCTTTCATTCATTCACTCTGTCATGACTAATGGTTAGACAGGGTGTTTGTGGATATGTGGATCTCTATGATATGCCTAGCAAACTGTGCATCAGTTCGTTCTAACAGGAGATATATGTGGATTACCAGAACTGGATCTGTATGTATCTCTTCCCTGTTTTGGGGGGTTTGGCTGGGGTTGGGTTTTTGTTGGTTGTTGGTTTTTTGGTTTGGTTTGGTTTGGGGGGGGGGGGGGGGGGTGGTTTTT
>NW_008795919.1:363428-394364 GCF_000699145.1 Aptenodytes forsteri
TTTTCCTTTCAACTCAGCTGTTTTGCCTCTCTTTTTTTCCCCTCAAAAAATAGGCTCATGGACAATACCATGGGTATCAGCTTTACTTGTGTGGTGTGTTTGAAAAATAAGTTCTAGCATTATTGTTACAGATGCTTAAATATGTGAGGGCTATGGAATTACTGCCCTTGAAATGAGCTCTGATTTATGTTCAGATAGGGGCCTGATTTTCAGTGCTATTTTAGATGATGTTTTAGACTTTAGATTTGTTTCTAACTCACAATGACCCAAAACAATAAATGTTTAGTTCCAGTTACTCTTGCCCTTGTCATTATTTTTGTAGCTCTCTTAATAGTTTTTTTTCACAGGAACCAGTAGTTGGCCATGAAGAAAAGGCTATGTCATACTAGCATGCTGCTCATTAATACAGTGAATTAATGTGGATTTATAAGAAAGAGAAACTTTTATTTTCCCAGCTGAGGTGTCTTTCTTCCCCATCATTTTATGATTCATTCTGTTCCCCTGCCATGTGTTCAGTTTGAAACTGTTGTCATTAAACATCTACTAGGCAATCTAGCAAAAGCAGACCAAAGATAGGATTGACCGACTCATAGCTCAGTTCAGAAATAACTTGGCTGTAAAAATCTGTGTCAGAACGTGAGACAGACTTAACCTGAAAAAAAAAAAATTATTGGCCCTGTAGGGTAGAATATACATACTCTCAGTGTGTATTATACTTACACTTTTGAAAGAACTGATTCACTTTTTGGGTCTGTGGCTTTCTGCCTACTTGCTTCAGGAGCAGGGTGTACCAGCCCAGCACCTGGTGAGAAGAGTGGAGTCACCGTCTTTACCCTTAACACACAAATTGGTTCTTCAGCCGTTATCCTCATTCACCTTGGACAAAATGACTTAGTGAAACAATGTGATCTAAATCTGCTCACCAAGATAAAGAGAAACTTGGCATCTGTCCAGGCAGCATTTGGTCAGTGTTGCTACCAAGGTAAGTGGGAGCCAAGCCAACAAAATTGAGGTTATTTCCCCGGCTCAGAGATGTTTGCTAACACTGACACAATGCCCGTGGATCAGATAGAAGTTTTAGAAGTTCATTAATTTTGATAATGGGCAGGAGGCCCACTCTGTTGCTCCAGTTTGTGTCATGTTGTTGGGGAGGCATCTAAAGAGAGGCAAAATAAAGTACAGGTCAAAACAAGCCCACACTGTTGTACCAGTTGTGTCTGAATTCTACAGTTGATCTTCTAACAGTTTCAAACATATTTGCCTTAATGGCTAGCATTGAATTTCTGATTCTGTTTTCCCAATTTTGCTGCAGGTTTGATGATCGCTTTTGTGACATTTCTATTTCAACGGGGCCCCTGATAACAGTGATGCTGAGGAAAAGTCCAGTTCAGGTACCTGCTACTCAGAAGATCCTTCATCACGGAACTAGTTTTCTCTACTTCTTCCTTTTTCCTTTTTTTTTTTAAGAGAATAGATAACTTTCATTCCTGTCACAGTAAGGTAGAGTATTGTTGCCATAATAAAGCTTTGCTTTTGTGCTACTGTTCCATGCTGCTTTTCCTTTGCTTTTGGACGTTTTGCTTGACCCCCTCTTTGACATCCTTGTCCTTTCTTCCCATGTTAGAGTCAGAGGTAAGCATGTACTATGAGAATTCCAGAGCAAGGAGGCTTTATGGCTTCATAATGCATACTATGTAAATTCACATACCGGTATCTGACTCTGGAGTCGAATAGGAGTTCAGAATGGGAAATAGGAGAGATAGGCTTCTGATTGCTTTGGTTCAAGAAAAATCCTTTGTGATAGAATTTTTGTAAAGTACATACAGCTAACATTAAAGGTCTAAGCTAAACCATGCTGCATGATATTAGAGATTAGAGCTAAAGCAAAGTTTCTGGTTCTTCCCAAGGACCTATTCTGTTGGATAGCAGATTTCTTTCAGGCTACAAAAAGTCAAGTTCATGTGTTGTACTGGGTCTCCAGACACACGGTACATATGAACTAGGCTACTGGTATTCAGCCTTGCAGTCTGCATTTACAATTGGGGGGGAGGGGGCAGGGAGGACGGCATGGACTGGAGGTGAATCAGAGGTTGCTATTTCCTCCTTAGATTGAAAGAAGATGCGTGATATGGCCCCTCTCTGAAAACATGAATGCATATTATCAAGGTTGTGGCAGCAACAATAATGGGACAGGATTGACGGGGAAGGAGTAGACATGACCCATGAGGCAAAGACAGGGGCAGGGAAAGAATATGACTTGACCAAATGCAGCTCTTGGTTTTTCTCTTTATGAAACACTGATCTCCACTAGGTTATTTTACAAACATTCCTTCACTGGAACAGTGTTGCACCTTAGCTTGATCCTGTCAGCATATGATACTTCCTTTGGTTTTTCTCATGTTTGTTTTCCAGTACAGCATCTCAGTTCAAACTGTGTCTGCACGTTCTTTGTCAGGAGATGCTTCTGGTGTTTATAGAACTGTGCAGAACCTAGCAGGGTGGGAACCAGATGGCTGGGGCCTACAAGCACCACCAGAATACCAGTGAAGTTACCCGAGTTTCGGTGTCAGAGTTCCGTTTCTCCTTGATTCTGTCTCAGAAACAGCTAAAATCAAGGCTTCTTTCAAAAACTTACGCGAAGAAAAAGCTGAAAGTGTAACAGTGCAAAAAAGTTAACACCAAAAGACTCCAAATTCAAAAATGTTTTTTCTCAGGAAGACACCAATCTTGCCGCCATTGGTGGAACCAGCAGTTTGCCCTGAACTTGATACTGCATCAACCTCTCTGTGGGCACACATCTATATCTTTATGCAAATATATCAAAATAAGTATTTGTTTTTCTAGTATAAACTTTTAAAAAGAAAGAACTAGTCCCTTGTGGAAAGAAGTTCACGTGAGCTGACAAGAGCCATCCTCTCATCCTTTCAGGTTCTAAGAAGTAGTGTTTTCAGTGCAGGAAGGTGATTCTTGTCTCCTAGGATCTCTTTCTCTCAGGGCTGCAGAAACAACAGCCAACTTCTTTTTAGCCTAAACTAGCTGAGGATAAAGAAAATTAAACGCTCTGGGAAAAATTCTGAGGGAAACAAAAAGGGGGAAGAAAAAAAATCGTCATCTGAAAAAAACCTGAAACTTTTTAGAATAAAATAATATTCTCCTATTTAGATTTTCTAATTTCTGGGACTTTTAGGCTAAAAAAGTGCCTTTTCCTGTTAAGAAAATTGTTTTCACTTTCCTGCAATGAACAGAGTTCTGTTTCTAATGATGGAAGAAGTTGAGTGTAGCTGCTGAGTAGCTGGAGTGGGGATCCGACTATCAATGCGTCACTAGCTAAATGCGATTTGAGATGCAGTTTGCTTTTCTATATCTCAGATCTCAGGGCTGAACCACAAACTGTACATGACACAACTAAATTAATATTTAAAAATAATTACTTGCTGCCTGAAGGTAAACAGAAAAAGGGTAAATAATTGATAGCACTGGGACTGCCACACTGTAAGTCTGCTGAGCGTTTATGATGTGCTGTGAAGGTTCAAAGGGATTGCTCGTCTGCTGCCTCTGAAGGAGGGTTTTTGCTAATCATTCCAGGGCTTGTTTTGTCAGCCAGCAATGTTTTCAGAGTTTGAAGCACCAGAATAGAATGCCAGCTTAATTTAGGCGAACCTCTAACTTAATTTACTAACTTTCCTTCCAAGATTTGCATTGTAAATGATAAGGTGATTTTCATATATATAATTTTTTTTTATCCCATTAACATCTGAAGGAAAATTTAATGTGGTCTGCTGCCAAGAATGTAGAGTAACTTGCATTTAAGGAGTGCTTACATAACGTGCCACCCTATGACAATACCTGTCTGCAGAGCTTGGTGATGCCTTGATAGTTGGCAGCTATTCACTTTTCAATGGTAAATATCCCTCCTTTTATAGCCCAACATCAGAATAACTAGCGTTCAAAGTGGCAGATGCCCATAACGAAAGGTCAGTGATTTCAAACTGATTCATTTTCCCCTGCAGTCAGAAAACTTCTTGCACTGATTATTGCATTGACAGTAAAAAAAAAAAAAAAAAAGCTGCCTCCACACAGGACTTCACAGTTTTCTGGTGTTAAAGCAAAGGATAAGAAAATACACTGGTAATATATGCGGAGAGTCAATAGCTGCAGGTCTACAGTGTATTTGAATAAGGTGCCATACACCCCTATGGGGCAGTGATCGTTAGATAAAACTTTTAAAAAGAGAAGAAAAAACAAGCAGATGCTAGGATCTACCAGCAATGCCAGCTGGGCCACATGGTCAAATGATTCCCAAAGTGTTATTTGCAATACATATTTTACTTAGTGCTAGGGATGGGAACATGGGTTCTTGTCTTTGTGCCCAGTCAGACCTTCAGCAATGGCAGCTACTTTAACACCTAACACTGCATCACACTTTACTTTCATTGGTTGAAAATGCAATCTAAGCTCTCATTTGGATTTTGAAAAAAAAAATCAAATACCGTACTAAGGCGTACAAGCATGAGTGTCATTTGAAGACACGCAGCAATTCTTACACTCTGTTGAACAGCAATAAGGCTTTAAGTGGAATCCATGAGACTTTTTCCAGCTGATGCACATCTGGAAGTGAACAGTAAGAACGACTGAATAGAAAACATGATGTGCAAAGAGGGACTGACAAAAGTATGTTTTGTTCAGTCCAGAGAAGACAAATGGGAAACGGTAGAGCAGCCATCATATATGTAAAATGTTGCAGCAAAGAGGAGGGAGTACTCTGTTCTCCCATATGTTTCTTATAATGGCATAAACTGGGCTCTAGAGGGGGAAAAAAGGGAAATGCTTCTGATGGTAGAGGTAGGTCACTGTTAGAGCAGATTGCTGTGGGGGCTGTGGAATCTCTGTCACTAGAGATTAACAACAGGTCAAACAAATATTGTCTATAAGGGATGATTTTAAGAGTACCTCAGTCCTGTCTCTCTCCCAGCCCTGGCAGTCCAGGGCTAAATAATTGAGATACGAAGAAGCTGAGCACTGAATCTCAAGCGGGACATATGGGTCTGTGTATATTGGGTCCAAGCTCAATGTTTGTGTGAAACATATTAAGGGGGAGTGAGGTTGCCAGTTTTCATATTTTATAACTACTATTGCAGCATGTGGATATTCCTGTATGTCCTAGCCCCACAGGTCCTTACTTACCTGAAAATCCCCATTCTCATTGATAAAAATAGTACTATTTCTAGTCCTCATGGTTTCAGAGGAAGGCCTGAAAGTGTGGCTGTCTTCAGCCAAGATGCTTATAAAGCAGAAGGCAGCACATCTCTGATATGCTTTCATTATATCGCTGGTGGGGCGGGGAACTCCTGCTTTTTCGTGCTTGGGGTTCCCAATGCAAGGAAAGGCAAAACAAAAAAAACCCAAAAAAGACTACTCTGAACTCTGTTCCAACATTCAGGTCACCACCCTTCTCCTTTTTTCCCCACACCCAAGACCACACACTTGCACTTGCACCTCTAGGCATACATGCCTGCCTGCCAACACAGAGGAGGTTACTGATCTCATCACAGTTCTGGTTATCTTTCAAAGAAAAATGTCCTAAAAGAAACCCCAAGAACTCAGTGGTGCAACCCCACCCCCTGCCACAGAGCATGGCCACGCTGAGCTGCACACAGGCTGTGGAAAGAAGAGCTTTTTTTCTTGTTGGGAAGGTGGCCAATGGGTTTTACAGGAAGAAGCAGCTAGAGGCAAGTCATTGTTGTTAAAGTGTTTGCTGCTTTAAGGGAATGTGAAGCATTGAAACAGACTGGGCCATCTCTGGCCAGTACAAGAATCATTGGGGGAATTTCATTTTTCTTATCTTTCTCTGAAAAGTTATTTTATGTTATTTGCAGGAGTGTTTTATGAGACCCAGCCCTTTGTTGTATTACCAGCTTGAGGAATAGGAAAATGGGGATTCTTTCTTGAACACTGATGTGAACAAGCACAGGACAGACCCAGGATCTGCTGATAGCCAGATGTCCACCCAGGTGCTCTAACCCTTCTGTTCTCTCTGCGAGAGCTTGCTGCTCTGAGTGGGATGTCAGTTTTTAGCTTATTCATCTTTTCTGTTTGACGTCTCTAGAAGAAAGTAGCTAATAAGGTGTTCAGAACTGCTACTGAGTCAAACCAGAGGTTCAGTCCACTTTTCCAACAACTGGCCCAGCAAGGTCTGTGTTTCAAACACTCGTAATACATATGACTGACAAGGTTTGGCAGGTACTGAACAAGCTAAAGCTTCTCCAGGTGCCAGCATACAGTTTACATTCATTTCCTAATACATTTTACCTCCCGCATGGGCAGTACCCCCCAGTAAGAGCCACCCTGCTGTAGCTCTGTCTTGTAGAATACTGTAAGTATAGATAGATTCACTTGGAATGGGACAAGAGGTTACTGTCTAGAAGGGGATGTTTTCTCCTTCTGCTTAGCAGCAATGAGGAATGATTTTCTAATCTGAGTACTTTAGTACTGGACAAGACTGATCCTTCTTCAGCAAGTTCCCATCTGATCAGCCTGCCAGATGGTGAAGGAAGAGCCTGGAAGGATCCCTTTATTGCAAGTAGGTCTTGAATACAGGGACACTTTTTAACATTTCCATCAACTGCAGAAATCATTTCTGTAAAGGATTTCAATCTGAAGTAGTAAGGTGGCGTTCTTGTTCTTCTCCAGCTCATAAATACAGATATTTAAAATTCAGTCTTTTCTAGGAACTCGCTCTCAACACTATCGAATAAGGCCTTTTATAAAGGATGTGCTCACTCATGGTAAATATTACAGACGCAGAGGAAATCATGCTTTTTTTAAAAAAAAAAATGGGAAATTTGCAGAAAGCATTAGGCTTTTAAAAAAAGTGCTCCATTTTGCAGGACTGGTAACATTATTTCAGTCAAAAAATAAAATTTCTGGGAATGGGTACTGGGCTGAACACTACATTGGTTTGTCTTTAACAGGGAATAAATTGGCATTTCTACAAACAGTGAATGGTATTGCTAATGCGAATTTTGTTTAACTAGGAGATTTCTGCCAGGGTAGTAATTTGGTGTATTATGAGGTTAGTCCTGTAGAAAGGACAGTAGTGAAAATAGCTACTGACCATTGATTGAATCAAAAACTAAAAGCTATCACCTTGAAGAGAACTTGCCTTGAAAACATTGAGGCTTTCAGAGGTGTATGCCAGCAGCTGTGAAGCCAGCCGTCCCAGTTAAGCTTCCCAAAGAATGCAGTAATACATGCAATAAAGAGCTTTTGCTAGTGAAATACCCACTTGTGAACTGTTCATGGGTATAAGAAAAATGGATCTGAGGTCTTGCCACCTGAATTCCCTTCCTTTCCCTCGGTAGGTTATCAGCATGAAAACAGGAAATGAATTGGACACCATTAATAAAACATGAAGCCTTCGTGTTCAGGCTCTGTGCTCCGTCGTTCAAGTGTAGAAGACACTGTGTGAGAAGGAAACAGAGGAGTCAAATCCACAAGTTCATGTACTCTTTTTAACTACACAGCAAACTTTGGCTCAGACTTGGAACTAAACCTTTCTTTTCTTCCCCTGAATTTATTGAAAAGCTTTTAAACCCTCATACAGAAATCCTGAAGGATTGTTACCGAACTGTGAGTAGTCTTTCAGAACATGAAAGATTTTCCTAATAGATTTCACCAATAATTAGATATTGCCAATATTGTTTTTTATTCAGAAGTGTCTTTCACTATGATGTAAATTTTTAGACCTTGTTTTTGTGCATTTTTGGAGCTGTTTACATGGTGCAGGTTTTTTTCGCTGTGATAGATGCCCTTTTTTTTCCAGTGCTTATGTTTGTGATTTTAGGAATGTCCCAAGATACATACCTTGCTCTCTTTTGGGGGCTCATTTTGGTAGAGGGGAACGTATGATTCACCTGTCTCATAAAAATGTTGTTTTCCACCAAAGAACAAAGGATTAGCCTCAAAGAATAGAGGTCTATATGAAGTAGACCGAAAGACCCCCCCCACCGCCAGCACCACCACCTTTTCTGTCTGTGTTTTAAAACCATCTCATGAAAGCTTTTGGTCACAGCAGTATGCAACCCAAGGATGAGAACTTGCAAACCTGTTATGAAAAAATCATGGGAACAAAAGTAGAAGACCCGGTTCAGCCAGACAAAGAGGCCTTCTGTAGCTATAATAAAGGTTTGTTTTGCTCTATGGGGGAATTTAATTGCAAAATACTTAGCATAGGTGAATCATAAGGAGCCTAACCATAGGAAGAGGTTAACCACAGTTATAGGAAAGATTCATCTGAGGCTACAATAAACAAGTTCTTGGTGGGAAGAAACCAGAAGACTCTCCTCAGCTGTGGACAGGCCCACGCCTGAAACTCAAAGGTCGAGTTGTGAGTCCAAAGCAGGAATTCTCCTCCTGACCTTAGATAGTTCTTCTAGGAAATAGCCAAGTACAAGGTCAGGTGGAAAGATAAGATGTTTATTGCTAGTGGGAATTTTTGTCAGGCTGCTGTGGCTGAAACCACCAGTTCATCTTCCATGGGAGACAGTCCTTCATAGTAAGGTCTACCACAACTGTAAGTGTAACCTGGGGATTATTAGGACTTCCATATTTTTGAACAAACTGATATATCTCACTGTTAAATAAATGTGGAAGCACTGCTTCCTGGATCCCGTCAGGAGCAAGAGGCTCCAGTCTCATTGAAATTTTAGGCCAGGTCCAAATTCCTTTAATTATTTCTGTTTAGTGTCCTTCAAAAGAACCTGTTTGCTAGATGTGACTCTCGCTTAGTTACTGAAATGCAGAAGTAAAACCTCAAACTGGGTGAGAAACCTGGACAGTGAGACAATCCACATTCGGCAAAGTTACAAATTCAGTGTTATAGTTCAACTCAATTAAACATAATTTTCTTGGCTGCCATCTACAAGTTTGATGATAGGAAATTGGATCTGACTCATTACAATACAAAGGGGCAGTTTGGTAAATGTGCATTTTCAGCCAAAATCATTAGTCTACTAACAGAGTAGAATTATGTTTTCATTGAAGTTTACGTCACCATTTGGTTTACTTGGTTTTGCTGTCTGGCTCAATCCATAACAAGTGCAGCCAAGCTCTAATTCTCAACTGTTTGTAATTATTCAGTCTCATGAGAGATATGCCAGACAATTCATTGGATGATATTCAAAGTATTAGTGAGGTTAATTCTAATTGCACACAACGATCTATATTAACATTTGTATTTCAACATATTTTTTTGTTACTTGGGTTTTAGATCATTGTGCTAGTTTCGGCTGGGATAGAGTTAATTTTCTTCCTAGTAGCTGGTATACTGCTGTGTGGTTTAACCCCAGTTGGTAACTAAGTACCACACAGCCACTTGCTCACACACACACCCCTGCCATGGGATGGGGGAGAGAATCGGGGGGCGGAAAAAAAGTAAAACCCATGAGTTGCGATAAAGACAGTTTAATAGGACAGCAAAGGAAGAGAAAATAATAATAATGATGAAAGAATATACAAAACAAGTGATGCACAATGCAATTGCTCACTGCCTGCCGACTGATGCCCAGTCAGTCCCCGAGCAGCGATCCCTGCCCCCTGACCCAACCCAACAGTTTGGGTCAGCTGTCCTGGCTGTGCCCCCTCCCAGCTTCTTGTGCACCTGGCAGAGCATGGGAAGCTGTGAAAAGTCCGACTTAGTGTAAGCACTACTTAGCAACAACTAAAACATCAGTGTGTTAGCAACATTATTCTCAATCCAAAACACAGCACTATACTAGCTACTAGGAAGAAAATTAACTCTATCCCAGCCAAAACCAGGACAGTCATATGAATTGTTTTTCTACATGATTGCATTTCTGTTGTCAGAATGTCTAAATATGAAATATTTAAATTACTACACAATCAGTTCATATGCCAAAGAACTGATATTCCTTTGGTTGTGTCAGAATATTTTTGGAAAAATTCTGAGCGCTCAGAATGGCAATCTGAAAAAAAACCATTGAAACCATTCTTTTCCCTCAGAAGGATTTGTCTGAAAATGCCCATTTCCAGTGTTCCCATCCAGCTCTAGCCAGTACTTAGACCATGGGCCATGGCGGCACTTGAAGGCAGCTGAAATGCTCAGGATAGTCCCTGAGGGTGCTGCACACAGCACGGGTGCTGGAACCCGCACAGCAGCCCTGCTCCAGCTCTGGGGGCATGCACGTGCCAGGGGCTGCGCAGCCCAAAGGTGTTGGGGTTGGGTGGGGGATCTGCAGCAAGGGGGGATCCCCCTGGAACAGGCTCAGGTAGAGCCACAGGGCCAGGCATGAGCTTCAGAGAAAACCTGATAAATGGGCCCATTCTCTCTGCTGGTCTGCATATGGGTGTGCTAGTCCATGCACCATCTTTACCACCGACTCTTGCGTGGTTTCCACCTGAGTAGAGTCTTGCACTGTGGCGAGAAATAGCACCTAGTAAATGAAAGATGAAAAGGGAAATGTTTGAGGCAGAGAAGCACTGCTCTGAAAAACCTCTTTTGGACAAAGCCTTCCTATCCAGGAACCACCTTCTGTTTGCAGTTTGAGGTTATTTGGAATAGAAATTGGAAAATTCTGTGAACAGTGAAGAATAATGCAGCTGAAGCCTTGCTGTTTGGGATCAGCTGAGTGGAAGTCTGAGTGAACATGATCAATTGAGTGGAAGTCTAACTGGATGTGTTCATGGAGAGGTACCTTAATATGATTGAGGGGATGTGGGGCTGAGCATGATTTATTGAGAGTAATTGAGTATTCAGTACTGGAGTTGGAACAGGAGTCACTTAACTTAGATTAAAATACAACAGCACCTGGTTCTTGCTGTAAATACTTTTTTCCTGGAAAAAGAGATAGTTAGAAATAGCCTTCATTACCCCTTTAGAGTGTTTTCTAAATAACACGTCTCTGTTCTTTTTGAAATATCAGTTATATTAAATGTCCAAACGGTTCTTGCTGAAAATGATGCCTCTGTTAAATTACCGGTGCCCACTCATTTTCCAGGTAGAGGAACTAGGTACCCAGGGCCGTTTGGAAACCACTAGCAGATGACTAACCATCAGGGAGGGCTGGGAAAGACCACTAGGTCCTGCCAAAGGGTCTGAGCCAGGCCCTTTTGCTGCAGTCATTTGTTGCAACTTTCCTGCTAACACTGCATCTGATTTCCTTGTAAGTATTTCCTGTGACTAAGTTTTTTGCCTCTCCCTGTAGGAGTCTGTTTTATGCCAGTCATTTTTTATAGTATAATTTTTTTTTTTTTTTTTTTTTTTTTTCATCTAGCCTAAACTTTTCCTTCCCTAGCTCCAGGTCAGTGCTTCTCATGCTGGTGTCTCCTGCCCCTCCTTCTCCTCATCCTGCTGCTCATTCACATTAACTGCAAGATAATTAGAGACTGATCCTGTCCCCTGAGTCTTTGTTTCTCCAGACTATGGCTTAAATCCTACCCTCCTGCAGCAAACCCCACTGAGATCCTCAGGTCTGGTCCTTTTGGGGCTGCTCTTGCTGTTGTATCTACTTCTCAGCACAAAGTTCTTTGATGTTATAATGTTGTAATGACAGAAGACCCTGGTTAAGCAAAAACAGAACCGGCCCTGCCTCCCTCCCTCTGGGGGTTATGGGTTATTAACAGAGCTTTGCTCAGCTGAGCAACATGGAACTGTCAGGTCTCTGCCCGCATTCCTGTTTTGCAGCTTCAAAATTCTCATACTATTTAAAAAAGCAGAAAGAAGACAGCTTATGTGGTCCCAGCAGATCCTCATCCTGGCATGGCTGCTGATCTTTTGAAGTTAGAGGCTCACAAAATCCTGCTGTCCATCTCTGTTCCCCAAGAGGAACAGGTCTGGGAACTAGATCTTCTGTGGGGTCAGCTTGCACCCCACTACTGGCTTGGCAAAGCCAGCTCCAAGGGGCAGGCACCCCCTTGACACCCATGCCCATCAGGGAATCCTTGCTGTGAACCCAGACCCCTGCCTGCTTGCCTGCCAGCCTCCACCCCTGCTCTGCTCTGCCCTGCCCTATGGAAACTTTTTTGTTTAGTGTTACCTGCTTTCTTTAAGTTCATTATGCAGCATTATATCAACTGTTTTATTGGAACAGAAATTAATTCTATCATCTGCAAAATCAGTGTCTCAAGTGAAGAAGTCTTTTGGACTTGCTTGGCACAACCTACTTTTAATAAGGTGGTTATTTAATATAACACAGTAGTTATTAGACCTTATTCCCATGTGTTTCACACTACTTACTCCACGGTGTTGTGTGGAGCTGATACCAGGTTGAACAGTTCGCAATTTCTTGCTTCTCCCTTTCCTGGTCATCCTGACAAGCAGCAAAGTTGCTTCATGGGCTCACTGCAAACCCTCCAAAACTCATGCTGGACTGTTCCAGTGCTGGGAATCCTGCCAGAGCTTCATCCCCATCTCATGCTCTCCTTTTTGGTACATGGACTGCTCTTTAAGTCACATCAACAAAAGGCACCAGATCTGTGACGCTTCTCAGCCCTGTAGCGGGGACAGGCAGCAGTACCAGAGCCAGATGAAGAGTTTGGTGCTTTAGAACCAGGTCTTGTTGGTTTGGGATCTTTCCATTTGAAGGCCTCTGGCACATTAAGAGCCCTCCCCTGAGTTTTTCATCCTCTTTCAAGCTGCTGTAATAAACCTCTTTTTCAGTTGGCTCAGCTAGTATTCTGTGGTGGGTCTCTTGCACTGTGCACATGCGTGCCCTGAGACCTGGACTAAGCATCACCAAACTCATCTCACGCACACACTGCAGAGAAGCTGCTGGCCCACAGTGTGCTGTGGAGTTGAGTGGATCTGGCAGCAGCGTATGAATGACTGAAAGCTTCGTGTCACATATGCAACCTACCATGCGCCCTGCTCTGCTGGAATTATGGCTCTGTGCAGCACCTAGCATTTGTCTCCAGTAAAGCAGGCTGTGCAGTGAGGCTCGGGAGTGCATTTTACATTGCACACAGCATAGACTGGGTGCAGTCCGAGACTTCCACATCTGCAGCTGTAGCATAACCAAAGGAGGAAATCCAGGAGGCTGCATCTCCCTGAACAACAGCACCACTTACAGCCTGGTCTCAGATGCCAGCCTGGGTCCGGAGCCACAGAGCAGCAGTCTGCCAGCACCAGGGAGGAGGCTGTTATCTGCTTTTTCTGTATGCCTCAGGATTAGTCCACCACAGCTGAGCATGTCCAGATCCTACTCAGTGGCATCTGTGGCCCGCACCAGTCTGTGCTGACGACGGTCTCTGCTGAGTGGCTCTTCCTGCCTGGGACGTTCAGCTCAGCAGGATGCCTGTGCCCTGGACAGAGTCCGAAGAGCAAAGCAATGATTTGAGCTGCTGCTTAAAAATATCTCCTTGGAAAGCTTCTACCTGCTGCAACAAAGAAGGTGCCTAACCAACAGGAGAAAATATGGTTGCTTGTGTCTTGGCTTGCCATCATCTAGGACAGTGGCCTGCCAGACAGTTAGCTGGGCATAATTTCTGGCATGAACTTGAGATAGCTGGAACTGAGGGTCAGACTTCAGCCTCTTCCAGACAATCCCAGTAGCAGAAAGTATCTGAAGAATCCCACAGACTCACACCCAATTTTCAAGGCCAGCATTTCTCCCAGCATACACAACCCTGCCCAGGAGGCTAGCAGGGTTACATTATCTGGAGTTTGAATCTGGACATGAGGAGGCAGGTGCTAGAGAAAACAGGTAGGCACATGAGCAGTCAAAGGCAAGAGCAAGCGTTTCAGGTCTGCACACTCAGCACATTGCATCCCATCCAAGCAGAGCTGGGGATGTTGAAGAAGGGAGACAGGGAACAACCAGAGATGTGTTGCAGGGCTTCTGCCAGACTGAGCACCAGGAGTAAGGCAACAACAGTGCTCTGTGAGACAGGGGAAGGGAACTGCTTAAGGTGAGATTCAAGGATCGAGAGGAAAATTATAGTGGCAAAACCAAAGCATATTGGGCTGCAATTCCTGAGGGCTGTGACGAGAGATGCTCTGGCCCCTCAGCATATTTGCACCATTGCTGGAGACGTATGAGTCTCAACAGACCAGCATGAGGGAGGATGATCGCACCTGGAGTGGGTGTCCGCAGGAGTCAGTGCTGGGGAGGTTAGGCAGGGCAGGGCGTTCAGGGCAGTCCCTCACGAGGGTTGCTTTTGTGATTGTTGTTGCTTTACAGGAATGTGTAGGGCAAAGCATGAAGCTGGAGACCCGCAGTGCCGAGTGTGCTGATACCAAGAGCTGCCTTGGATCCCCTCCTTTGCTGCAGTTTAGCATGACCTGCGGAGGCCACAGGGAGAGGTGCCCACCCCTCCTGTGGGTCAGTGGCTGCTGGAAAATGCTCCTCACAGGCCCCTGTGTCCTCAGTGGGCTCGCAGCTGCCTGCCGCCCTCTGGAGCTGGTGTCAGCCCAGCTGCACAGCAGACCCACCACTATGCCGCCCTGCCCGGGAGAGAAAAAAACAAACCCAAGTGCTAAGTGCCACAGGAGCGAGCCGGCGGGGAAGGCAGCAGGGGATCCAGCCAACGCGGGCAGGCATGCCAAGCGGGGAGCACCCCGCACCAGATGGGGTGTCCCTGTGAGGTGCCTGACTGCAGCCGGTGCCTGGCCAGAGAGCTGGCGCCGCGGGTAGCAAACTGTCAGGCCTTTGCTTGTCTATGAGTGTTAATCCTCCAGATGGAGTTTCAGCAAAGAGGAAGTTGATACAATTTAAAGGACGGTTTAAGGGCTGTCCTGCACTGGGAAGGGGCTCAGGCCATGACTGGGTAAACGTCAGGTGAGCGGATGGTGCCTGTGCTGGGAAGCACTGCCAACACAAATCTCTTAATAGTCTTTCAGTCTCTGCAAGGCCTTAAAATCAATCAGAGGATTAACTAAGCAAAGCTGATTTTATGATACATGATCCAGCTTTGTGCAATTGGATCTAACTTTGCTTAGGCCCCCCTTTGTGACTGGGCTTGCTAATGTGTCTCCTGCAGCCTAGGAGCCTCGTGGAGGAATGGCAGCAGCCTGAGGAGGAGCGGGGGAAGACCTCCCTGGGGCAACCTGGAGGAGCGGGGGGTCCCACCGCCGCAGGTGTAGCCTGCTCAGGAGGGATGCCAGAGAGCAGCAGCATGGCACTGTTCATGTACAACAGCCACTTCCCTCCCACTGGCATCTTCTCTTAATTCAGCATTTCTCCTTGCAGAAGCTCTCTGAAGGTTAGCCACTGACCCCTTCTCACTAGCTACCAGCTTTGTGTGGCTTCTGTGACATCTTCTTCCAAGGAACAGGTATATGTTGCACTTTCCCTTTTCTCTTATGGTAGTGGCTTCTAGGCATGCGTGTTCAGGTCTGAGCTGAAGCCTGGGAGCGGGTACACCCTTCTCCTGCCGTGTGCACCGGTAAGCCTCACCCTCAGAGGACCACTTTTGAAATGTCACCAGTGAGGGAAATGATGAGTCTCCCTTAAACACACACTCTGGCTCCTGGCAGATCAATACTTTAGTTCGTTCAATGACAGCAGGAGCAATCCGCCCAGCTGACACCAGGCAGCATCTCTGTTTCAAACCAGGTGTAGGAATGTTTGTTTAGCTTTTGCCAAAGCAGTTTGCTTTCTCTCAGGCTGAAGGTTACTCTTAGTGACAACGTGTGCATGAGAGCTCTGTCAGGTCCCTGACGGGAGTCTGAATCCCCTAAACATGCTGTGGCTGCACAGCACAGGCAGATCTGGATGTTTCCACTGTACCTGCTAAGCAGTCATAGTGCCGAAGTGATGTGAGGAATAATGAAATATCCCCTCTGGAACCGACCAGTCTCAGTTTTCTGGCAAAATTCTCCTCTGCCCCTTTTTTCCAGACTCACTTCCGCAGTCTGTGGCCAGGTTGGTTTGGTCCAGCGATGCAGAGGTTGTGATGCAACATAACACAAAGTGATACCTGGCTGCTGAATTACCCTACTCTCCAGTATCTGCGCTGACTTGCGAGCCTCACAGCTTTAGGCCTGTCAGCCACCAGGAGTTCATCTATGCAAATTTGCTACAAGAAAATGAGGTCTATAAATAATAGACACCTTGGGCCTGCACGTCGGTACAAGGTAATCCATTGTCTTGCTTGAAAGGTATCTGGTTATATTTCATGCTTCTGTGTGAAAGTTACAAGGAAAGAAAAGTACCCAGGACAAAATCCAACCTTTACTCACCTTCTGACCTGAAAAAAGAGTGGAGGGAAAATGTTTCTTGGCTGAAACTGAAACTGGTCTGCCAGGAAGCCAGGCCTTGGACTTCACTCTGTGCTGAGGGGTGCTTAAGGAACACTCCTGCTTCTTCTGCCTCCTTTGCAGTGGTTGCCTCCCTCCCCTCTGGTTTTTTTCAGAAGAAATGTGAGAAAGCGTATTTACACCATGTGCCCAGCAAAGGGCTACTTTAGCTGTTAACAAAAACCAAACCATTCCTAAGTTGTACTGCCTTTCAATCTTTCTAAACTGAATGTATTCGCCTCACAGCAGTCTCGCCTCTTGGGAGGCACTTCTCTCCTGACCGCTACTCTGGGTGGCCCAGTATTCTTGGGAACACAGGCCACAGAAATCAGGTGAAATTATTTTATTCTCTTTCTGTCCTAGTTGTCGAAGCATTTATATACCTGGAAAATATTCAGAAATGTGCAACAAGGCTGATCAAGGGTATAAAATAGCATCCATAGGAGGCACAGCTCCATAGACTGTGATGCTTCAGTCTGGAAAGAGTTGACTGCGGGACAAAATGATAGCAGTCTCTGAAATTGTGAGTAGCATGAAGAAGTCACCCAGAGGTGATTTGCTCACTGGCTCTGGTTCTTCAAACAGAAGAAGGTGGTTCTTTGCACGGTGTGTCATTAATCTGCAGAAATCTTTGCTGCAGAATGTTGTGGATGCTGAAGGTTTACATAAATTTAAAAAAATAAACTGGACAAAGTTGTGGAAGGAAAAAAACCCCAAACCTAACAGCTGTTGAATAACAAACCTCACTTCTGTCATGGGAAATCTCTGCAAACTGTCAGACTCTGGGAGAGTATTCTGGAGAGGCATTGCTGCAAGCTTTGTGCTGTTCTGACAGTCTTCCCTACACCTCTGCTGCTGGACACGGTATCTTTGCTCTGACCTCCTATAGGCATTTGATGTTATATTCCTAGGCCTCTCCTCCCCCATGATTTCTACCCGCATCACCTTTTTCTAAAACTCACAGATTTAGTGTTACAATTAAGTTCTGCGCTGAATATATTTTTGCTTTGAGAAGCATCCAAACAATTCTTTGTGAAAGTGCCTTCTGGCTGCCTGTATAGCATTCTGAAAAGGACGAGCCTTTAGATAGGCTGGCAAGTCATATAAATAGTACATGGTTCTGAGAATTGAAGCTTCCTTGGGAAGCCTGAATCTCTAGTTCTGTGATGGCTTGGTTATCAAACAGATGATTTACATCTTATTAAGTATTTCCATCTGTTGATAGAAAAATGCTCTATTGCATAATGTTCCTTTGCTCCTGATTCAGTTCTTGCCATTGCCAGAAGTGCTTTTGGGCCCCCAGACCAGCCTGTTTAAATAATCAGCTCAGAGCCAGTGGCGCTTTGGGGTGCTCAGTCTGGGGGGCAAGCAGGGAAGGCCAGCGGCGAGGGCCTTGGCAGAGCCACCTGCCTGTGGGCTGCTGCCAGCAGGCACCCGGCTGCATGCCCTAAGGACAGCTTCTGCCTGCAGCTCTGCCTGCTGCCTGCTTGTGCAGCTCTGGAGCACCTACCTTGGGGCTCGGTGCCCACTGGGCTTACTGCCACCCACTTCTGAGAATGTATTTTTCCAAGCTTGGATGCAAATCTCAGTTGCTTCTTTTTCAGCATATGTAAGTTTGTTCACTTTTGGTCAAGCGTGTCCAAAGGGCAGAATCTGTCCTTATTGCAATTGCAGGGGAACTTTGCAGTCCAGTTGCCTGCAGATGTTCAAACTTGCAGCCACCACAGGAAAAGGACAGTGTGTGCAAACCTGAGTGCGCTTCCATGTTGTTCTCCTTTTGTGTCCGTTCCACTTTGGCAGTCTGTATGTAGACTGCTCTACTTCTGGAGGATGAACTGAAAAACTAGCAGTGCCAATAGTAATGCATTTGTTTGTTGATACAAATTCACATCTCCAAAGAACCCTGAGAACTTTAATTACTCCAAAGTATCCCAGAATGCATTGCTTCATAGCAGTCACTGGGAATATATTATCCTTACATGTAAAACAAAGAACCTGGAAACTGTATTCAACAGGCAAGCAAAACGGAATATTTTAATCAGCAAAACGAGGGGAAAGTGTTGAGATGAGTGAAGAGAGGAGGGAAATACTGGGCTCAATGCCTGATTCCTAATCCCTAAACTGTCTTACTATAGTATTGTGAAAGCCAGGAGGAATAAACCTAATACCACAGCTTCTTGCCATCAAGAAACTATGTATTAATACAGTACTGCTAAGGTAATTAACCAAATCAGACTTAGTCCACTGCTGAAAAGGATTTCTTCCCCCAGGGATAAGCAGATGTCTCAATCTAATTATACAAGTTATTTAATCAGAACCAGAGGTCGGGTATCTAATGAAAATACTACCTAATGTGGGGGAGAGAGGTTGTAGCTCTGAAGCAGTGCAAGCAGAGGGGGGGATACAAGCTTCCAAACTGGTGAAGTTTCTAATGCTCTTCTGCCTTATTTCTATACATGACTTTAAGTAAGATGTCAGGATAGGAATTTGAAAAAAAAAAATCACCTGTGAAAAGAACACATTCTAGCAAAAGTTTGTTTCACTGCCTGGTATGGAAAGAAAATTCTCCTATAAATGTCATCAGTGCTTCACCCACTCACAGTGCTGACAGAGGAACAAACAGCTGTGTTTTGTCTGAGGCAGCTGATAGCTCTAAGTGTTACTGTTTTGTTAGCCTTGCTTCACCTAGGTAAAAACTGTAACAGATGCCTAAAACCTGCCAATTGTTCTGTGTGTGTAGCTGACAGTGGGTGTGCAGTTGTTAACAACTGGAAAGCGCACACTCTGCGGGCTTGCAGGAAGGGTGCTCACTGTGTTCTCAGGGACGGGCAGAGCCCCTGAACCTATGATTCTTGTAATATACAGGTGTCTGAAAAGCAAGTGGAGAATCACTCCCACCAGGAAGGCTGTGTTGCTGTCACCAGAAGGCAGTGCATGGACTTGCTGAACAGTCATAGGATGGAACACATGCATGCTCCAGTCCCGAGAAGACAGAGGAGATTAATTCCTTTAATTTTATTATAATTGAAGTCCAGGTACTCCTAACAGTTGTCAGTAATTTAGCTGCACGCGAGGACCTTTGCCACATGCTTGGAGATAGCTGCTCCCAGGTGGAGCCATGCAGTCTCCAAGGAGGGGCACGAGGCTCCGGGCAGGACCACCCCTCTCTGTGCTGGCAGTGCTCACTCCAGGCTCCTGCCCATCTCTCTCAGTTTAGCGCATTCCATATATGAGGGTCTTCTCTCTTGATTTCTTCCCAACAGCTTTGTCTGCATCTCCACCACTACAGCCTGGTTCCTGATGCCAGCCATGGCGTGCTGCTCCTCTTGCTGGCTTGCCAGCCCCTTCCATTTCGGGTCTGACTGGCCAGCAGTGCCACGTTGCCTAGTGATGCATTTCTGGCTGTCCCGTCTCACTGAGCTGTTTGAGCCGCACACACCCATGGGGGAGTCAGGAGGGAACGCCAGCCCTCGCTGCTTTAATTGGCTTCTTGCCTGTGTGTGCATATGCATTGCAGATAGCTCCAAGTCTTCCCGAGCGATCACTGATGGGCAAGGAGTTAAAATGTACAGCTGTGTGAGCAACCAGTCGCTGCCTTGGAAGGTTTGTAACTAAGGGAGTATGGGCAGCACCCCCAAAATTGGGATTCTGCCTTTTTTTTATCTCCAGGACTCTCTTTCCCCCTCTTTTCTACTAGTCAATTTCAGCAGACTTGGTCCCACTAACATGCAGATGGGCATGAGGAGGCTCCTGCTCCACATCCCAGTGGTAAGTGCTTGCGGGCTCCTCTCCAACAGGCAAGAGCCCGGCTGCTGTCCCTCACTGGGGACCTGAGGCACCCACACTCAACCAGAGACTCTCAGCCTTTATAGGACTGCAGGGTGATGTAGATGCCCAGCAAAGCCTATGCATGTTTGCACTCACGACATACCCCAGCCTCGATGCCACCAAGTTGTGTGGGCACGAGTCATCCTGAGTGAAAACAATCGAGCCTGTGCAGCACCAGGCTGGAGACTCACGGCAGATGTTGCCCTCTCCCAGAGAGAAAGGGAGAAAAGAGGAAAACCATATGCAGCACAGCCACATATTTTACTTTCAATTAAGTGAAAGTCCAGAAAGATCCAAAAGGCTTTGGGTTTGCTGGCCGTCTGTAAGCTTGTCAGGTTGCTGTTGTTTTTATGCTGTCACCTAAAAAGTTGTCCTTCTGCCCTTCTGATGCATTAAGAGTTTAAAATAATAGCTTATGATCACATTCATTAAACGAGGAGAGAGGGAAAATGCTGTTTAGCTGAAGAGTTCCTTCAGTTATTTAAATTTATGTGTATTTTTCTTGATTAGTTTCAATGAATCTTAACCTTATAGTTTGTCCAGTTTAAATAAGTTTACGTGTTTTCTCTGCTGTGTATACGTATGAAGTGACATGCACATCTAGAAAAAACAGGCAACCTTCATGCACATTCTTCATTCTGAAGCGTAGAGCATCTGTTTGTAACAGCTGAACTGAAGAAATACGGCATTTCTGAACATGTAGTTGTAGACAAATGGGTTGTGATATGCTGTGAGACTGAATGAAAGAGGAGAGGAAATAAAGTGCACAGGCCACTTGAGTTTACGTAGGTATCAATTCCATTCTTTAAGAATCTGCTCCACAGAGACATGTTTGCAAAGCATGGTTTCTCTTTGTTCATGTAGAAATCTGCACACAAAAAACTCGTGCAAAAATGGTCTGCTTTTCTACTAACACCTACAAATGGCAAAACTACAAATTGAGCACAGATTGGGGGCGGCACATGTTAATTTTTTTTTTGTGAGCTTGTAGCTGTGCAGAAACAACTGAAGCTGAGGTGAGGCACTGCACCCATTGAAAATCTGACCCTGGATATTAAACAACCCCCCTGTGAGGCAGTGTTCATCTAGGGGATTTAAACAATTCTGAATTGCCAAACCACACTGCCCCAAAAGAGAATTTACTAGATAATAGAAAAGGGATTGACAGAAAAAGAAATAAAGATGAAATGTGATGTCTGTTTAACCTATTTTTCTTCACTTCCGTACTTTATGTATTCTGACTTCTTTAATGAACCTCTTATTGAGAACTCTTCTCTATTTTTATATCCACCTTGAATGACTGAAACACTGTCTGCCAGAGGCTTGCAGGCTGTCCCCCTCCCCAATCCACTGCCCTTTCCCTGGGAAGGACAGATGTGCACATCGGCAGACAGACCTGCATCTGAGCATTTCCATGATGTGACCACTGGAGCATTACCACCTCTGCAGACTACAGCAAGAGTAAAGCAAGTCTCCTGCGCTGCTGCTAAGAATTTTGTTGACGAGGTTGTAGGAAATGTTGACCCAAATAAGGGGGACCAGGAAGAAAAGTGTTCAAAACAGTAGTAAGAGTGAAGAGGTGACACATCATTGCACTATGACTCGAGAGAAAGACCGGCTCCTGAGGGCCTCTTGACTGCAGTGGGAGTTTATTGGCCCACAGTGCAGCTAAACAAAATACAAGAAATACAAGCTGTGGCACAGATCAGAGCTCAGATGAGACAGTCCTGTAACCAGTCTGAGAAGTGCCAGGTCCTCGCCAATGAGCTACTTGGAACACGCAAGGAACAAAGAGAAATTTGACTTTGAACTATGCTGTCCTATATCCAGACGACCAGTTGCATTTTCGTATCCTGTATAAATAATACACTTCTTTTATCACCTTGTACCTATTCCACACCAGATACCTAAGCAACCTGCCTGTGAATAAAAAACCAGCTGCTTATGCATTGTAGAGTACGTGGCATTAAGGCATCAGATCCCATGCAAAGACATGCCTGTAGTGTTGCACCAGATGATGGCCTTTAACTTGTTCTTGTAACAAAGCAGGATCCACTCCTGCCTTGTCAACTGTGCAGTCCAGTATGACATAGACAACCTGCATTCAGTCCTCTGACTTCTTTGAAACACAAATAGTTTATGAAAAGGAGATTGAGGAACAGTTCTTTTTTAAGATTTGCCCACTTAAAACAGTCTTGTGGAGCTGTGATTTAGTCCCTGCTTGTGAAGATTTCTCTTCTGGAAGCAAAACTGTCAGTGTTGGGAATAAGCTGAAGTCTGTCATTTCAGATGCAATGATCATTCTTTGAAAATCCAATTAATTAAAGTCCGTTCAGCTTGGAAGGTGAAAGGCTCGGGGTTTTTCTTTATAGGGAGCAGCAGAATGAATGTGTAAGATAAGATACGGGAGCAAGGTTTTGGTGGTGACTACAATGTATGGCCACTGGGAGGATGGCCACTCAGTCCGTTGTCACTGGGACCAGCAGAAATCATTCTCTGTAGACAATGCATCTCCCTAAGGCAGGTGTTGATGGGGAAGAGGGACTGCGTTCAGAGGGACAGCCCTCCTGGCAGTGGCACTGAGTGTGGCCGCGCTCCAGGCTGAAAGCAGACATGGAATTAATGCCTCCTCCCATCCAAGTCTGTGGAGAGCTTTTTACTGGCGTCAGTGGCAACAGGATCAGAGTAGAGTCTTA
Organism: Aptenodytes forsteri; assembly: GCF_000699145.1. Lineage (NCBI taxonomy): Eukaryota > Metazoa > Chordata > Aves > Sphenisciformes > Spheniscidae > Aptenodytes > Aptenodytes forsteri. The sequence continues at coordinate 386,205 of NW_008795919.1, forward strand.
AGGCTCTTCCCCTGGCGCTTAGAGGAGTTTAATGGAATAAATTCTAAGTTGTAATTAATTGGCTTCTGCTTCTCCTGCAGGAAAGAGTTAATGAAGGCAAAGCTTGTCTGGCCGAGGGGCTGGTACGGCTCCAGTAGAGCTATGACTCACACATTGAACATCCTGCCAAAGCACCAAGCAGGCTCCTCATCCTCAGCTCCTCCTAGCCCAACAGTAATAGTGTGAATTGGTCCAACATCATGGCTGGAAAGGTTTGTCCCTTACAGCTCCTGCTCTTCCCACTCAGTTCAATACTATTTGCTTGAACAAGAAATCATTGTCTGCTAGGTAAGACCTTACACATGTAGCTGTATTAGTTGTTTCTGTGGCACGCACCCCCCCTGGTAATCTTGTAAGGGCTCTCTACAGGACTGAAGGAAGTAGAGGTTAATAGAATAATTTAAATGAGTAAGGAAATGGCCAAAGGGAGGACAGAAACAGATAGACTGCTGGGAAGAAACACACAAGGAGAAGTTACTGGGTGAGTTGGTCGAAGATGAGTCTTGGAACTGACCAAGTTTGATATTTTCATTGAGCTTGGCTCAAAAAGAGGAGGGGAGAAATGAAATTTGTTGGTGGCATCATCCTTACAAAATAGCCTATGCTATTTGTAAGGCATGATTCTCTACCCCAATTGCTCACCACTTCCTTCTCTCTGGAGAGAATGAGACCAGCAAAGAGCCACCAGCAGTGTCACCTCTTTCCGCTGCTGTGTTTTACTCTGTACTGCCAGGCCCCTGTTCCCAATGTGAGAAGAGCACAGCGAGCGGGGGGCTTGGTGTGCTGGGCTACAGGCAGGGAGAAGCAGAGATGGGTGGTCTGAAGGCCGGTGCCTGATTGCTGTTCTCCAGAAGCACGTGATCACCTGATAAGTGAATTTCATTAAAAATGGATTTTTCCCTTCCTTCTGAACTCTTGTCCTCTGCCTCAGTTATCACAACAGGGCTGATGAGTCACAAAAAGTGCAAAAATTATGAGAGTGACAGTGCAGGCAGAAGGTAGGGAGGACTCTTGATCTTGACGATGAGGTGAATTATACCACTTTGAACCCAGACTAGCAAAGCATAAATATATGGATTAGCACCAGTATAACAGATCAAAACCTGAGGTGGAGAGTTTAAACAAGGCATAATTTGTAGAAACAACAAAATTACAAGGATTCATCCCTTCATCTGCCAACCCTCGCACCTCAACCTTGCCACAAAGAAAATTTCTGCCTCCCTGTTCTTCTACATCTGTACATTTTTCAAAACATCTCATTTTGGGTAGGCAACCTGGGAAGCGTGACCTGTCAATATTGAAAGACCAGCTCTGGAACTGTGCATCGTCAGAGTAATCAACGTGGAGTGGGGACAGTAAAGGAACATACATATCCTACACCAAATCTGTTTGGAAAATTAAAAAATGAAGCATTCTCTGTGCAATTCCCCTTTCTCAGCAATCAGACTTTGCAGGTTGCTATGCTGACTGTAATCACTACTGGCTGACTTTGAGGGACAAGCACATAAGAGCTCCTGAGTTTGACCAGCTCCAGGTGTGGTGATTCCTGAGATCCCGTTACTCACTGCTCTCTGGTAAAATAACAGTTGCTTCTCCTCCAGGTTTGAGTTGATATTAGATTGACAAGATCAAGTGACGGCACAACCGTAGACACCTTTATCTGCTGTATGCATAATCTTTCTTGCTGGACCCCCGCCAAACTCATCCCCAGGTCTTATCTTTTCTAAACTGAGTATTTATTCATGTGGTTGTTTTATGTAAACTGCAAAGAGCCTTACTAAATGGAAACCTTAACTCAAAAGCTTCATTATTAAGATGGAACAGAGCTCGGAACGCACAGAGCTAAATTACCAATCTATCTTTTATGTTATTTTGGGAAGAAATGCTTAGTGCCTCAGGCACCTGATGCAGTCCAGTGCTGAGCCCTTCTGTTACCCCTAACCTCACTCAGGGAACCAGTCTGGCTTTAAGGTGAAGAGTTTTCCTGGCCGTTACCGGTAGAGTGTTCCCTAGGGCTGAGGAGAGCAGACCTCCTCAGGGAGAGGTGGGCAGGGATGCCTGGCAGCACTGCAGACGGCTGCCTCAGCCCCTGCTGAAAGAGAAGCTGAGGGGACACTGGACCCTGCCCTACCCCAGCAAACCAGAAAAATCCCATGTGGCTTCTGGAGAAGGACTGGGCCAGGCGGAAAGATGGCTTGGGTGTGCAGCTGCACACCGGCTATTGCCCCCATTGTTGCTCGGCACTTGGTGCTTGCAACACCTTTGGAGCTGGCTGACAACCCAGGAGCTTTGGGAGAGGATGAGTTTTTTGCGGACAAAACTCCACATCACTTGAATTCTGGCATTCACTGAAGGTAAATACCAACATTTCTGTGCTTCCATGTTCTCATTTATATTATAAATGCTAATGAAAGAGTTTGAAATGAAAGACACACACACATGGTTAAGAATGTACAGGCAGTGAAGGCATTTCTGTGAAGCTGGAAATTAATTCTGCAGTATTTTCCCTTTCTTAGTTTGACTGAATCCAATATATACTTTACCCAGCCATCAGAATTGCGAAACTGGTGCTTCACCAGACAAGAGTCATAGCATTTTGTTCCTAAACAATGGACAGTTGCTAAACAGTGTAAAATTAAAGAAGGTAACAAATCAGTATCCAAAATTTGCATTTTTTCTGGAGAATCAGCTTTTCAGGGACAGCTTGTTTTCCACAGTAAGGAACAGCTTTTTTTAATTCAAACCTTTCAGCAACATTAACATGCTTGATGCAGATCTATACCCTGTCATACTTCTTATCTCAAGGACAGCACTTCCGACAGCAAAATGCCGCATCCATCACACAGGAATATTAGCAAGTGTCCAGTCATCTTGAGTATGAATAAAACGTGTGACCCACTGGCTTCATGCCAAGTCAGCTGCTTTCTAAAGCTGCTACATACATCCCGAAACATTAGTACAGACGATTTGTTTTGTTATGGTAGTGGGCATACTTGATTAACCAATATTGTATTTGTGAAAAAAGGCTAGGAAAGCTGAGAGGGACTTGATGCATCGGACACTGCGGTATCATGCATGTGCTCAAAATCATGCTGAGCCACTTGTAGAGTTGTGCATGTGCATGTGTTCATGTTTGTGCACATGCACAAACGCTGTTGGAGGTGGAGGGCGGGGGGGGTGAGGAAAGCTAGTATGTCATCCCTGCTTCCTTCTGCATGTGTTAATCTTAAAATTGTGGTGTGTGTCTGTGGATGTGTGCATGTGTACATTTTACTTCCCTTTGTTTTGTTTGGTACTTTTAATCCCCTGGGGCATATCTCTGAGCTGAAGAACTTTAGAGCTGATATAGCTTTTTAAAGTGGGGATTATGTAAATGCATATTATGGGGCTTTCATAAATAGGGATTATTTGTCGAATATATTTGAGTGCTTCCTTTGGAGCCATTAAGGTCTGTTGTGTAAATAGGAATTTAGTGACTGCCTAATCTAAATTTCATTGATTCAATAAAAGATCACAACAGCATTTTTTGCATTCATTTTGGCCTTGTGAGAACATATTTCTGAACAATTTTCAAATAATTACAGGGCCGTATACGACTAAAGCTAATCATAGTGAGCATACCTCGCACATCTGTATTAATTGTTCTCCACGATTCACTATTTCTCTTCCTCTCTAGTTTTATGGTTAAAATAACTGTTGTCCCAGCCACTAACTTGTTAATTGTCACTCACTAAATTAAGAATTCTGCAAGTTTAGATGAGCAAAGCAAAAAGAATATTTTGCCAAAAGAGATAGCCATCAAAAAAGTTGTAAAAATTTATTATCTGTGCTCTAGTCCTAGGTGAAGGACATTTAGACAAAATGCTAAAAATTTTAGGAACTGCTGCCTCTCCTCAGGGGAGTTTCACACTTACAGACAGAGTTTACTCTGAGACGACTTGACTTTTGGACTCCTCTCAGCTGACAGATAACGCTGGTATCTTTCCTTGCTGCAGAAATGCTGGAAACCGACTGATGCAACATTCAATCAAGTTGTTTCAACTGGTGTTTGAGATGAGGCCCAGACACTAACAGCAGCTGGCTTCACTCAGTGCTGAGCTGCAGGAGACCCTGATCCATGGCACAGTTCCACCGTGACCAGAGGAGCTGCAGTATGCTGTGGCTGTTCCCCCCCAGTAACCCCTGGGTATTGATGTAGCTTAGAGTGCAAACTCTGCAGGGGAAATAGCAGCTTCCCTTCCCAAGAGTACCCACAGCATGCTTGGAACTGGGTGACTCCTGAAGAAGTGAGCCTAATCCTGTCCAAAGAGAGACTGCAACTGAAAAGGACTTTCTCTCTTGATTGAAGATTGTCAGGGCAACCATGACCATGTTTTCCCAAATATGTGGCTTCACAGGGCATGCAGTTGCAGGCTGAGAGCCTCTCCCATAACTTTGTTGTTTGGCACTTCCCATATCTTCTGGACCCAAAGCTCACAGAATCCAGCTCATCTTCTTTTCTCAAATTGATTTTTGTCTTCTGTGTGGGAGTCTTGTTGACCTGGAGGTAGAAGCAGCAACGTCTTTGTTGTTTTGCCTTAGAAGAGAAAGCAGTCCCAACCCCAGGCCAGGTTAAAGCCCCTGCAACACATTTGAATTCACTGGGTCAGATGGGATTTGTACAGTAAGTGAGGACATGACATTGCATGCTCACTTCACAGGGTGTTAGTAGATACGTCATTCTGCAGTGTAACTCCAGAACAGCCTTCCAGTCTGTACCAATATGGAAGAGAAAGCTGGTGCTGTTCAACCCCAATAAAACTGGAGGCTGGAAGGATTCCTCCCCTCCAAGCCCCTCCTGCTCCAGTGCATGGATTCTCCCACTACACCTGATAGCACTGCAATGTCAAGCGTTGCAGATCCTTTTGGCATTACACATAGGAGCTGAACCTAAACTGGGAGGCAAGTGGAGGGGGAACTGGCATGCCTGTACGTCCAGCGGAAAACTGATGGGGAGGATTCCTCCAGCTCCTTTGAGACAGGCTTCCAGCTGTAATGTCCTGACACGACATGGCCCCTTGTCACAGATCATCCCCAAGCAACAGCAAGCCTGAGCGTCCCTGTTACCTGGACCCGGTCAGGGGAGCACAGTATGCGCTGCATAGCCAGCATCCCCCTTGCTGTGCACAGCGGTTCAGGCTCCGCTTTCCTACGTGCCGAGCTTGCCTCGTTATTTCTGTCCTCCCACCAGCCTCAGATCCAGCTGCATTAGGCAGGTTTTGATGCTGTCACAGTCACACAGAGAATGAATCATATCGAACGTTGCCCATGGGGTTGTTTATTCCTTGAAGAGGGAGTAGACTGCATGCCAATATTCCTGGTAAGGCATAATGAAGGAACTAGCTTTTGCTAGGAAACCTGGATGCCCTCCTACAGGGATTTGCTGGATGATACGGCTCTGGAAAAGCTATGTAAAAATAATAATACATGTAATAAAAATAATTTTAAAAAGGCAAAGACACTTTCAACATACTGAAATATTGACAGGGTCTTTCAAACAGAATAACTCCTCAGTAGCACACCTCAGTGGAGACAGGGACACCAGGAACACAAATATGCATGTCCAACTCTTGAAGTTAGTGCTTATATGGACATATCTTAACCCTTCCTATCCACTTTACTTAGGGTCAGCACTCTCCTTTGCTTTTACCTCCTTCACATTGTTTTACAAGAGATCCTTTGCCACCTGGCTCTCGCTTCTGGAGCTGGAGTTGCTGAGGAAGGTGTTAAATGGGAATTTCTCATCTTCCTCTGTTCTTTGCTGTTTCCAGTCTTTAAATTCAACTTTTATTAAGCAAAACAAGCCCAGAGCACAATCTGTGCACAATGCCTTGGTTTGAAAAGATCATTTGATCAAGCATAAACCAATACTACTGTGTAAACGGTCTGTGATGGGGACCTAAGTTATCACACACAATGTGTTTTCTCCTTCGGTGACTTCTGAAATACATAAACAGATAAAAGTTTGAAACGCGATCCAGTCTTCAGCCTTTGGAAATGATTCATTTCTATTAATGATTTACTGATTTACACACAGCTTATTTTGCATAAAGTTAGAGCTGGGCACATTTATTCATTGTGATTCCCTTAAAAATGGATATAAATATCAAAAGCAATTGGCTACCAAAAATTTGAATATTATGGCACTGCATCATGGAGAGTTGACATGAATATGAGTCTAGGTCAGAAAAAAAATATACAGAAAATGCTTAACCAAGTATGATATTTTACAGCATGTCACTGAATCATCTGAAAGGGTTATATTCATTACAAACGTATGCAGTGTTTGCAAAGGATTCCTCAGGAAAAAAAGGAGACCATTATTCTCCTAATGAAATATGCTCCATGATCTATGAAACCCATCTCTCCTGCAAAGTCCAGCCTCTTTCTAGGGCTGTATACCTGAAAAGGGATACTGGATTCAGTGAAAGGAACCAATTACACATAATTCCACAGCCAAAAATGCACATGTTCAATACCAAACTCGTCAGTTTTGGCAAGGACAGTGCAAAACTGAGCCTGCCAGCAGCAAGCTATGTCACTCTTGTAGCTGTTCGTTCTGTGATTCAGCGAAACAAGGGCCAGCAGCTCCCCGGTCCCCTGACGTGATGCCTGAGCTCTTGCAATGAGCAGGCACCGATCCTGCTGCTGGCAGTTTGGCCCTTGGCTGCTAAAGGGCAGGAGGCAGTTCCTGCTGTGTCGGGTGTTGTCACCCCACCCGCTGCAAGCCTGGAGGAGGAGATAGACCTTTCCAGCCTGGCGTGATCCCACCCAACCAGCAGCTCCAGGGGCTGGGTGAACCAGGAGAGGGGTCCGGTGTGCGCCACATCAGAGTGATCACAGGGCGGGCACCTCAGTGGGTGTGGGCAGCACCTTCGCCCTGCCACCCCGCAGCACCAGGGGCTTGATTCACCACAGCCTGCAGGGCCGTCATCACGCTGGCACGAGGTGGGCAGTGCAAGTAGGGGTTGGCACTGGGCAGCACATTGTGCTGCAAACCCGCTGGTGTGGGGTGTTGCAGCAGCCCTGCTCAGTCCCCGCAAAGCCCAGAAGCCAACATTGGCTCTTCTATCTGCTGGCTCTGTAGTCCCAGCGCATAGGGCTGGAATCACCTGAGTCCAAATCAGGGCTTTGGTGCACTGGAATGGCAGAGGGAAGGGATGTGGCACACCTTCCCACGAAAAGCCTTTCAGGAGGCAGCAGTTAATGTCCTTTACAGCGGAGAGCCACCCTGCCCAGGCGTCTCCTCTCTACTGGGAGAGAGCAGGGCATCTGTGTGCGGCCATTGACATGTTACACTCGTACACATATTGATCCGATGGTTCATTGTTCACCCAAGCCCTTGGCAAAGGTCACTGTCTCTGCTCCCATTTGTAAAATGGGAGCACAGAGGCGAAGATTAATTTTCAGAAGTGATTAATGTTCCTGGTGTCCATCCTGATTCACTTTGGGCCTCAAGCCCCAAATGAAGTCTAGAGCTGGGTTAATTAAGGTGTCCCCTTGCCCCTCTCCCAGCACTGCCAGACATGTCCGTTGCTTGTTGTCATTGTCTTTTCCCACAAACTCCTCCACCCTTTATCCTGTGCCAACTCCCAAACTGGCTCAGAGACTTGCCTCTGAGGTTGCTTCCAAGACCCACGTTTCCCGTGATGCCCAAACAATCTCAGATCCTCATTTCTTGGCCCTCTGTGCTTTATCCTACAGGGTGTTTAGGAAGGAGCTCCCACCTTCCCAGGGCCCAGGGGCTGAGTTTTACCAAAAAGGTAAATCAGGGCTTTTAATGTCCAAGAAGGTCTCGATTACTACAGGGTGCATCGGCTAAGGACCAGTGGCTACCCCCACGCAGCAATCACAGGAAGCCGTGTTCCCCACCTGCTCTGCAGCAGCCCAAAACCACAGGGCAGAGGGGACAGAGACGCCCCCAGAGACCCGCCCGGTGCTCTGCAGGTCTGTGAGGCACAGAGACCGTGGGGCAGAGCCCCGCACCGTCGGGCAGGCTCTGCAGCACGCCGGTCTGGGTCGTGCCGGGCCGTCAGTGCCGGCTGGTGCCGTGCCAGGCCGTGCTGTGCCACGCCGGTGCTG
>NW_008795919.1:395660-395934 GCF_000699145.1 Aptenodytes forsteri
AAAAACTTTTGCAAGCTGAAGCCGCTGCTCAACAAGTGGCTGGAGGAGACGGACTCCAGCACGGGCAGCCCCACCAACCTGGACAAGATCGCGGCGCAGGGCCGGAAGCGCAAGAAGCGCACCTCCATCGAGGTGGGCGTCAAGGGCGCCCTGGAGAACCACTTCCTCAAGTGCCCCAAGCCCTCGGCGCACGAGATCACCTCCCTGGCGGACTCCCTGCAGCTGGAGAAGGAGGTGGTGCGGGCCTGGTTCTGCAACCGGCGGCAGCAGGAGT
>NW_008795919.1:396648-422393 GCF_000699145.1 Aptenodytes forsteri
CGACCGCCGGCGGCTGACGAGACCCCCGCGTCCCTCTCGGACCTCTTCCTCGCGGGGCGCAGGTAGCTCCGGGACGCCCCCCCGCTCCCCCGTAGCCGTGCGGCTGTCACGAGCGGGGCTCGGCGGCGTTTGCCCTTGCCGTTAACTGCGCTTTGGGGAAACTTCTTCTTTGCGCTCATGCACCTGTATTCTGTCTGCACACGTGTAAATAGCCAAAACCCGAGCTTCAGAACTTGTGAGCGCTGGAGTGTTGTAGCTTTGTGTTTGTGGTGCTACGGTATTTTACTGATCTTAACGTAACTTTTTGCAGTCTACAGTGTGAGCAGAAAACACTAAACCTAACTTCCTTCCCGCTTATCGCAGAAGTAATACATGTACACTAGTATAGCTAAGAAGATTCCTTCTTGCTACTCAAACCACACTTGGGTTTTCTGATGTCACCGGTTTTCCCTTTCATGGTTTCATGCCCTAATATTTTGTGGTTATGCCAAGAAAGGCTGAAAATTTAGTTACTGCATTCTCTATTTCTAGGAGAATTGGCTTGCATCTCTACTTTAAACCTCTTCTCTTTCAGCAAATGTCAAGAAAAGTCGCATGTGAGGCTTGTGTTTGCCTTTGATTCCTGTGGTATTTTGTGTGTTGGGAGAACTTTTGAAACATGTGCCTATACAGAGCTCTTGCGCTGATGAAATACTTAGTCGAAATCTGGTAGTAAAGCACAAAATTCTTTCTTTTGATTTGGCAGAGAACTTACCAATATTCTTGAACATCTGGCACTTGCTAGTTTCCCTACTTGACTCTTGGTACAGATTATATGCTGTGAAAACAGCAAATAAAAATCAAAAAGGATTTTCTAGTGATAGCACTGCATCCTGCATAGGAACTCGCATATAATTATTTTTATATATATATATGATTTTTTTCAAGTGTAAGTTACATTTGATATGTTAAAATTTATACATGAAAACTCTTGTCTTCATTGCGGTTTGATTTTGTTGGATTTTGTGCCTTTGGGGGGGGTGTCTATATAACTTGCCTAAGCAACAATGCATTTGCAATAGATAATGGTATAAATTATCGCATTCTCAATGTGTCTTAAAATGTAGCTGTTCTACATCAGCTAATACAACACTATTAAGTTCTTCTCATTCAAAATTCTAGTAAACTTTTTCGAGATTTTAAAATAAAGTCACTTTGAGCAGTTATTTCATTAAATACTATGTTTGATGCTCATAAGTATGTAAAGAGATGGTTTACTTTGCGGTACAAATAAACTAGCAAATGCTGCAGTTTAGTGTATTAATAACTTTCCTTGGCATGCAGAGTATAATAAGAAATCTTACTTAAAGGATTCAATGTGCATTGTATGTTTTGTCAGCTTTTGTTTTAGCTTCCTTTTTTGTAATGTGACTGGCTTTTATATAAAAGCACAGAATTTTAGGGCTGTTGTAGAGATCCTGAATTCCAAAAGTTTTGCTGTATTTACTGAATTTCTGAATAGCTGAGCATATGCAATAGCTTAGATGATACACTCCAGTAAAAAAGTAAAGGAGCATGGTGATTCAAGGGTTTGAGTCAACGTATCATGAAAGCATTTAAATTAATTTTTGACTCTGAAAATCTTTCCTTAGCTATTCTTTTGTGTGTTTCACACACATGTACCATTGTGTTTAATGTTTGGTAATGCTGTAACTCTGCAGCCTTTACTTAAGAATTTCTGTGTGGTAGCCAGGCTTTAAGGGAAGAAGAAACAAAATCAGAAATGAACGAAAGAGGTTTTATTTTTTAAAGAAAACAAACTCTTGTTTGCATGAATTGTACTGCTTTTCTATACCAGGAGTGATTTCAGTAGCGTCTTCGTTCTGAACTAACCTGGCTGGCAAACAGTATTTATGTTGATACTTAGAAGGGAAGGGTCAGTTTTCACATTGCATTCTTATAATGGATGAGATGTGCTGTGAGTGCTGGGGAGAACGAGCACCCTTGGGTTGTTCGGTTTGTCAGATTGTATAAGGCGCTGGCAGCCCCACTGCATTAGCTCTTTCATGCTGTTGAGCAGCAAAAATAAAATGCACTTTATATATCTTATTTCTGCAGTGCCACAGTGCTCAGCTGTTCTAAAAATCAAATGCCCCAAAGGTTTGCCCCTCTTAGAAGAACTTGCTAGTTTTCTTGGTCAAGGATTAAATAGCAATTACTGGAGGGAGACTTGATTTTTTTATTATTATTATTTTTATTTTTTTGGTGGTGGTTGTTTCTCACTAAAGTGGAAGTAGCTCATACTACTATATCAGGAGTAAAGCACATGAAGGTAGGACTGTGATGTTGGTACGTTAAAAGCAGATGTACAAATATTTAACAATGCACAAACAAATAGAATATGCGAAGTAGGAAGTGTAGATAAGGAAAAGGAGTTATGCGCATTACCAATATTAGAGGGGTTTAGGTCTGCACTGATGTGAAATCCTTCCTTGTAACCCAAGGACAGAGGGAGCTGCAGGAGCTCTCTGCTGCTGGGCACTGCCTGGCCCCAGCAGATGCTCTTCAGAGAAGCATCACTTTTGCGCTTGCATTCGGGCTGTGGTTAGTCCCTTGGTAGCATCGGGCTGTGCTCGCCGCGCTCGGGGCAGGCACTCTCCTCCAGCGTGCCATCCGCCTTCAGAGTGACTGGTGGTAACCTGTTTGCCTTGCCCACGCAGGGTCCCGCATGCACGGTCCAGAGAGGCTGGCACCTGGCCAGTGAAGTGTGGAGTCAAATCGCAGAGTGGTGAGGTGAAGTAGTGGCCAAGGGGTCTCTGGCCAGCTGGGGCAGTTGGCATCAGGCAAACGAGTCCCTGATGTGAGCTCAGCCGTTCCCTTGTGCTCGCAGAAAGGCACAAGGCTGTGCTGTGCCTTCTGTGTACTTCATCCTTGCTGGGAGCAGAGCAGCCTGCCTGCGCTCTCCAGGTATTCGGGAGGGCAGCTGCGCTTTCCAAATGCTGTTATCTTATAAATTGGTTATCAGCAATTTTAGGAAATTGCTGTTTTCTGTAAGGCAGACAATATTCAGCAGAATATCACTTACTTTTTTTTCCTTTTATTTTTAAAAAGGTGGTCGGTTGCTGCTCAGCTTTCCTGTGTGCTTAGGAAAAGGTTGTGGTGTTCCAGTATCCAACTTTCTTTCCAGATTTCTTGTGTTAGAATATTATTGCTGCTACTTGCAAGAGCAGGGAATGCTTGCTTTATAATAACTGCAGAAGTGACTACAGCACAGCAGTTTGCCTTGCTAGGCACAGTCATACATAATTATTGATGCCGTATTCATCTTATGCTTTCAACAGAATCTGGTCTCTTCTGCTAACTGCTATCCACTCAGAGCCTGATCCAGCAAAGCGCCAGCAATGCAAACTGTCCCCTACCTAGCTAAAGCAGCAGCGATAACACTATAATCTCTTTTCATGTAAATTTGGAGCATCAGTGTTAACACCTTGGAATCTTGTTCCTAACTCTGCCCATCCCTTCTCGCTTTCTCTCCCATAAGGAAAGATTTCAGCACTGGCTGGTTGAGCATATATTTTAAATCTGTGCTAACGTTGTTTGCATGTGTTTTAATTTTACGCTAATGCTACCGTTGTTTGGTTGGAGCTGGATCAGCCCCGGGAAAGCTCAGCTTTGTTGTTTCACAGGTATTGGAAACAGGCTTGGGTCATGCCCCCAGGGCAGAAGTCCACAACTGTGGAATTGCTTCTCCTTAGCTGCCTTGTATTGTTTCTTACAGTTGGGTTGTTTAAAATCAGCACATCCTGGCCAACAAACTCCAAGCTCGTGCTTGTAGCTTGTCGCATGTGTTCAGGACAGGAGTGCAGCCTGCAGTGGCTCTTGCCGGCGTGCCCTGCCTGCAGCGGGGGATGCAGGCAGACTGGCTGCCCTCCTGCTGCTCTGGGAGCAGATGAGCTCCAGGCAGGAGCAGGAGCAAGCTGAGATGTGGTGGGGGCTGTTTTGGTTTTATTTTAAAAATGCTAAATGTTTGTAGATGAAAGTGTCTGGTCTCGCTAAGATTTATATTGCTGCTTAGAGAGACCTGGCCCAACAGACCCTTCTGAAATGGGCAACTCCAAAGAACAGGATTTCTCCAGGCTTACACCAGTGAATACGATGTGGGCTCTGATCAGCATTCTGTTTTACATGTATGTGCATATATAGGAAAAACACAGAGAAGGAGCTCGTTAAGTCTTTCATGTGAACTCCCACTGCGCTTTGCAGAGCTGATTTATGGGCATTCAGCATCTCTCTCACTTGTTATTTGTTGGTGAGTGTAACTATGCATGTGTGCACACACAGCTCTCACCTGGGCATAGAAGTAGAAATACAGCCAACTGCACTTAATCAGGTGTTTTCCTTTGTGATTCATGTAAACTCTACCTGTGAAAGTTCCCCCTAGTTTCAATTAGAACTAATAAGACCAGGTTTCTCCGTGTAACCTACCATGCCGTGCATGGGAATTAAAAGGTTGCAAAGGCAGCGTTAAAGCATATGATTCTGTATACAAGATGTAATGTGCATGTTAGATCAGACCTCATGAATATTTCATGCTCCTTGATACCACATTATTTTTGGTGTTGGTCAAAATGAGTGTTATTTCTTGTAAGCCTTGCAAAGGTGTTTTAGTTACACAGGTGCCCTGGCTCATACACTGCTGAGAGCGCTGGCTGCAGAGGAGAATGCTGTCCGTGCCACACTTTAAAGACATTTTTTTATTGATTTTACCACCTTTCTTTTGGAATGTTCTGCCCGATAAAGACATCTGTGCAACAAACACCTCCAGCACCCAGGTCGTGTTTCCTTGTGGACACATTGACTTCTTGCAGCTCTACAGAGGGCAATCTGCTTTTGATCACTTTGCCAGATTATCATTCTTCCAAGTCTTCTTGCTTTTTAATCCCTGCAGCAGCTGCTCTAGGGCCAAAATGGACAGCAGTCACCACAGCCAAAGAATAGTATTTCTTTCATAATGTTTCCAAGCTGGCTTTTCTGTCAACGTGTTTAAGAAAGGCGGATGGCTAGCTGAAGCTGCTTGGCTCCCTGTCTCAGGAGCTGTACCCGTAACAGCTGAGTGCCATGAAAGTAAATGAATGAACAAGTGCACAAAAATGTTCTGGCAGACACCATGTATATGCACAAGAGTTGTCAGGTGCTCCGTGGAAGTGCCTGCTCCTCACTAGGGGATCGATACAAGGTATGAGAAAGCCAATGGGCATTTTTTCATTTCACCGTAGTGTTTTGGGGTTTTTTCCATGGAAATTTGTTCTGTGTTTTTTCATTACCTGGAGCTCAATGTGTATTAGTACCTCTCACTCACCCTGGAGGCTGTGCAACTTTGAGATTATGCTGGATCTTAAATTTGTAGCTAGCCAAAACTCTGGGAAATTAATTTGATTTACATGTTTGCATCTTTTGCAGTCATTTGCAGGATTCGTTTTAAAAAGTCAGGCCATTGCATCAGATGTCTTTTTTTTTTTTTTTAAATATATAATTAGTTTTAAATTGGAGAAGTCTTTTCAGTCATGTTTAAGACTAACCTGGTTACAGACAAAAGAAGTGATGGCTTTTCAAATAAATCAACATAAGTATGGGCAGTGAGAGAACTGTAGTACAGAAGGGCAGTTACCAGATCTGCTACAATGGAGACTTTCCTCTAAAACAGTATCAGAGTTCCTGGATTTTACTCCCAGATCTCCTGTTAATTTCCTTGAGGACTATGAGAAATGTTTTGGGTTTGTTTTTTTTTTTCCCAGTGTTTTTACTTCTCGTGAAGTGATGTAATAAATCTTTCCTTAAGTTGCAACAGTTAATTTCTATGGAGTGCTGAGAGGACCTCAGCAAAAAGAGCTACAGCAGTGTGAGATGCTCCCTGGCTAGCGGTGTGAATAGTGTGGGTTTGCAGACAGCTTACTCGGTAGCTCCAGTGGAAAGAGCATTTCCATGTGCTGGACTCCAAGGTGCAGCGTGGGCAGAGCTGTACTGCAGGGACGCAAGAGCTGCTTTCCTGCTTCCCTCTCTCTTACTAGTCTGTATATGGGTATTTCCCTGGTCTGGGCAAAGTGTTCCTGACCCTGCTGCCCCAGAGCTGTGGAGAGCAGGACAGGCTTGCTGTGTGTTTTGAGGATAAGTGCTGTGGAAGGGCATCACCCACTGCTGAAACGGTTTCCGTCAGCCCAGGAGCCCCATGGAGCTCCAGCTTGTGATGACAAGCACAGCCGAGTGCTGTCTCTCCAGCTCCCGGCTGACTTGCATCAGCACAGTATTATTTTTACTTACATTGCCTGTGGCATGTATCTGGCGGAGCTGTCTGGAGCAGCGCCGATGTGCCATGGTGGCTGGCCCTTGTCCCGTGTTCTCCCTCCCAGCCAGGGTGCAACTTTGAATTTCTCTTCTTCAGGACCAAGGTCCATGTCCCTTATGCCTTTGTGTCCTCTGCAGAGCTCGAAGTGCCAGGAGCTGGCGAATACTTAGTGCTCATAACAGTTTTAATCACGTCTTTTCTCATGCCTTAGCATGGTCTCAGGTGTCGGAGCATTATTCAGGAGCAAGGGGATGAAAACTGTTGCCAAACCTGACCTCGTGTGTTGCTTCCCTTGTCATCCCCCCACGGTGCTCTGCTGAATGACTCCACGTACTTGCGCAGCAGAGACTCAGGATCTGCTCAAGAGGTGAGGTTCAGGGGTCTGATCCGCTGTGCCTCAGCCCCTGCAGCTGCCAGCCCCTGCGGCAGTGAGGGAGAAGCCTGATGGGCCTGTTAAAAGGTGCAGAATTGCAACAGGCATGGGAGCGATCTAACAAACCCGTCATCCCAGAAAAGCCTTGTATCTTGTGGTTCAGGCTACAAATCACCACAGGACTTGCGATTTTTTCTTTCTTTAAACATTATCGCTTCAGAGAATGGAGCTGGAGTCATCTGCAGCCATCTAGTTGGAGGAAGTAAGGGGTTTGCTGAGCCCCGTGAGAAGCAGGCTGAGCAGCCCGCTTGTCAGTCAAACTTCGGCGTGAAGAATGTTGATTCTTCAGCAAATACGGGCCAAGCAAAAAGCAGCAGGCAGTTGCAGCGCTAGATTCATTCTGTCCTGTACTGCTCCAAGGTATGTGTGAGAATCATGCTCTCGTTCATAAGAGGGTTGTGACACAAAGGGGATTTGTTCCCAACAGGAGGATTCTTAGGTCTTTGTTATCTTAAAATTACTTCATTTACTCTCAGCAGCAACATGCAATTTTATTTTCAAATGAGAATATATAACAACTTAGCTCATCACTAGCAGAGCTGACTGCAGCAAGTCTGTGACAGTCTTTCTTCAACAAGCCTCTTATTGGTGTATCGAAGAAAAGAGTTTTCTCAGCTTTGGAAGCATCCCACAGTTGGCTCTCACTTCCTTAGTCTTACTGGTTGCTGGATTGTTCTGCTTGCATGGCACCAGCCACTTTCCAGCCCCTGGGTCATGAAGATCAGTGCAGGGCCAAGCAGCAGTGCTGTCCCACCTGCTGAGCAGCATCCCCATCTCCTTGCCTCTGCCAAAGGTGTAGCCACTGATATCTTCTGCTGCAACCCAGAAAATGGCTACACTCAACAGAAATAAAAAACCTGAAACTGTCCCGAAAGTCACTGAGATGCTTTTGCTTGTCTCGTGATATGTTTGCCCTAAATATGCTTTTAAAGTGAAAGACAAATAGGCAGATCTTTGTGGGGTTTGTGAGCCAGGGTTCTGCAGCACGATAATCTAATGGGTTGCACAATTGGTATATGCACCCTGACACTTGCCTTGCCTTTGCTTTCCTGTCACTATTCATTTTCAGCCATTTCTTTCTAGTGTAGATGGCAAAAACAAAGCACTCCGTGATACTTTGCTGAACATACTTGTCATCCAGCGTGCTCCCTCTTTGTAGGTCACCTCCCATTGCTAGGTTTGGGTGGAGCTAAGAGTGCTGGGGCACAGTGAGGGCTGGGAGAGCTGAGCGGGGTAAGGAGCAGTTGGCACGGGTGTGTGCCTTGTTGTTGGGGTGTTTGCCTGGTCCGGCGTTGCTGCTGGCCCATTTAGACCCTCCCCAGGAGGTAGGGGGGTCAGCCTGGCTCTGTCCTCAAGCAGCCTGTGACAGCCAGCACCGCAGGGCAGAGACGGGAGCCCACAGCTAGCAGCAGGACAGAGCCAAATTGCCTGCCCTGGGATCAGGACTGTCCGGCTGGGCTGCTGCCCACAGTGTGTGGCTTAAATGCGTGGCCACATCTGTGTGCTGGGCTAGCTTTGGTCAGCTTCTTGGGAAGGAAAGGGTTGGACCTGGTAGGTAAAATTGGCTATGCTGCCCACATCTGCCCGGTGCAGGGGCTGGCTGTGCCCCCCAGGGAGGGGGCTCACCTCCCCAGCCCTGGCTGGGGGGAAGAGCAGCCTTGCAGGCTGGCCCAGCCTTGCTGGTGTTGGGGACAGGCGCAGGTCAGCGTCATTAAGAGGGAGAGCATTGAATCGATACCTGGAGTGTTTGATATTCTGCTTAGTGGAACACTTGTTATGTCCTTAATTACTATTTCTAAAAGCACCACGGGATGGAAAGCAAAAGGCAGAAATAAATAGCAAGGGGTGATCAATTGGGCATGAAACCCTTGTTATTGATCACCTTTAACCTCTGCTTAAACTAATGACAGAGCTACCATTTAACTGTCCCCAGGCACAAAGCGCATCAATTGTACAAGTGCCACATAAATCATGGTGGGTTGCCGCGCGGCCCAGGAGCCAGCCTGCCCTGCGGGGAGGGTAAGGATCCTCTCTGGAGCTGCAGGGGGGCATTGGCCTGTGCCATGCTGCTGGAGCACCCTCAGCTGGTTTTCTCAGGTAAGCTGCTGCTCTGTGAACAGATATTTCACACAAAAAGGCTCCCACAAGCAAAGCCATGTCACAACTCTGAATGTAGTACAGGGCTGCAGGAATGACAGTATTTCCCCTGCCTGTCTCTTTCCCCAAAGAGCTAAAAAAAGATTTATGCTGTTAAAGATCCCATTGATGCCTGCTCCTGACCTCCAGATACCATGGCTGGGGGTTGGTTACTGAAGCATGGTGAGTTTGCAGGAGGAAGGACAGACTGGACTTAGGTGGAACAAAGATCCCATATCTAAGCAAGTATTCGAAGCAGCAGAGTTTGAGGAGAAAGTGACATAGGCTAGGCACAGTAAGGATCACCTTTTCCCATATGCCTTCAATTGGCTTCCTGAATCACCAGCTGTGCTGGAATTGCCCTTTCTGTTTGGTACAGGAGTTTAAAAAAAAAAAAAATCAAGATGTGCAATTGGCAGCAGAGTGAAGTCAGCACAGCCTTTCCAGATAACAACAATAATATTCATTAACATTCAATCTACAAATTATCCCTTGAAACCCCAGCCTGGAGATTTGCCAGTTTTCAACACAAAACAATGTTGTCTGTTATGTTTCCAGCATGGTAGCATTTCCAAGGCTGTGTCTGACATATGGCATCACGGAGCTATCAGCTGTACATCCTGCCATGTACAGGGCGAGGGGCTACACCCTGCCTTTTGAAGGGAACGTTTGTATTTCATTAAAACAGGATGGCTGTTCTGCAAATTCAGCTCCCCAAAGAATTAGGAGGTGATCTTTTCCTTGATGTCCCTACTCCTAGTTTTGGTGAAAGCAGCGGGCTTTTTCAGCAGCTTTCAAAAAGCTGTTTGTTTCCAGAAACTGTTTAGTAAGCATTCACACTGAGCGCTGGGTAGGGAAGATGGGGAAAAATCTCAGCAATTTGGAAGAGTCCCATTGAGCAACGTGTCCATGTATTCATCCCTCTCAGAAAGCTCTCAGGATTACTCCTGTCTCCATGGGGACAAGGAAAAGGTCCCTTCTTGTCTGCTATTAAATGGGCTGTCCACAGCATGATGCTGAGCACGTACTCTGCCTGTGGCTGGCATTGCTGTGCACATCCTTGGAGGACTTCCTTAGGAGACCCTGGATTAATACACACTTTGCCTTTGTGCTGCCATTTGGAGGGTTTCTACTGAAATCTTAAAAATCATTTGGGTGTCCTCATCCATCAGCTATTGGAAACATTATTGATAATACAATCATTCCTCCTTTGGTCCCTCTGTTTCCCTTTTTCTCTGCTGCAGATGCTGTAATTTGTCACTGCTGTCCCCCTGAAATGTTGAGAGATTGGAATCTGCCCAGGTGCAGCGCAGGAGCATTGCAAATGCAGCACAGGGAGTGTGCACCTCTCACCACCCACACGTACGTCCAGGGCTGCAGCATGCTTGTCCACAGCCGAGGGACAGTCTGATATGGCCCTGGGGAGCCTGAGCAGCCTTCCTGCCTCCACGTGTGCTCAAGCTCTGCACTGGCCAGGCTGGGGCTCTGGTTGGTCTGTGCCAGCGGGACCCCACTCTGGAGTGTCACAGGTTTGGGTCTCTGCCTTGTCCCCTCAGCTCTGGGTATTTCACGGGGAGCTGGATGACATCCCCTCTACTCTGCTCTGGTGAGACCCCACCTGGAGTACTGCGTCCAGCTCTGGAGCCTCAGCATAAGACAGACATGGACCTGTTGGAGCAGGTCCAGAAGAGGGCCACGAAAATGATCAGGGGGATGAAACACCTCTCCTATGAAGAAAGGCTGAGAGAGTTGGGGTTGTTCAGCCTGGAGAAGAGAAGGCTTCGGGGAGACCTTCTTGCAGCCTGTCAGTACTTAAAGGGGGCTTATAAAAAAGATGGCGGCAAACTTTTTAGCAGGGCCTGTTGCGACAGGACAAGGGGGAATGGCTTTAAAATAAAGGGGGGTAGATTTAGACTAGATACAAGGAAGAAATTTTTTTATGCTGAGGGTGGCGAGGCACTGGCCCAGGTTGCCCAGAGAGGTGGTGGATGCCCCATCCCTGGAACCATTCCAGGTCGGGTTGGACAGGGCTCTGAGCAACCTGATTTAGTTGAAGATGTCCCTGCCCATGGCAGGGGGGGGTTGGACTAGATGTGACCTTTAGGTCCCTTCCAACCCAAACTATTCTATGATTCTATGTGGGTACCCAGGTATGTCTGCTGACCCTGGTGATGGGGCTGCTGTAGAAGAAGCCTAAGCCAGCAGAGGTTCAGCTGGCATCGAGGAGGGCAGTGCTGTGCCCTTGTCCCAGCCTGGGTTTTGGCCAGCACAGGAGAGCTGACCTGCTTTCTTGTGGCTGAGCAGTGAGCTGCTGGCTGCCAGCCACAGGGCTGCTGGATCATATCAGGTGGGACAAGCACAGCACCCTGCAGCCCTGGTGCACAGGTCTGCCTGCTGCAGAGCTCCCACACTGTGCTGCTTGGATGGGCTGGCTATGCAGGATTGCTGGCAAAGCCATTAGCACATTAGGAAGGAAAGGGAGAGGTCTGCCCTCAGAGCTCTTCCTACTTCTTCCTAAGGCAACTGTGGTCTCCTAGGGCTTCCCTGGAGCAAGTGGGCTCCATGTGCTGAGAGTGCAGAGAACAGGGTCAGGCTCTGCTGTGTCCACTTCGTTCTGCCCTGGGACCAAACACCTCTCCCTGTGTTGTAGTCCCTTGCTGCCTTTTTCTGTGAGGGTCTCTTGGTGCCTAGCACAATGCAGCCCTCACAGAATTGCTGCAGGTGAGTCCCTTTACTGGGAAAGCCTCCAGCTGGGCTGACATTGCACCTTAGCGGCCACTTGTGATAGATCTGAGACTGCAGAGGCCCCTTTTCTCAGGTAGTGCTTTGCTTTCTGCTTTCCATCCGTCTGATGCTGGCAGGGTTGGCTTGGAGGGGTCACTCCCACTTTGCTCCTGTCCTGGGCCCCAGGGCTCCCTTCACGTGGGTGCTGCAAGGTCACCCTGGGGGTTTGCTCCAGGTCCCCAGAGGGTCCCTGTTCACTGCCGCTATAATCACTACAGGCAACTATTGATACAGGCAGTGCTGCTGCTCCTCTTATGGTCAATGAAGGAATAAGCCGTAGGTGTCATTAGCTTTAAGCTGGTAGTTAGCTTTCACTCTCTAGGGGCTTCTAAGGCCTGGGCGTATCAGAGCAGAGGGGCAGTGAGTGCCATTCTGCAGAGTCCCCCGCTGAGCCCTGCCAGGGAGGATTCACCCCAGACGCCTGTGGACGGCAGATGCAGGCTGCGGGGGACACCAGTGGCTGTGATCCCTGTGCAGTGAGGGCTGCTGGTCTGGCTGAGGGAGCGTCTCAGTGCACAATAAAATCTTCTTACATGTCAGTCCAGAGGGGCAGAGCTCCCTGCTGACAACAGCTGTGCGGAGAGCTTGGCATGGATTTGCATAGATGAAATGATTTCTCCTGCCATTCATTCAGTCTTTCTGTCTGCCGGCTTCCCTGCTCCTCTGTGGAATCTGGGGTCCACACAGAGAGCATTCAGCTGGCCGCAAGCTCTTTGCTGCGCGTTGCTTTGCACAGATGTCCCCAAGCAATTCCATGAATTGTTGCTCTATAGTCACTAAGCTGTTTGGGAAAACATTTCAGATAACTGTCCTACGCATTGGGGTGACTGAATTAATGGCATTTGAATGGTCAAAAAGATAGTGTGAATTGGAAACAATGCTGTCCCTGTAACGGGCGGCAGGAGAATTCCAGCTGGTATTTTCATTGTTAATGAGAAAACCCAGGGCGCTGTGCAGCCTTGCTACCTTGGAAGGGGCTGGAGAAATGCACAAACCAGCCCGTTACTTCCCCTTCTGAACTTTTCAAATGCCAGGAAAGGAATGCTTTTCAAATTGTCTTTTAGAGCTCCACAAGTGAGACACTATACCTCAGCTGCAAGAAGGGAAGGGGGAGGACTGTGGTCGTGACTGCCCAGGTGTGTGCTGCCTGAGCACTGTGCAGTGCAATGAGCCTTGATGTGCACCAAGTCCAGGAGTTCCTCTACCCTTGGGTGCCAAGGTAGCACCTCTGACTGAGGATGCCCATGAAGGTAGGAGCAAACTCTGCAGCCTCGTCACCCTTTGCCCAGTCTCGCACTCCTCCCTGCATGTCCCCTACTGACTGTTGCTAGAGTTAAGGTATGGGGGAGTCAGGAGACTAGGGCTGGTGGGGAAGGAGAAGAGGGAGAACGGCGTGTGCTGGCAGGACTGTGTGGAGAGCTGAGATGCACCTTCACAACTGCTGTGGTGGAGCCTGTTTCCCTGCAGTCTGAGCAACCACCTCAGAAATAGCACGTTGACCACAATCATTATTTTCAAATACACTGCACACTCCCAAACACAGTTTTCACTGCGTGAGATGACCGTCAGTGACAAGAAGTCCCCAGTGCAACAAGAAGTGTCCTTCGTGGCAGGAGGGGTGAGCCCACCTGCAGCCAGCTGGTGCATCCCATGTGGTGGCAGGTACCGCTCCGAGGAGGGTGCTTGGCAGTCAGGAGAGCTTTGTTGCATCTGGGCTTGGCAGAGCACAGCGATCCCAGCCATACATCATCGGGAAGAACGTGCACTTGGGTAACACATTAGAATAATACATTATTAGAGCACTGTTGCTATGGTGATGTATTAGGGCAATATATCATTAGATACCTTCCATTGATGATGTATTACTCCAAACATGGCTCCTGCCAGCACCAGCACAAGGGCCACAAGGGAAGTCTTGTCTTTTTGCAGAAACTCTATCCCTTCCCTAAGGAAAAAAAAATCCAAGTGTAACGGCTTCATTAAGGGGATATGGGGCAGGGGCTGGCCTGGGGCACCTCTTCCTCTCTCCTGAGGCCCTTTACAAGTGAGGCTTGCTCTGTGCTGATCCACTTGCTGTGTTGCCTGGGGACCTGGTACCTGCATTTTAGTGCATTTGGGCAAAAGGACCTGTCTGTGACTGCCAGGCAGAGGGACAAGATCTGCCCAGGCCCTGCACTGAGCTACAGGAGCTGAGGCATTAGTGGGTGCCTCCCCCCGGTGCAGCATGGAGTCCTGTCAGATGCAATGCCTGCTGCTCCAGGTCCTGCGCTCCCCGTGTCCATCACGCTGCACTCTCGTGCAGGGACCAGGTCTGTACGGGACTGGAGCATGCTCCGAGGAAGCTCGTCTTCTCCTGGTCCCCAGGTGGCCAAACATGCTGGTGGCCTGTGCTGGTGCCCAGGCAGAGGAGACAGATGGACCCAAAACGGAGTCCAGGGCATGGGTGACTGCTGCTGCTTACCTTCCCATGAGCTGCATTGCTTGCTGTCAGCTGGGCTCAGTTCCCTTGGGATCACTCTTCCCATGCCCATGCTGCCGGGTGAACCGTACCTTGCTGGGCCAGGTCTCTCCCTGGATACAGGACACAGGCAGATGCTACCATTTGCTGGCCCAAGGCAAGAGGGACATGAGCTGCAGCCAGCGTGCCATTTGCAGTCCTCCCTGGGCACGGGTTTGTCACTTGCTGGAGGAAGGACCTGATGGCAAAGCTGTGAGCGCTGTGGCACCAGCAGCAGCTGTCTGCTGCACGCAGCAACACGCACCACTGTGCCCAGCAAGCAGCACTTTGCACTCACAAGGCTGTGTCCCATTTGAAGCACGGAGTGGAGAAGAATTAACGAAGTGCTCAGTGCCAGAGGGTAGTGCAGGGAGGCACTTGATGCAGCAGACTGAGGCTCACGAGTATCCACTCTCCTTCTCTCTCTGCTGTGCCACCAGGTCCCATGGGGCAAGCACCTCTTGGGGCTGTGGGGCAGCTGGTAGGTTGGCATTGGCACTCCATGGGTGGTGAGGCATGGCTGGAGATCTGCACAGGCACTTGTGGCCCGTCACAGCCTCCCGCTAACACCAATCATCACCTTCCCCAGCTGCTGGGCAGCCTCCCCTCCTTGCCAGCTTGGAGTGAGACTGTTTGGATGCTGCACTGATGCTCTTCCCCTCAGCCCTGGGGGACCCTGGCCCCAGCCTAGCATGAATGCAGAAAGTTAAGCCCAGGAGAGGCTCAGGCCAGCTGGGTCCTTGGGCACCTCCATGGTCTCTGCAGGGCTGCACTCTTTTCAGCTCAGCAGGCTAAATAACATTGCTTCAGTAACAAGGGCTCCAGAGAGCAGAATGGGAAGGCAGGTTGCTTTCACTGCAAAGTATGCAGTGTGCGTCAGATATAATTTGATTTTAATTAGTAGAGAAGAAAGTAGCAGAGTTAATAAAGTATGCACTGCCTTTTGCAGGGATGTCAGTGCTGAATGCCTGAAAAACGCAATCAAATCAGAAAGACAAGTGCAAGGTGAGCAAAGGCTGACCATGCCTGGGCAGTGGCATTGTAAACAGAGTGCCAGGAGAGATTCCCTGGCCCCTGTGAGGTCCTACAGTCAGCCTCGCTGCAAAGAAATAGTTTATGGAGCACATGCTGTTACTTGGTGTGGAGATGCCCCAACTCTGCAGCCCCAGTCAGAGTGCCGTGTGTCAGCTGTACTCAGGGACTTTTCAACTGGCTACTGAGAAAGCATGGGCTCCCCTGCCCAGCTCTCATCTTGGGCATGACTATGCAAAGTGAAGGCTGCTGCTGAGGCTGTGCAGGTGCCCGTCACTTCCCTCCCCATCTTTTCCCCATGCCTGGAGGGACCTCAATGTCTGCCCCCTTTCCCTCGTTGGGGACAGTTGTGGTAGGGCTGCTCCTGGATCTCCCCCTCTCCAGCACTGCTTGGAGGATGCAGGGTCACAGGCAACCCTGGATGCAGCTGCTCATACATACAAGCTTGTGTTTGGGCAGCAGGTCTTCTGGGCTCCATTCCCAGCAGTGTGGGCTAGTGGTTAGGCCACTTAAGAGCCAGGCTGCCCCCACATCACCCTGCAGATGCACACTTCCTTCCCTTGAACTCTCTGTGGGAGCAGAGTCTGCCCACTGAGGGCGGAGAGGACAAGAATAAGAGGTTGTTTGTGCAGACTTGAAGTATGATAAATAATGCTCCCCTGGAACTGCCCTGCTGCTGGTTCCCGTTCATAATAATGATGTGTGAGGCACTTTAGGAGAGCAAGACTGTGTCTGCCCTTGATGCCAATGCTTTTAAGGGTTCAGCATGCTGCCCTGCTCCCAGGCACCATCTGCAATGCTCTAAGCCAGAGCTGCTTTTAGCTTCTTAATCAATTGGATTCGATTAAGTGATAACATGAGCCTCTGGGTAGAGAAGTGATTGTTTATCCCTTAATCAGCAAATTCTCCCCAGGTAGGGCAGAGTGGTTTGCCACCCAGTGTCTATGTGGTTTTAGTGCAGATGTCCTCCAGGTGGGAGTTGGGGGTGAGAGCTCCTGGCTCAGCCCCCTGGAGCCCTGACCTCCAGCTGGTGCCTCCTGCCCTTGCTGCCGAGCTGGTGGTGGGAACGAGGGGCATCCTGCAGCCACGGACTTGGCTGACTTTGCCCTCCAAGGATGCTAGTGTTGGGTCCTGAGGCTGAGGGTGAACCCTTTGCTATTGTGGTTGCTGCCCCACACTCCCTGGGAGAGAGGACCAGCAGCACAGAGCCGAGGCTGGGGATGCTCAGCACTGCCTGCACAGACAGGAGCAGCCAACTCGGGAAGCAGAGGTATGTTTATTTAAAGCACTCTCTTTTTTTACTCTGTCCTCAATGCCATGTGTCCACTGGGAGACGCTGCCAGCATCCACCCTGACACATCTGGGAGCAAGTGTGTTAGGGAGTCTGAGGGCATCTTGGTGAAGCGGAGCTAGATCTGCCCCTCTCCCCGCTCCTGCTCCATGGCCATGGGATACACAGGGCACTTCGGCTATCTGAGGCCAGACCCGGCTGTAAGGGATTTCAGACATCAATAAACATCAGTGTCAAAAAGGACAGGAAAAGGTTATTTATCAGAAAACAGGCCAAGAAGCAGGATTGCAACAGGGGTGACATGTGCTCCGGCCACGCTGCCAGGGCCGCATCCTGTGGCGGCTCAGAGGGGTCAGAGCCACCACTCCAGCACTGCTTGCATCCCCACACCAGCTGATAACCGTGGCTTGGCCCTGCAGCCCCTGTGCTGTGCCCAGGGACAGGCTGTTGCTACCAGCTATGACAGCAGCCCGATATTTCTCTCGCTTCCTCCAGTGTAATTAGGACTCTATAGGAGTGACAGTCTCCTCAAAGCAAGTCAGGCTTGGAGGGGCTGAGGTTTCAGAGCGAGCTCTGCTGCCCCGCAGTGCTCTCCTGGCTGCTGGGCTCCCTGGGCTTAGGGGAGCTGTTGTTTCTGTGCAGAGACCAGGGGCCCTTCGGCTGCCAGGGAGCTGCATAAATGTGAGCATGCACGTATGCAAGTAACATGGTGGAGATTTAAAAGAACAATGTTGTACAAAACAAGAATCAAAGAGGTTATTAATTTTCAAGATAACACCAACAAGAGGAGAATACTGAGTTGCTGTTGAATTGTTGATCGTTTTCTGGTGACTATCTAGTAAAGACCCTTATGTACCACATGGTTTCATGTTCCTCCTCTGCCACCACAAGGGACACGCGGGCTGTACTGGTGCTGTGCGTGGGGCTGACTACAGGCCTACTGACTACAGCTGGACTAAGCCCCGCTAGCAGTGGGGAAGGACCCCAGGAGGCCCAGTGCTGCAGACCTTGGCTCGGGAGCAGCGCAGGGGATGGGTGCAGGGCGTCTGGTGGTACTCCTGGTGCTGGGGCTGTTCCTGCAGGAGCACATAATGTACCGAGGCCTCAGGGATGTTGTCAGCACATCCCTGGCATGGCTGGGAGGTTCTGCATCCTTCAAACCTGTCCTGACACCACAGTTCAAGGTATAGCCCCAGTGCTGTACTCACCCTCCCCCCCATCATCTACCTCTGATTAGAGCCCTCAGAACAAACCTGCTAATGCCTTTCCCAAGCTCTCGCCCCCACACTTTTGCCATATAAATCACTATAATTAAAGTGTTTGGAAAATGCTTTGGGAGCCCAGACAAGCATCCCCACATGCTACACACCCAGCTCAGCAAGCCCGACTTCCTGCTGCACCCACCCCGCTGCCCCAGGCACTGCATCCCTTCCCTCCCAAAACACCCAGCAGGACAGGAGAGAGGACCGTTCCCAGGCTGTGCTCGCCCTGGGCTGCAGGCCTGCCTTCAACCCGGCTCCCAGCCGAGGCTGTGCACTGAGCAGCCTCCCCCAGCAGAGAGGAGCTGGAGAGACGGGGCAGGACTCCCCACAGGCCCCTGGCACTGCGAGCAAAGGCTGGACAAAGCAGCCCGCAAGGGGAGATGAGGGTGCTGGGGCTGCTGGGGAAATCGCCGTTGTTCACGCTTCTCTTGTAAGATCAGAGAACTGGTGCTCTCCACTGGCTGCTGGAACCTGGGTGCAGAGGAACCTGGGGAGAAAGCCCCGTTGAGAGGGCATGGAGGGCACAGCATGCTCCACCCTGCCCTGGCCCTTCTGCTAATTACTGGGGAAAGAGCCCCAGTGGCCCATCCGCAGCCACTTTCTCACAGATGTGGAGGAGGCAGCAGAGGTAAGCCCCAGGGGTGCGGGCACGGCTGGCAGGAGCCACTGAGCACTGCAGACCGGACAGGGCTGCTCCAGGGACTGGCAGAGCCTGCCAGGATGGGCTGGGCACTGTGGCATGGTCACAGCTCCCCCTCTTCAGCGCAGCTCTGCAGGGCAGCACTGGGTCCCCTCCTGCCCTGAGCCAAGGCACGAGGAGCCCAAGAGATTTTGTCCCCACCTGTTTAACTCAGAGCTGAACAGTCCTTCGGGAGTTGGTGCGAGCCACTACCTGGGGGAGAAAAGCCATTTTTCAAGCCATGGGCAGCAACATCCATGAAACATTAATTTTTAACAGTGAGCCCCTGGAGTGAAGATCAAAGCAATTATATGAGGACGCAAAGGCAAAGGGAAGAAGCGGAGCGGCAGGCGAGAAACGAGAGCTGCCTGAGTGGGAGCGGTGCGGGCACACGGCGGCTCTCCAGGAGCCCCTGGAGCGGGACTGAGTGGGAACCGCCTCACACGCTGCCCAGGACATGGTGCCCTGTGCAGAGCAGCTCCTGGCAGGGGGTGAGCCTCTTGGGACACTGGTGTCCACATGCAGGGAGGTGGTTTTCTGGGCTCGACTGAGTACAGTAATTGCACATGCATCAACATCCCTGTTGGTGGAGGAAGCACTGGCCACGGGCCAGGAGGAATCAGGGCTGGAGCTAGTCATCAGTGCCGAGCTGGATCCTAGCATTTGCCAGGGCAGTGGGGGGCATCTGCCAGCAGGAAGGTCCCTGACCCCGGGGCGGAGTGGAGCATCCTGGGAGCCATTCACTTGCTGAGCCCGTCCGCAGCGGGCTGGGGCCCGGGCCGCTGGCCATGCTGGGCTGCGGGGGGCTGTGGGCACAACTGAGCAGTTAAAGTCTCTCTGTTCTCATAGAATGTCCTTTTCATCTTGCCTTGTGAAACAGGAATAACTGCAGCTCCTGATCTCACCACCCCTGGACCCGCCATCACTTGGCAGCCTGGCCCCCTCCTGGCCTTCCCTCAGTGACTCCCCCAGACCACTTTTGATGGGTGTTCCCAGGCCCCTTGTCCCCACTCCTCAGCCCCACGGTCCTCTGCCCGGACTCCTCCAGCATGTCCCTGCCTACTTGTCCTCCTCTCTCATGCGGTGCTGGGCTGGCACCAGCTGTGCCCCGTGCCAGGAATCCTTGAGTCACCCGGACTTTCCTGTTCTGTTCCCAAGAGCCCCGCTGCTCCCCAGGTGCCAGCACTGCTGGCCCTGCCACGGCAGCCCAGGTGCCACCCCACAGCGAGGGCACCTTCCCACCCAGCACCCCAGCTGCTGCAGCTGGTGTTAAGGGTGGGGAGCCAAACACCCCAGCCTTTTCCCCTGGGTTCAGCTCCAGAAATGGGAGCCGATCTCCTTCCAGCCCCTGTATGCTGACTCGCAATAGCTGGCGGGTATGCTGCTGTCAACACCTTTTAGGCTAGCAGATGCTGTCTGAGTGGCCTGGTCCCAGGCAGATCACAGCCGTCCCCCTGCCTGCCCCAGCCCCCTGCCCACCTGTGCCAGGATCACTGTGCATGGGCACTCCTGCATCCCCTTCACCTTGATGCTCCCCCTCAGCTTTCCCAGTTACCCGACAAGACTGAGACCCACATGCAAGGGTCCGTGGGCTGTCCTTGAACAGTGGGCATCAGGGGGTATTTCACAGGCTGACCGAGTCCGTGACCACATGAAGGGCTCTCTTTTGCTGCCACTTTCCCTTCCCCGACAGGAGGGGTTCAGCAGCCCTCCTCTCTGTGCAGACAGAGCTCAGCCCTGCTCCCAGCTCCTGCTCAGCTTGTATTTTTCACCTCTTAATGAAAGCAACTGAACTGTCTGAAGTTGCCTCTCAACTCTTCTCTGGGGCTTGGATTGCCAAGAAATGATTGACGCATTTAATAGAGGCAGTGGGTGCAGAGGAATTTGGCAGGAGTCCAGCCTCATGATACACAAAGGACACTGCCGTTCCTGCTCAGGTTTTCTGAGCTCCTGCTCTCTTGGAACAAGCTGTCCTGTGCGGGGATATTTCACACTCGCTGGATAGCTCTGTGAGCTCAGGAGCAGCCCTGGGAACAGGGCAGAGTCTAAGCTGTGGGGATGGTGGGGGATACCCATGCATGTGCAAATGTTTTGGGCAGGCAGGGGTTTGCAGGGGCTGTAGCACACAGCACTAAGCACAGACTGGGAAAGCCAAGCCTCTCTCAGTGCCCTGCTGTTTTTTTCACCACTGCTTTGAGATGCAAGCAATCTTGTACACATACCGAGTGTGAATGTGTATGGCGGATACTTGCATGTTTTTGCATATACATGCTCATGTGTGAACCTGCATGTGAGAGGTTTTTTTTCTTACATTTCCTGGAGAGAAACCCCCCTGCCATGCATGGACTAGTTTGGGAACAGCCCACACAGATTGAGTTCAGCATACATACCTCTGCATGCGTGCTCCTAAATACACTTGCATGCACATGCATGTGCTCACATATACATGCAGGTGTTCACCCTGCACCACCACGTCCCTACAGACTGAGCAGCTGGCATAGGCTGTGTGACACTTGCATGCAATGCAAATGTCAGTCTGAGCTAACCCATTGCTTAGCAGTAAATAATAGTCGTTACTTGACTCAGACAGCCTCCCCTTAGCAAAGGAACACTTTGTCAGCCAACTCCAAGGTTTAGGCCAATACAATCTGAAGGCTTTCATTTCTCCAGCCTTCCTGGGAGGTATCAGAGAGTGACCCTCAGCCATTTCTTAAGCTCAGGAGCAGAGTTAGGAACAAAGTCCCCTGTCAGTGCCTGACCACAGTATCTGACCTCGGCTTAGAATCATAGAATCATAGAATCATTGAGGTTGGAAAAGACCTCTAAGATCATTGAGTCCAACCATCGACCCAACACCACCACCCACTAAACCACGTCCCTAAGTGCCTCATCTACTCATCTTTTAAATACCACCAGGGATGGGGACTTAGCTTTATCCCATTGAAAAGCACCATGAAGCCAGCGCTGATATTACTAATATCTCTCTTCAGCAGAGGGAGCTCCCTTGGGTATTTTCAGAGGGGCACCCATTTCAGATATCCCTAGAGAGTGACTTCCAGGAGCAGACTAGATAATGGGTTTTTGTGCATTCAATGTGTACATTGCTTATCCCCTGGAGCTTCTCATCTCCTACAGATATAAAGGGCAATTTGTGAAGCTTACACAGGCTTATTAAAATATCATTGTGAAAGGGTGACATAAGTACCTGAACAGAAAAGAATAGAAAAGATTTGTCACATTAACCAGAGACTTACAAGTCGTTTCCTCTTCCTTGTGTCTTCTTCCCATAGGAGTTTAACAGTCATTTATTATCACGCGTGGAAAAAAAGCCTTAGCTCTTTGGAGGATGTGCTGGTTTCTTGCAGGAGAGTGAGGCCACTGTATCTGACTTGTGATCTGACGCAGGCAGGCTGGCAAAGTGAGTGTGCCTGGTGCTCAGATGCCTGGCACATTCTTTCAAATAATGCCAAATGAGCAGCATTATCCTGAAAGCAGTGCAGCCTGAATCTTGTTTGTGTGGCCATGGCAAGTGTGGGCTGGAATACAGCTCGGGCTATTATCATGTAATGAACACAACAATTACTCTGTAAGGGGGGGGAAGCGTTAGGGCCACATAGAGTCTTAAGAATAAAGGCTTGTTTGGGAGAATTATTCACTGGGTCCCTGCTGTAGGTGGACGGCAGCAGATTAGAAGGAAACATTATCTCTCAGGGCAAGTTCAGAAGGACAAATGAAGCCAAACTGGCACGGGCTGAGAGTCTCAATACATTATTCTCTTTGCTCTACAAATCTGTGAGAACAAAGTGCTCAGTGTAAAATGCTCACCAGGGCCTTTTTTTCCCCTGTAGGACCACAAAAGTTCAGCATGAGACGAAGGGCCACGTGTTGGCTATTAGTCCACTACAAAGAGCATTTGAGTTTAGAATTTAGAGTCTCATAAAAACATTATTGTCTGCATCCTGGGACATTTGTTTGTTAGGGCAACACGGACTGAAAAAATGTGACCCTCTGTGCATCTGTGTGCCTCACTGCTCTTGTCTTCACTGGCCCACCTAAGGGGCTACCTCAGGCCAGTCCTCCCCAGTCTGGCTTCACCCTGCAGACAGCCCTTGCGCCCTTGCTGCCCCAGTGCCCCAGCCCTCAGCGCGAGTCCCGCACCTGGGGAGCCTCCCCGCTGGGCATGCACCTCCTGCCCTTCCTATCCTGGGCTCCTCTTCGCCAACCCGTCTCTGTCACAGGACTGCTCTAGCTCAGCTCCACAGAGAGCCCCGAGGGGCCTTGCAGTCCCACTGGCACAGGCAGCTGAGTGGCTGGTGCTCTGCGCCATGGGGAGCCAGAGCGACCAACAGCGAGGAGCAGCTCCCCGGACCAGAGGGACACCAACCGCCAGAGCAGCTCACAGGAGAGTCTGAGCTTGTCCTTCCTTGGACTCCTCCTGAAACAGGTCTGACCTGACCTCTGAAACCTGCTTCTGGGAGAGATGCAATGGGAAGGTTGACTGGACTCAAAGCAGTCCCACCTGGCCAGGGACCCCTGGTCGTCCACCACCTTTGCAATGTTAGAAGGGAACAGGGAGGTTTGCATTGTCCTTAGCAGGCATGTAATGCTTGCAGCTTGTACAGGCTTGTAATCAAATCTCTTGCTTTGGGGCTGTTGTCCTGTCATCTCTGAAGGTAAAGAAGGATTTTTGCCCCAATGAACAGTTGGCTTGATGTATTTTGTTGGGGCAGAAGGTTGCACCTTACCCAGAGGCCTTTCACACTACATGGAGTGAGGCACAAGACATGTGCTATGGAGCGGTACCCTGAAGCCCCCATCGACATTTCTGGTTTCACACTTGAGGCACAAGACGTGCTATGGAGCGGTACCCTGAAGCCCCCATCGACATTTCTGGCTATGCTCTGCTCACATATGTCTGTGGTTTATATGTTCACCAGGTTTGAGGCAAGGAAGAAGTTTATGTCCAAGTGAAAATGCCAAGGATTATAGAGGTCTTGCCTTCCTCTGCCCCAGGGGTCATGATTTTGCTCTTGGGAACACCCAGGCATCTTCCCCCTCAGCACTTCTCTGCCATCTCCGAAGCCCTGGGCGGGGGTGAATCTCCTGCTTGAGGCTGCTGCGGCTCAGCCTCCTCAGGACTGAAATGCCAAAACCCAGCTGGAGCCGCTGGACTCAGTTTTGGCGCTCTGAGTGAAATGCAGTGGATGGCAGCATGCAGGCGATCAGAACACAGGATCTGACAGTCCCTCCTGGACTTGCAGTCTGGAATCAACAAAATTATGGACAAACATTTGCAAGTACATCTATGACACTTCTGGGTTGTAAGCTGCTTGCTGCCTTCCTGGTTTAGAACGATTTTGACAAAAAGCATCCGTATGATTTTGATATAGTTAAGCCCGTGGCCAGGCTTTACAAGATGCTTGGCAATCTATGGGACAGTTTTTAGAAGCATTTTGTTTTGCATTTGGATTGTCTTCCAACTAACAAGATGGTCAGCTTTGGCCTTAGTCAGTACTGGGAGGAAGGTTTTAAGGACTGTCTCTCTTTTGCAGCAGGAGACGTGGGACTCAGCAGGGCCACTCCAGGTCTGCAGCTGCCCCAGGATGCTGCCGGATGGTGCTGTGAGCTGCAGGCAGGCAAGCGAGTGCAGTTCAGAGAAATCTGCATTCCTCCCCAGATCTGTTTGTCCTCCTAGTCTTCCAAGGCAGCCTGCACACAGCAGCCATTGCTCCAACTGTGCTACGAGAAGGAGCATGTGTTTTTAAAAGGCTAAAAAAAAGGTGGAATATATTATCTGTTCACGAAGTCAGTGTAAATATTAAAGAGCTTGTGAGGGGAAATGTCTCTGATGATGCCTTTTCAAGAGTGTGGGAGAAAAATCCATCCAAAGCCTCTGTTGAGGGGTATGGCCAAAAGGCAAGCAATGCTTTGAATTTGTTCAAAGCCACAGGTCAGCAGTCTTTCTGGGACTGCAATGGGAAGCAGCTGCCCACCTCTCCTCGGAGTCAGCTAAAAGGTCACTTCAGCAAATCCACAATTTAAATAAAAGCAAGTGAATCCCAGAGAGAGCCATTTGAAAATGAAAGGCATCAAATGTGAAGATAGATGCGGTACATCTGGGTGGCAGAGGACCTGGAAAGCTCTGGCTTAGAGAGTGTCTGTGCAGTGCAGGGAGAGGACAGGTACCCTGGGTGCTTCCGAGTGATGCACCAGTGAGCGCCTGCCCTGCAGAGATGGAAAGGGAGCCTCCACCCCCCTGTCCGTGGGGCGCAGAGCAGCCTGGGCTCTGGGAGACCCTCCTGCCCTGCCCCACCAGTGCACCCAGGCTGGGGAACCTCGTCCCTGCTGTTACAGGCTGGTATCACAGCCAGGCTGAAAGAGGCGTCTCTGGAGAGGCTGAGAGCTGGGAGAGAGTCGTGGGTTTGGGGGACTTGTCTCCTGTGCTCCCGAGCTGAACCAGGGAAGAAGGACAGCAGATTATTAAAAACACCGAGGAGATACTTTGATTGATAAAGGCAAGCAAAACAGTCCGTGGTGTTATGTAATGCAGCTCTGTTGAAACACTGCAGGAAAGTTGCCTTGTGCCAATAAATCAGGCGGCGGCCACGGAGGAGCAGATGTGAATCACACCTTGCTTCATATGCCCTGCAGTGTTTTCACTTATTGTTCCAGTTTTAAAGATTAATGGCACTCAGAGATGAGTATTATCTACGCTTCCATTTCATATGCGTTATCAGAAGGGCTTTTTTCAGCATAATTAGCATGGATCAAATTTTCCAAGTGGCTCGGCAGACTTGCTGCTGTACCTCAGCTGTCCAGAACGCCTGGGACATGCCGCTGCTGCCGCCGGGCATGCTGGACCCTGACTCCCCACAGCGCCCTGACCCTGCGAAAAGAGGAAAGCCAGGTGTCGTGGTTTAACCCCAGTTGGCAACTAAGCACCACACAGCCGCTCGCTCACTCTCCCCCCCCGCCAGTGGGATGGGGGAGAGAATTGGAAGACTAAAAGTGAGAAAATTCATGGATTGAGATAAAAACAGTTTAATACTTGAAATAATATTTTTTATTATTATTTATTAATGGAAAGTAAAACAACGAGAGAGAGAAACAAAAAAAAACAGGGAAGGAAGGGAAAGGAAAAAAAAAGTGATGCAACCACCCACCAACCAACACCCAGTCAGTCCCCAAGCAGCAATCGCTGCCTCCCAGCTTATATACTGAGCATGACGTCACATGGTATGGAATGTCCCTTTGGCCAGTTTGGCTGTGCCCCCTCCCAGCTTCTTGTGCACCTCCAGCCTTCTCAGTC
>NW_008795919.1:423139-435594 GCF_000699145.1 Aptenodytes forsteri
CACGGCAGGGGGGGTTGGACTAGATGACCTTTAGAGGTCCCTTCCAACCCAAACTATTCTATGATTCTATGATACTAGGAAGAAAATTAACTCTATCCCAGCCAAAACCAGGACACCAGGGCTGGGGGCACCCAACTGGGGTGCGGGGGACCAAGCCCCCCCCAATCTCTGCTGCTGCCTTGCTCACTCACTGCTCCAGGACACACATCCTCATCAGAGGGGCAACAAGGCAGGTCAGGGTGGTTAACGGTGAGCGGTCCCCTCTGCCCTGCCCAGTGAAGGCAAGCAGCCTGGCGGCAATGGCTCCCGGGGAAGGATGCAGCAGCCCCACCAGCACTGGGCACAGGGAACCAGGCTGCCTGCACCCTGTGCCCACAGTCCCAAAACCAGGCAGCTGTGGCGGGTGCACAGAGGACTGTGTCCTGCCTGCCCAGCTGCCTGTCTGCAGCCCCACAGCCCCTGGGAGCCCACTGCTCCGGCTGACCCAGCACAGGCTGGGCTCCAGCGGTGGAGCTGTGAACACCCACCACAGCAGAGCTGGTGTGGGCGCAGCTCCGGGCCCTGCACCAGGACATCCCTGTGGGTCCTGGGGGATGAGAGCTGGTGGCACATCTTGCCTTGGGTCTGAACAGGGTTTGTAGCCTTTAAACATGGAGAGAGAAAGGTCACTGCCATCTCCTCCATCAAGTAGAGCTGCAGCCCAGAAACAAGGGTTTCCTGATCTGGGCTGCCAGGAACCCCCACATTCTGACACAGCACCCCCACAGAGCTGCAAGGGGCTGACGGCCTCTCTGTTTTTAAACAGGAGGAGAAAAGGTTCTTGCTGTGGTGGGTGGAGCAGGGGCAGGTGCTGGTACTCAACCCAGCCTCTGGCCTGCCCAATCAGCCAAGGCAGAAGCCTTAAAGCCCCTGCTGTGGCTGCTGTAGGCAGATAGCTCTCCACTTCAGGCTGTTTTTTGTTGTCTTGGTACTGGTGCCTAGGTGCTCAACAGAAGATTAGCGTATGGAGTATTTGATGCCTGGAGGGGTAATGGTGGCAGGTTCCTTGTCCTGGGAGCCCAGCCTGGCTGTGGGGCAGGAGGGTCGGGAGAGGGTGGAGGTGGCATAGGAGGGCTGGAGGAGATGGTGGCTAGGGAAGGGAAGCCTGCTGGCATCTTCCACCTGGCTTATCTGGGACGGCCGGTGTGTGGTTAGTGTTTGTGTGTGCTGTGTGTGCTGTGTCTTGCAGGTAGCTGAGGGATGCAGGGGCATGGGTTGGTGTGTGCCCGCTTGTGGAGGTGTTGGCGGTGCATTGAGGGGATCGGTGGGGAGCAGCTGGGCTGTGGGGTGCTTGTGTGGGGCTGCCACTGGGCTGGAGGAGCTCAGGGAGCACAGTGCTGAGCGCCCTGCTACATACGATCAAGCCGTGATCGTTTCTATCATGAAGATAAACTGGCCATTGTTGCCAAAAATAAATGTTAGCGTTCCAAATCCACACTTCAATAGCACCAGCTCATTAGAGATGCATATCATTTGGCTCCAGTCCCACACCTTCCAGCTCGTTATAAATATGCAGTTGCTGCTGGCTCTACCCCAATCATCTCTGCAATCAGAGCTTTTAATTAGGTTAATTAAATTGTATCAAACCTCGCAGGGACGCAGTTCACTGATGCTGATGAGGCAGCCAAAACAGACCTTAACTCTAGCTCTAATGAAGGCCCTGCTGCAGCTAATGACAATGCATAATAAATTAGAGCTTCCCTAGAAAGGTGCATCAGGGCTTGTGCTTCAGTAAATGATGATCTATATGTGCTGACTTACTATTTCAGTCTTTAGGTCTGCCAAGCCAGGGACATCCTGGGAATATGTTCTCACTAAATAATGGGCTCCTACCTGCTCAAAGCAATGCTGCTCACCTTGGTTCTCTCAAGGCACTAAAAGCTTCGGGTATATAACTTTAGAGATGGCAAAGCAAATATTTGCTACTTTCACCTTGCACAGCACTTGGTCTGCTCTGATGCCTGGCTTCTCCCAACAGAGGCAGCAGCAGGTATTTATTTATTTGAAACCCTCTGTAATGGAATTTGGGCAGGAACATTCTGTTTGGAGGGAAATGGGGAGCTGTGTCCAAGTGTGCGGCAGCGGGAATGGGGACGATACCCTGTGCTCAGGCTGTTCCTGGCTGTTAGCAGCCCCTGTGCTGCTCCCAGCCAGGTGAGGAAAGGTCTAGGTGGCCATGGAGCCTGCAGAAAAGAGAGGTTTATGGCAGCCATGTTGAGCAGCAATTAGTCATTCCTTATTTACATCCTGCTCTTTCAACTCCCTGCTGTGAAGCTGCTTGGGCTTGAGTGAAGGAACTCCACCACCCTTTTCTCCTTGGTGCCCTTGGGCAAGTCACCTTAGCTGAACCTCGCTGTAAGGACAGCAGGGTCTTAGTGGCAATCAGAGCCAGGACAGCCAGTCCTGCCAGCTGGAGACGCCTGTGATCGCACGCCCGGACCACCATCCTGCTGGCGACCCCTGGATGGCAAGCAGGAGCTGCTGGGACTCTGGGCTGTCCGACTGCTGGGCTCATGGTGAGTGGACTCATAACGTGTGGTACTGTGCCTATGGGCGCAGGGGGTGGGATGCGTGGGATCAAAGCCTCCCTGCTCTGCTCTGCTGAAAGAAAACAGTGAGGAGGGCTCTGGGGTTTCCGAGTGTCCCTCCAGTTGCCGCAGCACACAGCCACTGGTGCAGACCCGGCAGTGGCTGCCCATGGGGGGCTCCGGAGCCTTCCCTGGCATGTCAGCTTCTGTTGCTGTGCCCCAGGGATGGGGCAAGAGGTCCCACTGTGCTGGTCTCCAGTCTGGTTCAGGCTCGGAAAATGGGGTCTACAGGAAACCACTCGTGAAGCCCAAGGGCTGGTGATGGTTCTGCTGCTAGTAATATATTGTTGCAGTTGTCTAGAGAGAATCCTGCAAGCGTTTTAATGTAGCCTGCTATTAACTTTTATAGACAGTCATTATCAATTGAGTTCTTCAGCTTGAACAAGGAATTACATGAAATTATTATACGGCACAATATTATTCTGAATCACCTGAAACCCGAGCTGTGAATCTGTAGGGTATTCTGATATCTGTATCTTGCAAGCTGCAGGGAATCTCCTTGCTAAAGAACCTGTTGGTTCAGCCTTTGATACTATAATTATCACAAGCAGAAAATAGCTGTGGGCTGTTTCTCTCTGTCCTTCCCCACGAGGGCCCAGCTAGAGGATGGCAGATCCCACCAATGTCTCACTTCAAATCTTGCACTGCGGTCGAGTGGGCTGGGTGTTTTGTTCAGTTACAAGGTATTGACTCTTCCCAGACCCTTGCAGAAACATTTCAGTGCTTTAGGATGAGGAAACTTAAGCTAAGGGCTTTGGGAGTCAAACCAAGAGTAAGGTCTGACAGATGAACTGAAGGGAAGGGTTTGGTCCTTTGAGATGTGCCCTGGGGGGAGCTGTTGGGTCCGGTGACTGACCCACAGGGACGCCGCTCTGCACCAGAGCCATCTACTGCCGTACAGTGACAACCATGCCCTATAACCCTAGACACAAATGATGTTCTTTCTTAAATATCTCTTAGAGATAGAGGCTTTTCCAGAACCTCTTGGAAAACATGATTTCCAGCCCAAATTTGTTCTTCGGCAGTTCATACACAGTTGCGTCTGTGCCAGCACTTTTCTCTGCCATAAATATTTTCATGCTCTTTGCTGCCTGTAAGCTTTTTAAGGCACTTGTAGAGCCTTTATCTTGCTAGGCTGAAGGAGCCAAGACCTAGTCCTGTTTGTGAGACACTCTCAATTCCCTTCTGCATCTTAGAGGCTCTTCCATCTGTCCCATTGTGAACGAATCTTTGTTGAATCTCGGTGACCAGACCTATGGTGACTGCATATGGTGTTCCAGATGAAGTCTCATGACAGTCCTGTAAGATACTTCCAGTATTGCCTCCTTGATATATTGGCTTTTTTCCTCTGACAGCTTGAAGTCATTCTGTGATTGCACCCACAAATTTTGCCTTTTTTTAAATGTGGAATTAGCATTAACAAGGATTTGTGCAAGTGCACACAGATAGCTGCTATATGAATAAACACCCAACTTCCCTGTTAAAGGTTAATTGTGACGCTGAGGGGAAGAGTCCAATGCTCTCCTTAAAACCCTCCTTGTCCTTGTTTATTACTTCAAATCTTTAACTGTTTTGGAGTGTGATGTTGGATGTGGGAAGCTGTTTCCAGATAGCTCCTGTCCAGTTTCTTTCAAGATGTGAAATGGGACTGGGGATCTTCCTGAGAAATGGCCAAACGGAACCTGGGCACCATTTTTGCTCCCCACACTTTCAAAAATGCACAGGCTTGTCTGCCAAGGAAAATCAAAACAGATTGTCCCTTCCAGCAGGCAGCCCATTTCCCATTCATCTGTGCTATAGGGAGCTGGGTCTTGGCACTAAAAGATAAGTGTTTAACCTATGATGCCATTTTCAGCATTAACTGCCTGAATGTTTCTCTGGACACTGAGCCACAGTAATACTGTGAAACGCAACGATGGATGCTGGTCAGATAAAAGAACTTTGTTTGGTTTTGCTCTTTGAGATGGTGCAGGTTTTTTTGCCGGTAGCCGTTGGGAGCTCTGCAGGGCAGTAGGTACGCGTCAGCCCTATCCGCTAAGGTGGAAGTTCAGCACCCACCAAATCCTTGAACATTGCAGGCAGAGGTAGGTGAAACGTGTTTGTGCATGAGAGCTGGCACCTCCTTTCAGTCTGTTGTGGCCACAAGATGAAAAACCACTCCACAGCCAACTGAATTTGTACCTAGGCTTTTGTGGTCAGCGTCCAGCAAGAAGTCTGCTCGATGTAACAAACACCACGGACGTAACAGTGCTCCGGTTTCCCTTTGTTAAGACCTTCATGATTTCCCAGGGAAAAGTAACTCAGAACAGGCACCGCTTTTGCTCCTCATATCCTGTACAGCGAACATGAAACTGTTGTGTCTTCACTGAAGGCTTGCAGCTCCTGCATGCCAGCGGACAGATGAGAACTGCCACCAGAATAGGCGGTATGGCACTTGACCTATAATTTTCCATGGTGAGAGCACTGACCGCTCAAAGCCTCGCAGCTACCTACTGCATCCCATAATATCTTGCTCCTTTACTGGGGAGAGATGGCTCTCTTCCAGGGATTAAGTCATTTGTGCCCATTGCAACACTTGATCTACCAATGGGATTGGAGGCGCACCAGGCATTTCGAGCATCAGGCTAATTAGCTGTTCTTGTTCAGGTTGTTACTTTTCAGCTCCTGCCAGACAGTAATTCCTTTAGGGTCTTCCAATGGAATTGCTGTTTTTCTTTCCCATCCTTTCCAGTAACTCTCTCGATGCAGGTAAAATTAATCAGGGATAAGGAACAAATATTTATCCATTTAAATATCAATCTAGAAGAGATTTCACTTCAAAGACACCCAGCCAGTGTAACGGGGACCTTGATGTACGTTTTAAAAACAATTAAAAGATCCCCAAAAACACAGGTGAACTTGACAGAAATCTAGCTTGCTTTTCATTCCTCTTCCTTTTTATGTTTCTCTGAATATTGCCAACTTAAGCTTTCAAAGTCAATGAATTACGCTTATAAAATCTTCAGGTTCTGTTCAAAACAACCATGAAAGAAACGAAGCTCTGCTCTCCTGGAATCGGCTCTGCAGCCTTGAAGACCGTAAAATAACGAGAACTGGATGCTCTTTCGTCATCCCTCAGCTGCGGGAACACGGGAGTTTAAGACAAACTACGGCCCGTCGCGGGACTCGCAGTTAAGTTTCGAGCTGGCAGCAGCGGGGAGCAGAGCTCTCCCTCACGAACGCGCCTGCCACGGCCGGGCCCGCCGTGGAAGAGGTCCGAAAAAAATCACCCCTCAGCTGCGGGAACACACGGGAGTTAGACAAACTACGGCCCGCCGCGGGACTCGCAGTTAAGTTTCGAGCTGGCAGCAGCGGGGAGAGGAGCTCTCCCTCACGAACGCGCCTGCCACCGCCGGGCCCCGGGGAAGTAACTTTCACGGGAAAAAGCGTGGCAGCTTTCCGTCGTGCGCGTGTTTTCCTGTGAGGAAGGAAAAGGAGGAACTTTCTCCCACGCGGCGCGTTTGATTTTTTCCTCCGGGTCGTCTGCTGCTGGATGGCTTACAGCGTGCCATTTAACAGTGAAATCACAAAACTTCACCTTCCGCATGAGAGTATTTTAACTTCTTTTAAGAGCAAAGCGTAGTGCCTCCCTTAATCCTTCCCAGAAAAAAAAATTCACCCCACAATTGCTGCCAACTTGGGAATCTTTGCAATGGCAGAAGCAATATCTGAAGCTGCATTTGAGCATGTAAAAAGTCCTGTTTCATCTAACAGAAGCTAGGAAAACTCCCAAAGTGGGAAGAGCATCTTTTTTTTTTTTTTTTTTTAACCATCTTGCATGGGCATGTGCTTATTATTGGTAGACATAGTACAAGTGAGAGAGATAAGAAAAGGAATGTTTACGCCCAGGCTCTCTTAACTTGCCTGAACTGCTCCAGGACACTCAAGGATGCGTCTTCATTGTTCCCGGTTGAACCCCCCCTTCCAACTACCAACATTGCAACAAGCATAATATAAACAAAGAGGACAAACTTTTGTCCCAGTTGGCTTCTGTGCTGTCTCTCCCTATACGTGAATTTCAGTATTGCCTCTGTTCGAACTTGGTAGGCGACACTGGAAATTCATCGTGGTACGGGCACTACCCCATTGTATGGTAGAAGACAGAATAAGCACAAATGGCTCCTCAGCTATGGAAATTATTCATAGAGTTTTTCTTCCTTTCTGTACAGTGGAAGAAACAATTCCCCACTTCTAGCATCATTCCAGAATAGTCTTTGGCTAATATGGTGCCTGAATTTAGCAACGCGCCCTTAGCATTGCCTTTCACCTCTTATGTTTTAAAGTGAAATACCTTGTGCAGATAAAGCAGAATGGGAAAATTAAGAGGGATTTGGGGGTGGTGGTGGGGAGTGATTAGAAAAATGGTAATTCAGCTTGAATCTGCTTGAAAAGATAGCTAAAAAAGCTGACCTGAAATCTCTTACGGTTTTGGACGTGTCATGGTCACTGGCCACAGAGCTGATGTAACACTCCCAGAGCACCTTTTCTGTCCATGTGCTGTATGCGACCCATCTCCCAGTCCCTTAATTCTGACCTTGACTTTTCAAGGATTGTTTATGGTGCATATTACTAGGACATTCAGGCACCTCTTGTGGCTTCCCACTGTAAATACCAAGAGAACAAACTCTCTGATTTATTAATCAAGTAATTAGATACAACATATTTATGGCTACCGCAGGCCCATAGTAATTTGTTTTAA
The DNA here is from genome assembly GCF_000699145.1 of Aptenodytes forsteri. NCBI lineage: Eukaryota > Metazoa > Chordata > Aves > Sphenisciformes > Spheniscidae > Aptenodytes > Aptenodytes forsteri. Next base: position 430,505 of record NW_008795919.1, read on the forward strand.
CAAAGTGCTAGGCTGCAGTGAAAAACAAACTGATATGGTGTATCAGTCCTTCTTCATAAGGAGAATCCTCTTTCTTTCTAAGCAAAGATGGTGGCGATCATTTAATGGAATGCTAACGTTTCCGCTGAAATTTGAATTTGTAAATAGCTGGACCATTTGTTGTCTCTTTCTTCACCTTTACTTTATGAGTTTTGTCCTAGAAAAAAGAACAAGAAAAAGATATTTGCTGGCATGTAAGAAGAAGCGAGGGGGGGGACAAAACAAAACTAAAACCAACCCACCGTCATATAAGTAAGAAAATCCCTGTCTGGGACTAACGAGGCATTAGTGAAAAATGGTCACTTTCCACTGTTTAGGTGGGAATTCTATTTCTGTCTGCTCTTTCCACCTTTAGGCTGTCAGGCACAATCTGCTTTGTTCATAAGCACCAGTAAAATGACGAGTCCCATTGAGACAAAGAATTTTTTTGGTCATCGGCATTTTTAAGATCTTCTCGTAACCTACAGAAATGGTTCCTTGCCTCTGCTACTTGAAAGTATTAATTTAGTACTTGAGAGATGGCAACAGTATTTTAGAAAAGACTCGTGAGCACCATTTCAAAGTTGAGTCTTTGTCCTCGCTGACCTGGTAAGACTTGGACTAGCAGATGTAATTTACTAGCCATGGCACAACTGGAATGCTTCATCTCGCTTTTTCCATACTAAAAGAGGATTACTTATTTTTAGGAGTTATCTAGAAGTGTCAGCATAAAAACAGAGTGAAGAAACACATACATACAAAACTAGACCTAATGACCTGAACAAAACAGATTCAAAGAACCAGAACTAAATCCCTCACCAGAAGATCTTTACGTGTCTGGATTTTCTGTGCAATAACAAACATGGCCTTTTCTCTTTCAATGCGCTGCTTCAGGAGGTCATACTGATTCTTCCTTTGCTGGGCTAATTTCTAGAGGAAAAAGGAAAAAAAAGAAGCATTTTTAAAACAGAGAGAGGAACAAGACACTATGGTCTGTAACTGACCTATTCTGAGGAACTTGGACCTCACAAACATTTTTTGCATTTTTAAATCATAATCATATTAAAGAATGCTGCTTCAATTCTGTGGCTAGATTCCAGAGAACCGTTTTAACATCTTGATTCTCATACTAGAGGTTTTCTAGTTAGGACTTAATTCTTTGTGCTTGTTTTAATCTCTTAAATCCAAACATAAAAAAAACAAACCTCTTCTAACCCAGTTTAGATGCTGTGTAACCTTGTTCAGTAAGAGGCTGGAATTTCGTTTTCCTAAATCCTCTGATTTTCAATGTTGAGTGCAAGATAACATTTAACTCCCTAACGAAAACCCAGTTTATCGGGGGGGGGGAGGGAAGAAAAAAGACCGGAGACCAATTCCTGAAGTGCTTAGAAATTGTACAGAGGCCTCCCAAAATGCAACTTGTTTGGTCACGTTTACCTACTAAGAGCGGCTGGCTTTCCCAGCACAAAAATGGTATTACTGCAGGTGTGATTTAAGTAATTAAATTAAGGAGAACAGATCCCAACATGCTTAAAATATGACTCAGACATTCAGAGGAGAAAACTTGTCAGTCTACAACTTGTCCAACTGCTTTACTGACAAGCCAAACTGAGAAAGCTGGCAAGAAGAAAGGGACCACAGTGTGTTTGTTATCTGACATCTGATTCAGAAAACAACAGGTTACAAATTTACCAATCGGCAATTTTAGACAACTTTGTTTTTACCTTACACATACCAACTCAAGCTTATAGGACTGCCCAATATATCTAAACTAATTAAGTGGTATTTACAGTGTTAAAGCCAAGTATAGCTACTTCTAGGACAGAAGTGCTGTGATATTAAAACATCAGAATCAAAGTTGATTGCATAAGCAATTCATCCTGAAGGATCATGAAACACTTAAATTAGGAAAGCCAGGAAGTGAAACTATAGCTTAAAAGTCTTTAGGAAGAAAAGGAGGGAGACAAATCCTGAATCTCAAGCTGCTTCAGGCTCAGAACCTAAATGAAAAATACCATGAGATCAGAAACCGAACAACAGATACATCTATGTTGGAATAAGCTTCTTCACATCCCTATTCAGGGATGCAAGGGTTTCTGGGGAGGTGTAAGGGGAGACTTATCAGTGGATGCTGCAAAAAATCACACTTAAGACTGCAGCAATTTAATGAAAAGATAGTCCCATAGGTGTATGTTGTGTAATGGAGGAGAAATATATCAATTTTGCCAAGGAAACTGCCTAATCAGATCTGTGCTATTCCTTTCTGGCCCATACGTCACAATTCTTGATTTATAATCCATGGTGCACTGGGATACAACCAAACAAGTTCTCCATGTCGGTCCAGGAGAAGATTTGACTGTAGGCTCCAGGCACTTGACGATTAAGTGACATCCACTACAGCCTTGTGTCACCAATAAAAATTCTAAGACAACAGAGCAACTTTGTTCTCCTCCACAGTGGTCAAACGAATCCTCTTTAGTGCTTATCATATAAAAGATGTAAAACAGTAAGAAAACTATAATACAAATAGTGGCAGTACAAACTACCTTTAAGTGGGCAGGATCAGTAGCTCCTTTCAGTGTCTCTTTCTGCAATGTTGCAATGGTCGGTCGGTTGTACACTCTATCTACGAGCTCTGGAACAGTATCCAGATGAGTTGCAATATCAAACTCCTGAACTATAAATAAAAAGAAATTTAGGAATAAACTCACATGAACTTCTTGGACTAATGCTCAGCAAACCTTCCAAACATGTAGCTTAAGTACAGTCAGTGATGGAAGCCCCAGCAACATAGCTCCTGCAGAACTGAGGTCTTATCTAGTAATGGAAGAGATTTCTAGAGCACCCGAATTATTATTCCCCCCCCCAAAAATAATCTTTTTTTATGATAACAGCATAAAGAGAGCACCATACTATTTTAAACAGCCTACAATAAAGCATCACAGAACAAGTTTTCTGACAAAACCTGTTTAATTCTTACCTTCTTTTTTGGTATCAAAAAAGAACACGTGCTTGTTGGGATTCTTCCCCTCAGCATCCAGCAGATGGAGCTCCGACTTCAGCCTCTCGATTTTCTGCAGGAAAGAAAAGTTAATTTCTTTTGCCAAACATCCGTGACAAGGTAAATAATGTCTCCCTGAAGCAAATTCCAGTTTGTTTCTCAAGCATACAAGCATCTGAACTCTTCCTTCCTTTTTAGTCTTTGAAAATACATCTAGTCTATATGTCATGCCTTCATAACCTTTTCGAGTAAAGGTTAACAGTAATTTCTGGTATTACCCAGCCAAATAGGTACAAATCAATTTTCAAAACAGTAAGTTATCTGTACGGCAGACAAAGTAGGAATGATTACCGTGAAATCACTAGCACAAATATGAAGGAAAATTCCAAGCTGACTTTCTTTAATTTTTTTATCTGCAGTGATAGTGTGTGGATCAACATCAGAGCATAATACATTTTCAGAAGTGGGTCATATTTCTGTTGATTGCCTGCCTACCATATTCAAAGAACGCACTTCAGTAACAATAACCCTCAATTCTTTATAAATATGTGAAGCAAGAGTACGTGTTTAATGTCTGAAATTTACATAAGAAATTGCCATGTTTCATAATAATGCATGGTATAGTTTTTATTATTCAGTATACCTTCAGGCTCTATATACAGAGCTCCACTGACATTTCCATCTATCATTTCCAGTATTACACAAATCAGGTTTCACTAAACATAAACACAATAGCCAACAACAAAAAAAACATAATAAAAAGAACAATTCTGAGCAAACTGGAAAACACTAAAGTGAAGTATTACCTTGGCTTCTGCCACTCTTTTCATTTCCACATATTTAATATCCTGTGTCCTCATCAATTTCACCTGTTCGGGGGTCACTTCATCCTTTGGCTGCTTTATTATATGAACTCCATCCTAAAACCAGACGGAACATAGCACTTACAGACAGATACCATTCTCGCTATAGTGTACTATGGGTCCTAATAATAAAAGCAAGAGAACCTTTTTGTCCTTTGCCCCTCATTTTCTTCAAAGCCTTCCACAGGCACCAAACCAAGTCTGCTAATTTATTTACTAATTCATAGATTAAAACCAAAACAAGGCAGAAAAAAAAGTTATGTTACTTAGAGCAACAGAGCGTAACCCTGCTTGAAGGCAATTTAGATTCTCACCTGGAGCTCTGCACGTATCATTTTAAAGTAGAACTCATCAGGATTCTTGTCCAGAGCTTTCTTTTGAAGTGCTCTGAGGGCATTCTGTTTCTTGTGATAGTCACTGGGGAAAAAAAAACCAACAGAAGTTGTTCAGCAGTTTCTCCAAGTTCACACTCCTTGATGAGACGCTGAGTCCTTCAAAGTGATGCTCAGAGCTTTGAGACAGCAGACAAGGCTCCACATAGAGCTGGACACCAACGATTGACTTTAGCTTTACAGTTTATTCCTTAACAAAGCTGGAAATGAATAGTGTCCAACAGTAAGTGTTAGAGGAGTAATGGAAACACGTTCACCCATTCTGCAAAGCTTACTGAGCTGCTTAGGACTCCTAGACCTTCTACAGAATCAGCCATTAAAGATGGAAGACAACGCTTACAAGTTTTGTATTAATCACAATAATAACGATTTTGTGAGGCCTTCGCCCTCCACATTCCCTTTCCCTCCGACTCAGCCACAGGGATATTTAACTGTCTGTGCATGTTGCGTTTATTTCTATGAAAGTGCCAGCTAGGTGGGATCGGGTACGCCACTTTTTGTGCCATCAAGAACACGGGCTCTTCACATCGTCTCTGCAATCCGTGACACTGCGGTGCAGAAACCACTCCGGCCAGAGGGTAACGCTCTGCAGCCCGGTGAAACCCGTGAACGCCGCCGGTGCCGGCCACCCCCGCCCCACGCGGGGACAGGGCCGCCCGCCTTGCTCCCGGCGCTGAGGCCGCTCCTCGCGTCCAGCCCGCAGCCATCCCCGAGGCCGCCCTCCCCTCGCGGCGGCCCGACTCACTCGGCGCGGAGCCTGTAGTCCTTCTTCTTCTCCAGCAAGCCCAGCTTCGTCCGGGAGGCGGGCTAGGAGGA
>NW_008795919.1:437499-475146 GCF_000699145.1 Aptenodytes forsteri
GGGTGTCCCTGGCGCTATCCGGGGACGGGGCATCCCCGCGGGACCCCGGCTGGGTTTACTGTGTCGTTACCCGGGATGTAGCTCGCTCGGCGAGCTCCACTTCGGTTTGTTCTAGGAAGCACAGCTTACACAGTTTTCTAAAAGAAAAAAAAAAATCTCGGCCGTGTCTCTTCCCCAGACTGTAAAGTTGCAATGCTTAAGCTGTATTTTACTAAGAAAGCTCTGAAACTTTACCCAACCAATAAACTCGGAAGTAAACTTAAACCAAATGCTCAAACGTAATATAGAGAAATTTTCGACACATCCTAGATGGTTGCTATGTTTCCAGAGAATCCCAGGGTAGGTACGAGGAAAGACTACTCAAAGCCTTGCTTTTTGTGTGTGTGTGTGTTAAACAAAGACTCAAAACTCACAGTTTGAATCTTGCTGTTAAAAAACAGCTCAGCATCTTTTCAAAATGTTTTTTTACTGAACACAGTTTTGTTTCAGATTGCTATGTTTGCTTACAGGTAATGTTTTCTTTTTTGGTTTCCAGTTTTGTCGGTATTTTGTACTTGTGGTTACATTAATCACTGACTCTTTCATGAGAATTCACGGAAATGTTGGATATACTTTATAGTTAGCCTGGGTGAAGCACGTTAGTAGGAATTACTCTGCACTGACTCAAAGCTCAAATGGATGGCATACGATGGTGGTTACTTATCTTCACTGTGCAGGCTTTGACACTGAGGTCTCTATACTTGGATTTGAATTTAATGCGTTCACTGTTTCCCAGTTTTGAAAATCATAAAGAAATCTTTCCAAAGTGGAAAACCTATTACAGGAGCACAGGGAAGGCCACCCTAGACCAGGCCGAAGGTCTGATGACCTGCGGTGGCAGGTCACAGGCCACTAGTGAACAGGCAGGGAAGAGCGCGGGGAGATTTCTTTTGCTTTTCTGGCTCCTCTACCAAGCATTAGAAATCTGTGGCTCTTCTAGCTGCTATGAATGTGTGATTGTCAAATATTCCTTTACTGTTAATTTTTGAGAAGCGTTTTCTTGGCTATTTCCTTAGGAGTCTCTTGTATTTAAACATCTACCTTTGGCACAAGTAGTATTTTTCTGGTGTTCGCAAAGGTGTTGAAGCTGCCTCATTTCCCTAACTTGCTTTGTCAAAATGTGGTTTAGCTTTCTGATAGGCAGGCCATCAGCAGGACAGCAGGAAAGGGGAAGTCTGACATTTCTCCTGCCTTCTTTTTGTGCCATTTTCTTTCCTTTTCCTAGGATGGAGACCATATGGTTGCCTCCTTCTCTTCCTGGCCACTTCCTTAGAGGCACAGAGTTGTAAGCATTAGTTTAATTCTTACCCTGCTAGGTCTGTAATTTTGTATACTTTTAAGGCTGGTGGCATAGCACAGGAGACAAAAATATAGGCAACATAGTTAGTTGTGGGAACTAATTATAGTAGACGCTCTACAGCAAAAAGTATGTTTTGGAGTAAGAACTCCTTAAACCTGTATGTAGGGAGTGGTGGGGACACACCAAAGGCAGGGTGGTGTTTGGAAATATCCAGAATTCCCTAGCAGGAAGCCCTGTGAACAGTTCCATGGTCTCAGCTTCTGGAGCACCGTTGTCTCTCCGTGTTGGATGTTTTTGAGGTGCCTCTTGGTGGAAAATCTGTGCGTCTCCCCTGCCTGCAGAATAGCATCCGATGAGCTGAGCGGTGACTGGCGTGCTGAAGATCAGGCTGGTTCCTTGGTCTTTGGGAGGACGGTGGGTCACTGCCGTTCCCTCTGCAGGATTTGCAGCCATCTGCAGCACGTCTGCTGTCAGCTCTGCTTCCTGTTTACACTGCAGTTTGTTTTAGAGCGGACTCTGAAACAGCCATGCTGTCTGAGGACACAGCCGGCAGCTGGGTGGCTCAGCTCTCCGAGATCGTCATGGGGAAGAAAGACCGAAGTCTCTTTCCTGGCCTGTGTCATTGTGGTTGCCCTGATCAGACATGCTTTTTTTTTTTTTTTCTGTAGAGTACCAGCCTTGTGTGGCTATGAGCGGTGTTCACTGGTCAATAGATTTCTGAGGGGTATGAGCTTAGTGATGTTCTTTTGGGTTTTGGACCTAGCAGCTTTAAGATGGAGATGAACCCTTAGCTGATGGAGCCAGGAAAAACTTCTCTGCAGGCAGGTTACTGAAATTCCCAGTGCACCAACTTCGGAAGCACTTGGTTTTGTTCACAGCCAGGACTCGCTTGCTCTACGAGATAAGATGCTTTCTACTGTGTTCCTAATTGTGGCTGAGCTGATGCTGTTAGATGGCCTGCTGTTTTTTGAAATGCCAGCAGGAAAATGGAATAAATTGATTACTCTTAGTGCTCAAGTGATTCCCACCACCTCTCCCTGGAAAAGGACTTTTACGGTAATCACAGCACTGATACATAAGATTTTCGTGCTGGCCCACTGGGGTCCTCATTCATGTCTGTGGGATTTTCACTGTCCTTAGCTTGCATGAGGTCATGCTTGAAGAGCCCCAATTGCATCAGTAGCCTCAGGAGAGAGACACAAGTGTAAACCTTTTTGCCTCTGCCTCACCTTTCGTGTGAGAACGTTTCCACAGACAAAGAAGGTGTTTACGGAAAACTGGGGGCTGGCTGGCTGGCTGGTCTGAATAAAAGCCAAACTTGTTAACTAGACAAACAGCTTCATAATTTCTTGTAATTGCTCAGGTAAGGAAACCATTTCTCCTCTGGTGTTCATTATTCAGTATCCCTGGTCGATATCCGCTGTTCTTGGATTGCCCATGCCCACCATGGAGCACCCAGCTTGGTCTGGCAAGAAGGTGGTGCGAATGACACGTGCAGTTTTGCTCAGCATTCGGCTCCAGAGTGCAAGCTGCTACACCTCATTCCTTGGGGGACTTTGATTATTTCTGCTGAAATAGGGATAATTTCGATGGCCAAACTGGAAAAATTCAGAGAGAACTTGACAATGTTTTGCCTGGTGATGTCATGAAAACAAATGTAAATGTTTTACTCTGTTTAAAAAAAAAAAAAAAAAGAAAAAAGGAAAGAAAAAAGGACAGCTATAACAATAGACACCATCTGCATCTAGGAAAAGGAAAAGATCAGTTGTTAGGGGGCAGAGAAACTTTACCAGTATTATTTTCAGATTACTACCAAGAGTTTAGGATCACTTCTAAAGGATAGGACATTCAAGTATGAGGGCTGAGAGTTTGCAAGCGAAGGGATTCAGCTGCACGTGCTTTGTTGGTTTCAATGGGACTTGGGTCCCACTGCCAGACTTGACAGCTCTGACTGCTTTCTGTGAAGCAGCTGCCATGAAGCTGCTGCAGCGTTCTCCGTTCTGCAGTCATTAGGCAGAGGGGAGGTGGCGTTTCCCATGAAGGCTGATATGTAGTTAGTAGACTTTGTCCATTAAGAAGTGGTGTGTCTTTAGCTACAGTTGGAAAGAAAAATGCTCCATTCTGCAGAGATGTAGTTGCTGAGAAAAGTCCTTGGTCTTTGTTTCTTCTCTTCCTTCCGTTTTGCACTGGTTTTGCCAGGTGTAAAATACAATTGTCAGCAGTTTACAGGGAGGGGGAGTGTCAGTTTTCCTGTTGAAGAAAATATCAAGGGTCTGATTGTGAAAGGAAAGGGGAAACTGAAGAATGCCACATGGCTTCCACCTTCCTGTATTTCATCCTAGCAGAATTGCCTCTGCTGAGTGACTCACTTTGTGTCTGTTGATATTTGCTAAATGGAGAGCAGTTTTAAGAAATGATTCTGCCCTTACTCAACAGGAGCCCACTGAAAGGATATTACTCTGGGAGGAATCAGAAAGACATGTCCATTAGGGCTAAGTTAATAGTTAATCAAGAGTTATTTAGAAATGTGTTAACACAGAATCCAAATAGCAATGGAATACAAATCCTGAAACTTATGTTCTTGTTCTTAGTGCAGTCTCACTTTGGCTTTATTTGGCCTGTGGTCATCTGACTGTTAACGTTAACTCATATCATTTTTTATTTGGCTCTGAATATATTACTGTAGATTGTCCCAGGCTTGCAAGTTGCAGAGTTCTTTTATGTAAAGTATTTTGAACTTCCCAAATACAAAAAAAACCCCAATAATTCTTAAATCAGCACCATGGATAAATATTATCTCTAGACCTTTCTGGTTGGTGTCATCGCTGGACGAAAGTTTGTTGATGTTTATGCCCGACCTGCCCAGTGCCAGTTCTGTTCAGGAATATAAATTCTCTTCCAGCACCAACCTGGTGGCTGATGCCAAGGACATAATCTTAACTGCTTCCTAACTTAGTTTTGAATGTCTGAGCTATAAGCCAGAGGAATGTGCTGTATCTAACCTGGAGCTGTTAGCGGCCTCCAATGTCATAAATCCAGTGAGTGGAGAAGCCAGTGCAGGTGACTGGACAGCTGGAGCTGTTTTCTCTACACATGAGGGGGAAAGGGACCTCTGAATAGCTCAAGGAAATGTTCAGTGTTGTTGGAACAGCCGTGGATCTGCTTCCCTAGTGCTTCCTTCAGCACATGTTACACTTGACCCTGCCAGTACTAAACGCCAATAGGAGTCAAGTCATTGTCCCCAGCGGCAGATTAAACTGCTTGGCCATTGTTGAGAGTCCAAGATTTTCCTCTCTCACCCTGTTCAAATGACTGCTTGGATGTGCAGCCAAAGTAAACATGAGCTAATAAAAAATGTAGAGATAACAGATATGGACTAGCTGTTGTGGACTAAACAGGCATGCTGTAGCACAAAGATGTCTGAGTTTTGCTTGCATCTTTTCTGCTTTAGTTTTGAAGCTCAATTACCTGAGAAAGAGGTGATACAGATCAAGTATAACTTCCTTTCTATTGCGATAGGGGAACTGTATTTATGTGTATCCTTTGAATAAGAAAGGGATCTCTTAGGCTGCTGAGGATCTAGTGCCTGCCTTGCAAGTTATAGTGCACAAACCCCAGGCTAGCACTTCCTCGCCTGAGAGTTGGAAGTACTGTGGCAGTCCATGCAGCTTTGGAATACTTTCCTGTATTTCCCCACAGTCCACTTCCTTGCTGGCAATAAATGCATTTTCAGTTGACTTTTTGCTTTTTCATTTACTCAGTAGACAGCCTGTGAAGGCCCTTGCTGTAAGATAACATTGAAATCAGTAGTCTGTGGGGGATTGTTAAGGAGGTGAGATATCTACGTGGCTATCAGGAGCGCCTGAACTTATGGTAAAGGAAAGAATTAGATTGGGAGAGGATCAAAAATCTTCCCGTGTGTGAAGCCACTGTGGAGTGATAGGGGTTGGGTTGTCCCTGTATTCCTGTGATGCAGTGCTGTTGAATACTGTGTTATGTTATAAAAGGTGCTGAAGTGAATAGCTGGAGAGGTACTATAATTGTTTGTATATACAACTGTTTTAAGTGCTTGTATGTTGCTAGCATACGTAATCACTGTGTGTCTGAAGATGGCTGACCTGCTGAAGTCCTTTTGCAGTGGCTTTCTTTGCTTTCCTCTTCCTGAGGCCTGGGTTGGCATGCCTTTGGCTCTGGTGGGATAGTGCGGTCTTGCACTCCGTCCTCCAGCCTCTTCTGTAGTGGAATGGCAAGCGGTGATCAAAAGGTTATAGAGAAGCTGAGGGCTGAGAGTGTGATATGACATTAAAGGACTAAAGGCTGCTGGGCAATGATTACCATAAACGATGCAGACAAGTCCAGATCTAGGAGCAGTTTTTCCTCTTTCATCCCAAGCCAGTCATGGCTCATGCTGACAGCACACCTGGAAATGAGGTAACTGAATACTCTGCCCACATTGTTCAGATTAGCTGGGGCTTGGGCACAGACGTAGCATGTGTTTTCTCTGCTCCTGGGCAATCTTTGTTCTCCTGCAGCCAGGAAGTCTTACTGATGAAATGAGACAAGACAGGGTGCTTCTCTTCCTTTCTCGGGAAAGACGCTCCTAAGCCACCTGTGGTGTGACTTTCCTGAGAAATACCCTTTCCAGATGTGGAGATCTTGCTGCTATTGAAGTATGAGGCGGAAATATTCCAGTGCTGTCTGAACATGTTATTTAGGTCAATTGCAACGAAGATGGCAACATGAATCAGAAAAGGAGTTGGAAGAGGAGGAAAGTCATTAGACAGCACCTTGACATCCCCTGCCGATGCAGGATTTTTCTCTGCCAGCACAGAAGCACAGTTAGAGATCACATTCGTTGTCTTCTGTGCTCTCTGTACGCTCCTGTAACTATGAGTAGCTGGACTGGAAATGAAAGAGAAGGCTGCAAACAAAAGCCTTGCCTTTATCACTCTGCATCAGTGTACCTATTTCCTGGTGTATTAACTAATCTCTCTGAAACAGAGAGGTAGACCAAGGTCTTCTTATCCCTCTGGAAAACAAGATACATCAGCATAATTGCTCTAACTGCATCCATTTTGGGTGAATGAGTCTCCAGAAGATGCTTCTGTGGAGGCACAGTCATCACATTTTTGTGGCAACTGCTCGCTGGTGGAGTGCTGGCTTGAAATAGCTCGGATGGTTTTCCCACCAGGTAATCGGCAGGCTGTGCCTGGTGTGCAGCGGCAGCACCAAGGAGCGCGAGGGGTGCACAGGGAGTAAAGCAAAGCCAATAGCCTCAGTGCACTGGGCTGGGTGTTGGGCTGAAGGGATGTCAACGATGGTGGGAAACCTTCTAAAAACGTCCCGTTGGGCAGGGCTTTGCTGAGCACTCCGTTTCCCTTCCCAGAGGAAGCAGCCTGAATTTATCCGTTGCTCTGTAGAGACCTGTAGGCTAAAACAAATTATTCTTACGCAGTAGAAAACATTGGGACCAACCTTAACTGATGAAGCAATTTGCCAGCTTTTAACCTCAAGGTCCCTAGTCCCTCAGGGCTTTCCAGCGTAATGACTTGGGTCGGTTTCCCAGAAAGATTCTCTTGGATATGTGCTGTTGGCAATACTCTGGCTCGTTACTGGCTGTTTTATTTTTCCAAGAGCCAGCTCTTGTTAGCTTCGTTCTCACAGTATTGTTTTCTTTCTAGAAGAAGCTTTTGCTGGCTCTCCTAAACTATCACATGGGAATTGCTTACTAGCTTAGATTTTTTTTTTTTTTTGTTTTGACCCAAAGCTGCGCTTCGCTCCCCTCTGTAACGCTGCCAACATCATTTCCAGTCTCTTTTAAGCATATGTTTTGCAATAATATCTAAACTCTTGGCTCCAAATAACTGCCTTAAAGAGAGATTAGTATCTTTTAACGAAGGAATTGAGAAGCAAATAGTGAGAACAAAAGCAGTATCTTGAGAGCTTGTAAGACTGTCCTGACCTTTCCCAAAGTCCTCAGCCTAGACTTCAGTGTTTAGCTAGCAGATGGCAGAAATCAGGGTGGACTTCAGTTTGCATAGTCCTCTGCCCAGTCACTGTTTGCTGGAAATGTGCTCTGCACATTGTTGCCATCTGGGCTTGACTGTACTATTCTTATAATCTCCAGGGATCCTTCTCTAGCAGAGCTCATCTCTGATGGAAGTCCTCTTTGGCTGACCTTGCACTGGGGCTAGTATTAGCAGCGTGGATTTTTGAGATTTGACAGCAGCATTCTTCATAGGAAGAAAATTGGCTTGGGAAATGTTTTGTCCTGGCTGGGAAAGAAGGTATGCCACTTGCCAGCTGTGTTCTCCAGGTATCCAGCTGAGTATGTGGTATTAAACTAGAGATGAGGAGGTCAATATTAACGTTTTCAAAACTTCAGGAGAAAGTGCTACAGAAACGCAAAGGCCTTCAGAAAACCAACTGAAAAATTGCCTTTGCTTTAGATGGGAGAACTAGGTGTAGAGGTGGGAAGGAAGTTGTACAAGGCCATTCAGGAAATTAGCAACAGTGGTGGGAGTATACCCCATATCTTCTGATACTAAAAAGCTCCTCCTTGGTTTGCATCAGTGTCTGAGAGGCTGTGTCTGATCCGCAGAAGTAGAGATTGATGGTTAGAGAACTGGCATCTTTGGAAGTGAAATTTCTCTCCTAATTATCACATTGCTCAATTGGGGTTGCAGGTGAGTTGAGTTCCAGTTGGTCCATGAGTTTTTGAGTTTGTTGCTTGTTAGTGCATATGACTATATATGAGTGCACAGATTTCAGCATCAGTTTTGTGGCAGAATAGCAGAAGTGTGTAAAGCTGATGCTCTGGTGAATCTTAAATGGGACTATCTACACTTACATTTCTATCCTTATTAATTCTTCCTTTGTACTGCCGTAGTATCATAGATCTGGAGGTTGCAAATTTCAATTAAATTTGCACAAAATGGCTTTGGGGCAGTTACTGCTTGGGAATCTTTGGTGTTGTCCTTGTAAATATAAAACCTGATGCACCAGACTAAAATAATGCAATCAGAATGGATTTTCTAGAAATGTTTTCTAATCCCGCTGAATTGCAATTCTTAAAATTTATATTCAAATGTTTTCTGCCACACAGGCAGAATGAGGGCTCCAAATGGTGTGAATAACTGCTCTTGACAGCACTATTTACCAAAGTAGTAGCTAAGTTGGATCCTGTATGTTCTGACCTGCCTGAGTCGCAGGTTGTCCATTTGCACCAGCTGCTGCAGTGTCCTGGAGAATTTCCTGCATTGCTTTTTAAAGATTTATATATGCAGGGACAAAAAATAGATCAGAAGACTTGCATACACCATGAAGATCCTTTCCTGATGTTCTGTGCTGTGTAGCCACCTTTTCCTCCAAGCTCTTTCCAGCTGGCCTCATCTCTCCATGCTATTCCAAGGTTTTTACCTTTATTTGCATGAGTGAGCCTGGGGTTGTGGTGTTCTCTTTTGCTCATCCTTTGGTAGGGCAGGCAGTTGAGATGTGTTGAACCTGGAGCTGAGAATCTCAGAATTGCAAGGGTGCTGACTAACAAGTGGCTGCTTACAGAAGGAGGCGAGAGTCGTGGGGGGGGGGTCCCAACAGGAGGCAGAATCTTCATCTGAATCTAAATGAACAGTCTGCTTTTCAGAGGAACTGAGCTGACTTTGCCTGAAATCCAAAGAATGGGTAAGTGCTCAGCATCCCTGGAATTGAGAGGCCAAGATACAGGCTGCCAAATACAAAAACAAGACAAGAACAAAACCCAAAACCCTCCCAACCTCTGTTCTGAGGCTGTAACTGCTCTGGCTCAGATACACAGCATTTCAGGTGTGGAAGGGTATATCCCAGCTTGAGCAGGCAGTCCTGTGAGCTGTGCTGTCCTCTGGGGAGCAGGGTGTCTGTGTTCCCGTTTGCACTGTGCATCTCGCAACATGCGCTTACAGACCTGGGTTCACTTCTAAATCACACTGCTCTGTACTCATGACACTTTTATGATGGATTGCTGAAACCTGTGGCACCCATTTGTCTTCTGCTCCCTCCTGCCTGTCCCAGTCCATCCTTACTGAAAAGTCTCACTCTTTCCTCAGCCTTTTGCACTCTCCAGCTGTGCACCAGTTGGAGCTCACTTGAGGCTACTTTTGATATGAACTCCCAGGAGAATTTGTGTGACGGTCCCAAAGAGGCTGCTCTCCACGTCTGTCCTGTTGCAGCTTTGTCCCTTTGTTTCCCAGGCGTAAGGGACTGCAGCCTTTTGCAGCCATCTCCGGCTCAGCTGGCCAGCCCTCGTTCAGCCACGCTCTTGAGAAATCTTAGTGGAGAGTTAGACCTGGCAGATGGAGGCTGTTACCTCATTCCACAAAAATGCTTTGTTATTGAGAAAATGGAAACTGTCTGAGGTTTGGGAGCTGAATAGAGTCATTGGTGTCTGTTTTAACCGCAGTTTAGTGGTGACTGCTGAAAGTTCCCCTCTCCAAGCATTCCCTTTTCCTACACCCATAATCTTCAAGTCATCGGAGAGCTGCAATGATTTAACTCATTAGCTGAGCAAATGCTGAATACTGTTGCATACTCTGCAGAAACTTTGCTAAAACCTCAGCATCTTCCAGCAAAAGAAAAATGGCTAACCAATAAATAACCCTTTGCAAACTGTTGGCCAGAAAACCGATCCCTATGGATACTAAGCCAAATTCAACTTTTTTTTACAATCTCAGCTGTGCCTCTTGTTTACTTGATTTTTAAAAAGCTGTATTAAGATTATGCAGGAACTTCTTGGAGAGAAAAGGCATGCATGGATGCTTATGTTTTGTAACTTTTTAACACAGGTATCTGAATCCCAGTTCTGAAGAGAAATTTCTTTTCATCAGTAATTTTTAAAAGTAGATTTCAGCACTGGGGATTTGGGAGCATAGGAGAAAGAATAAAAATAGGGATTGAACTATTTGCAAGCTGGTTTTCATATTGCTGTGAATAATGACTTGAGTTAGTCAGTACAGAAGAGCATTAACCTAAATACAAGACTTGTTTTAGTTAACAGATATTTGTATGCATTTGTGAAACTGTGGCATCTGATACCTCCTGCTGAGAATATTGCATAAGCATTATTCACCAAGTACCCTACTAGAGCGGAAAGCAGCAGTGTTAGCTTTTTGGAAATAAAATGAACACTATTTATGTATTTTTAAACTAATGAATCTTAGTGGGCCAAATGAATGTCTTCCAGCTGCTACAGATGGTTTTTACATGACTAAATATTTTGGTGCATAGAAAAACCTAGAATACTGGAACCACAAGATATTAAATACTTAAATATTACCCTGGAATGTAAATATGACCTTGATATTTTGAATTTGTTTACCCAAATTTCAAGTGTTCACTTAGAAATTTATCAATTAATACAGTTCCGATCTTGTTATCTGGGAAGAAGAGTGACTACTCAGCATCTTCTCCAAATTTCTTTAAATATCAGAGTGGGTTTCAGTAGCAGGAATATGCTCAACTGGAGAAATAATCCCAGCTGTTTCAGGCAGAACCCAGGATCAGTATTTTAGCTGTAATGAACTGTTTCCGTTCTAGATCCCTGCTTTCTGTGGGTTTACAGTGTAACCATAAAAATCCTTTCCAGGCTGAGCTCTGCCTCCTGAGGTCTTTGGGAGTTTTTTTAATATAAAATGCAAATTGTAAAAACAACTAGCAGTTGATTTTCAGACTGTATCTTACCAGTTTAGAGCCCATTCTGGACATGTGTTGTTCCTGTAACTGTAAAGCAATCTTATTTCTTGAATGATCCAAGCCCACAGGATTTCCCTAATGCGAGTGTATCAGAAGTTAGGTAGTTTTTGTTGTCGTTCAGATCTGTGGGGCTGCAGATCATGCCATTTTCCGCTAAAGTGTGTATACCAACTCAGTACTGCTGGTGAAAAATGTCTGGGTTTTAAGGCTTTTCTAATGAAACAAAAGAAATTGAATAATAATACAAAATGTCTACCTGAAAGGCCTAACTTCAGCATGGTTGAAGACAAAAATTCCTCTCTGAGGTCCACATTGAACGACAGTGTTCCTAGATATTGCTTAGGATGTGAAAATGGTGAAGAAAGAACAGCAACAAAAAAAGTGGATCCTGAACTGTCTCTGAGTGCAAGGACTACTTTTGTCAGTATCATGATCCCACGTACTAGCCTAGACTTCTGACTTTTGCCAGGCTTTTGACCTCACCTTGGAATTCCACTACCCTCATTTGGGGAAAACATGGCTTTTTCTATTCTTAAGAACTAACAGAGTTTGAACTGGTGTGTAAGTCCTGGTGCTGCACTACGCCAGTGCCTTCTTCCAGCTCAGCGTGCTCACTTTTAAAGCCCAAAGTTTAAACAGTAGGGGCGACTAGCAAAGGCATGGTGTTACTTGGTCGAAAGATCTGGATTCTGGATTAACTGTACTTTGTAACTGCACAGTACTGTGTCAGTCTGTCATAGAATGGTTTGGGTTGGAAGGGACCTTAAAGATCATGTCCTCCTCTTCCTTCCTTTTTCCCCTGCTTCTCACAAAAAGTTCAGTTTGTGGAATCTATTTGGACATAGGTCTATAACATGCATTAGTGGGTGTCACAGTTTCCAGGCTGACGGGGATATGTGCTGCATCTCAGAAGAAGAAAGATGGGCAGGGACTTGGATCTTGGTTCCATTTTTAGTTCTACCAGGCTTGCCTTGTGCCAAAACCTTCCGAGGTGCAAATCCCAGGAGGGAGATAAAATAACTCCCTGCCCTGCAGGTGCTATAAGGGTAAATGATGTTTTTGCTGGTGACAGCTGTTAGGGAATTGAGGAAGCAATAATCCTATGAGAGGTACAGGATGTCAGATCTGTGGAAACTGAGCGCTCTTGTATTTACGGTCTTGCACTGGGTCATCATATATATTTGTGTTATTTGCAGCAGGGAGTCAGGGAGCTAAACTACTTTCCAGGTAAAGAAACTAATCTTTAGTTTGTGTCCTTAAATGTGGATTAGTTATTTTCATCTGCCTCTTTTCTCAGCACATGAAATTTTCAAATAGAAAAGTCAGCGTTTAAATTTTAAGGCATTTCAGTGGCTACCTGTAACGTAGTGAACACTTCATCTCAAGAAAATTGCTGCAATGCCCAGCACAGAGGGTTCTGGAATATGTAGAGTAATAGTGGTACTTACTAAAGAGTCATTAATAGCACGAAGTACACAGTGTGTTGCATGTAACTCAGCCAAGAGAAGTTTTATTTCTAGTATTTCTCAACCCTATGCAAACATCATGTAACTCACAGGAAGATTAAATGTGGCCCATTGCGCTTGTATAGAAGTCTTGGATGTGTTGCTTTTGGAGAGCCTGAAGAGGTGTACGTGGAAAATCACAAATGCACTTCAGGCTGGTGAAGGTGTTAGACTATATGCACAGACTATATCATGCTTCATGCTCCGTGAAACAGTGACTCAACTAAGGAATGATGAAATAAGTGCTTTCAGATCCTTGATAGCTTTGAGTTTTCATTTTAGAGGACAACAGAGCATAACTTTGAATAAGAGTGGAAGAGGGCAATCCAGAGATTTTGAATAACTGGGCCCCAAGTATATCATGCTGTTTGAGTAACATTGACCCTTTCCAGTGGAAATCAATGAGTTCTGCTGCTCACCTCATTAGCGCCTGACTTGGTAAGTCAGGCTAATAATGATGTTAATTAGCTTTTCACTTTCTGTTAGGAGTTTTGCTTGTTCTCTTTTTTGTGCTTTTTTTTCCTGTCATCGTGACATTGAGAAATAGAAAGGGTTTGGAAGTGAAATATATCTGCACAAAATTGGAATCAGAATTCTTATGTCTCTTACGAAAATTTAGAGTAACTTGAATTGTAAGTGTCCAATTTCCAGTCACAAGTAATGACATTTAAAGCTCTGTAGGAAATGCAATCTCTGTGCTGATGTCACCCTCTGGTTTATGATGTGACTGCTTTTGTTCCTGGGCAAGCACTTGAGTGTTTTGCTAGTGAAGTGATGATTTACTAGTGAGAGTCTCTTGCTGGTCACACCTGCTCTAACTGTCTGCGGTGTGAGTCACTGGGAGAGCCACCCTTGAGCTGCTTCTCACCTGCTGCTGCCGTTGAGACTGTTGGGTTTTACGTTGGTCCATCACGTTCGGCAATGCAAGGTAACAGAGAACTGGTCTGAGTTTTTGCTTCCAGGGGTTTGCCAATTTGGGACAAATAGCTTGTAAATAAAGCATTTTTGTTCTGGTCGGTTACGAGAACAGAGGGAGGGTTATTAGGGCGTTGGTGGTGTCTTGTTGCACTGAAGCCCACAGTCCATGCAAACAGCTTTGGAAAATCTTCCAATCTAGTCGGAGAGCAGTCAGCAAGAGCTGGTTGCTGTTGCTTCCTTCAGTGAACGAGTGTGGAGCATCTTCTCTGCAGCAAAGAAATGGGGCATTGCTTCGTATCTGCTGCTTCAGGGGCTGAAGTATCAACTCTTCTTGGTCTTTACCTGAAAGTCGCTATGAGAGAAGCCTCTGTTATTAAAATTCTGACCTTTCAGTTCCTTTTTAATCTGTGACAAATCTGCTTCATGTAGGTTTCCTTGTAAATCTCAGATTTGAATGAGAGAATGAGGTTCTGTAAATGAGCCACAGACCTGGATCAGGGGCTTTCTAATATTGTTACTACTTTTCTGTTCATGTGAGGTTTTTTTCTCTAAAGAAGCAGTTTTCCTCTATGAGTTTTTAGGCACAGTCAGCACATGTGCTTTACCGTGTCGCCTGCTAGCAGCAGTGCTCCATGTTGCCCAGACTGAAGTGCTGCCCGCGTGGTGAGCAGCAGCACTAGTTCAGAGACAAGACACATCCAGCGGGCAGGGGCACAGATGTTGGAAACTCAATGCATATGCGTAATATAAAGGCATTCATAAATTTTGTGAGCATTTGTGCCCCTTAAAATAGATGTTTCCACTTAGTCTTTTGGATGTGGCACCAGTTTTCCCTTTCAGGGGTACTACCAAAGACTTTATCTCAAAGTGTGGCAGCACAGCATGGCAGAAATTGGAAAGCATGTTGCATCTTGCAAATTTCTTTTTAGTGCTTGCAAGGAGTTATTTCTTAGAGATTTTATGTAAAATATGTGACAATTACAGCTGATGGCTTCTATTATTTAAAATGTGCAGTACTTAAGAGTAATTTTTAAAGGTGCCAGTGAGAAATGCTTTAACAAGGAGACTGATTTGAAGATAACCAGCTCAACCTGTATAGTGAAGGTAAATAACACCTGATGACCAGATCACCTAGCAGAGAAATCTTCAGCCACAGAAGAAGGAAATTTGTTTCACTTTACATTGGCAAGGCAGTGGCTCAAAGAAGAGGTTATCTTCCTCTCTTAACGATCCCGTCTGTCCCCATCCTGTACTTCCTTGTACTCTCGAGGGCTCAGCTATGCTGCCCTTGCAGAGCGCTACCTTTTTTCAGGAGGGTTGCAGCTGGCACATACAGCATCTCCCAGGCAACAAATGATCTTAGTTTTGTTTCGGACCACAGGCAAGCAGGGGATGGTAACCCGAGACAATTTGTCTTTGCCAGGATTCAGTCCTTCCCCAGATTTAGAAGCTGCTCACATGCTGCAGGCTAGAGAGCTGTAATTGCCTTTGCTTGCAAGGGACACCAGCAGCTGTAAAAAGTACTTTAGACGGAGACTGTCCTTACTTGTTGTGCAAATAGCCAGCACAGGTGGAGAGGCCCACGGTTAGTGATCGGATGGTGGGAGAGAGGCTGCTGGGCAAGAGCTTGTGTGGCACACGGGTGTCATTGCAGTGTCCCACCTGTCACCTTCCTGACTTTCTCTTCACTCTGCTGATTTTGCATGCGGGTGGAGAGCCCCGAAAGGCACAAAACTGCTAGAGTTACAATGCAGGTTACCTTTCTCAGTCAGTATATCTGCTTATATGCAAGAAACCAACTACAAATGCTCATGTTTGGGAGACAAAGAATGAAATCGGAAAAGGGAATATTTTGACCAAATTTGGTGAAAAAATTCACTTTGCCCTTTAAGTAATAGGCAAGCATTAAATAAAACATGTCTGGTTTATATGTCTTTTCCTGCTACTGTAAGTCAAAGTTGCTTTGTTTATTAAAAAAACCTGAAGTTGAGCAGAGCCTTAATCAGCAAAAGAGCTGCCAGGCTTTCTGGAGAAGACAGTTAATAAGGGATTGGGCTCAGACCACGCAGGTTTGCTTTTCGGCATGTGAGCCCAAAACATGCACGCTGAGTGCATCCATCCCCTGCAGCCTGTCCACAAGCTCACGTGCATGTTTGTTCAGAAGCAAGCTTGAAGCAGCCCCTTGATTGCCTTTATGTGCAAAACAGAGGTATAATCTCTTACGTACCTTTTATTCAGGGACTACAAAAAGCTTTGTAAACACTAACTTAAATTATGTATCACCTCAGAAATAAGAGTGGCTTCATCCTCAATTAAAAAACAGCTGCCTCTAAGGGAAAGAAAAGTGAAAACTACAGCATAAGGCTAGAATTGTAAGAGAACTTCAGGGAAATAGAGCGGAATTCCATTATTTTGCAGTGATATCTGTACTGAGATGCCAAGAACTGGCAACTAGAGCAGTCAGATTATTTTTTCTGCATATAGGCTATGATGTCTGTTTGAATTGCAAGATTCTTGTGGGCTGAGCAGATCTAAGATGAAGGTGAATTGGCCTCAGTGTACAGTTAGTCATTTCCTGTCATGCTTTCGTGTTTCAATTCTAGTGTACTGAGTATGACCATTATTTCATGGGGCAAAGAGATTTTGAAACACTATTGCCGGAGTCCTGGGTTTGTGCAGTTGGATAAGCAGTTAGGTATTTATATGGCTATGGGCCAACTTTGCTGGGTTACATGGGCATAAATCAATTCAGTCCAAAATTAAACTTTCATTGCTAGATTATAATCCTCACAACATGCCTATTCTTCAGGACTCCCTTTTTCCTGTCTGCCAGGACATTATAAAGATCTCACTGCGTTTCTGCATTTGGAAGGTTTAGGACATCCTAGGCTCTGTGCGACAGAGTTCTGTCTTTTGAGTTTGGGGCATGGATGCGTTTTCCCATTTGATCTTTGTGGTCGTATGTTTGTTTCTGGAGAATACTGACTTCATGCAGAGGCCCTGTACCTCGTGCGAGGTTGTAATTGCAGTGATGTGTGGTGTTATGAGGCTGTAGCACACAGAACAAGAAAACATATGCTACAACAGGTAGGTAACGTGAAGCACCTTATCTACCAATTTGTAGTTTCATGTACATTTATATATACTCTCTTCATGACTTTCTTGACAGAACCTCATCCAGTTATGATCCCTTCCCACCACCCTTTCTTGTCCATCACTTCATAATGACATGGGCAAAGAAGGTTCACAGATAAATTATACCATTTCTAAGCAATGGGCATTTCACTGTCCAGATTAGCTTCTGCCTAGACCTGGTGTGAAACCTGGGGCCCAGAGGCCAGCTGCTGCCCATTAATTTGTTTTATAGGGTTGATTACTATCTTTGGGGGGGGGGTGTTCTTGCATTACTGTTTGTTGCCAGTAGGATGATGGTTAATGTATCGTCTGCTCAATATGTCTGAAAGGCCTATTCAGCCCTGCACAAGCAACAAGTTCCTCATTCTTGCCCAATTTTCTAGTTGAAAGAGGAAAACTAAGGGAATTTGTGGATTTGACATTGGCAGACTCTTGTGATGTAATTTGTCAAGCATCCACTAGCTGATGGCATTTTTGCCAGGGCTGTTGAGGCTGCGATACCACAAACAGATGGGATTTGTGTATGTTCCCATGTTGGGAACATCAGGGTGAGCTGACGGTGCAGTCCAACGCTGGCAGCCTCTTTGCAATGGCACTGGAAGTGCTGCCGCTGGGCTGGTGTTATGCCCACTGGCTGTCACAAACGAGGAAAGCCTGAAGATTGTGTGCACTCACTTTCAGTATGCACTCCAATGTTTTTGATATCACTGTTACCATAACTGAACAGGAGCGTATCCTTCTCTCTTAAATGGGATGCCTAACGCGCTTGAGGGGAGAAGGGAGCAGGAGTTCAGAAAGCAATTGCACGCGTGTTTCTTGCTCCTTTTTAAGAATTGATATGAGCAGCCGTTTCCCTGGACTGTGACTCCTGCTCCTCTGATCACACCGAAGCTCCTGTGATCAGTCATGCTCCCTGAAACTTGGCTCCAGCATCTTTCTTCCTATTATGGTCACCCTGGCCATGTCTGCAGCTGCTGCCCTACAGCCAGTTACGAGCTTCGGTAGCAGACCGGCTTGGTGCAAGCTATTG
The DNA here is from genome assembly GCF_000699145.1 of Aptenodytes forsteri. Taxonomy (NCBI): domain Eukaryota; kingdom Metazoa; phylum Chordata; class Aves; order Sphenisciformes; family Spheniscidae; genus Aptenodytes; species Aptenodytes forsteri. The sequence continues at coordinate 455,150 of NW_008795919.1, forward strand.
CTGCCAGCAGGCTCCTGCTTGGTCAGTGTTGCATGTGGCAGGGGAAGGTACCTGCGATGTGGAGCTTGGGCCAGGCTGTCTTTCTCTTCTCCCAAGCCTCTTCAGAGGCCAGCCAGAGTCTCTTCTGGCACGTTTTTAAGCCACAGGTTTCTTAACCGCTGGTAAAAGGGACTTCATTTGGCTGGGGAGAAGTTTGATGTGTTCGTATCTTACTCCTCTGCTCTTGGACTTCCTCCTTCAGTTAAGTGGTCTGTTTGAATCATGACAAGTCCAAACTGCCCAAATGGTTTCAATTCCTGACTTCCTGTTGAGTGTGCATAATTTGCTTACTTTGTATACATTTTGAATAAGATTAACAGCTGATCTCTTGAGCAAACATTCAGTTTTAATGTCAGCAGAATGACACAGGCTGCTTGTTCTGAATGTGTCCTAACAGCTCTGCTGCTGTTAGGTGCACCCTCCGTCCAAGCTGCCCTCTGAAGAGGGAGGATTTTGTTCAGAACCTGAAATAGTTAATTAACCCTTACAAGTGTTTAGTAAAAAATTTTTAACTCTGAAATCGTTCCCTCCTTTCTTCCTGGGCAGAGTTTTTCATTTTATGGTTGCATAGTAGGGACTCTTAAGCTTCTTTCTTTGACCTTGGTAGAATTAACTTTCCTTAAAGAAAATAAGCCTAAGGCAAGGGCTGAAATTGTCTGTTGCCTTTCTCCTTGTCAGCCTGCACTCTGCTGTCCCTCTGTTGGGGTTTTGGAAGGTGGGTAGACACAGTCAAGATGGGCACCCACGGGAAGCCTGGCACTTCTCACTGGTGTTGTTTGAATAGATCTTCTCTTTCTTCCAAACCACGTATCTTCATGCTCACCGTGCAGATGCTTCAGCTCACAACTGGATTCAGGGGACCTGCTCGGATAGGAAGGATGTGGGGAGGAAAGGGACAGAAGTAGCTGAAAACCAAATGCAAAGCAAGGTCTTGGCCACAACAAATTACAATTTGAATCTCAGATGGGCAAACCCGCCTGGTTTTCCACTGTAGCATGGAAAATTGGATTCCCCTGCAACTGCGGCCTCATTAAAAAGAGATTCTTTCTTTAAAGGGTAGAGAAGGGACAAAAGTCCCAGTGTGCTCAAATACTGGCTTAGAGCTTTGTCCCATTACCTTCTATGGGGATACTGCCTTGTGAGAGCCTGACTTACTAGCAGCAGGTTTTCCTTTCACATAGGAAAAGTTTTGGTTTATGTTTCCTTATATTAGGAGAAAGAATGAGGAATTTAGTACTAGAAGAAAAAGGTCTATGAACTCATTGGTGTTTTGAAACCAGAGCAGAGTTTTGGAGTTCCTTAGGACCCTGAACTTCCTGACAGCCGCACACCCCCAGTCCGCAGGCACAACAGCTCATGGCCTGGGGGTGTCGAGATTTCTTGCAGACCCAGCCATGCCTACTGGAGAGTCTGTAAACACATCAAGGCCAAAACTATTTCCACGTGCAGATAGCTGGCTCTGTGTATGGACTCTCTAAGGTTTGTTGGCCTTCCTGAGAGACCTGGCCAATCATTTATGGTAATTCAAAAATTTAATTTAAACTTTAAAAAAATCATTGCTGCTTTCCAGACCTTTTGAGTATATCTGGTCTGGCAGAATTCAGCAGGTACTTAAACCAGGCATCAGTGGTGATTTTCCTCCCAGAATCAGCATTGCTAGTGTTATAAGAAGGCGTGAAACTGAGCCTGGCCTCCTGGAGATGGTGCCTCCTGGAGATGCATCCCATAACCTCCTCCTCTGTAGAATAATGCTGATATAGAAAATAAATATTAGCATACATATTGTGCCATGTCATTAACGTAGAAAGTGATAAAGATGCTTCCTGTCTCTCATCCTGTGTGTTGGCCTGTTGTTTGAGGCAGAGGGCACGTCTTAGTGCACTTACCAGACTGCTCAGCTTTGGCATGCCTGCGCCTCTGCCCGTGCTGCCAGGACCTCATGCAAGTCCAGCGCAGCAGCAGTGGCCATGCCCTGCACCGCGGTCATTTGGCTTTGCTCACCTTGGACCTGGTGTGATGTCTCAGTCACGGCTGTACAAACAGTGCAGTGCTTTCTGCAGGGCACCTCTGGGCAGGCTGTGGGCTGACATCAGGTGAGATTGTCTCAGTTTTAGGGTAAGATCAGACATTTGTGCTTGTCGTGCTTTTAGCACTTGATCTATATGCAGAGCTGTCAGGAGGAGTCCATGTGATGTGGTTTTGCTCTTTGGGTGGAGGGCACCTCAGAGATCTCTTCTGAACATTAGGAAACCCTCAATTTGCCATTCTAAGACTGTATTAAAATCATGCAACAATCTAGGTCTACCTTGTGACTTGTCAGATGCTTTAACAGTTTCTGCTACTTCTTCCTCTCAAAGTTGTGGGTATTTTCAGGAAGCTGCCTACCTTGCTGAGCAAGGGTGATTCTGACAGCACTTACTTCATTTGAAATGCAGGGTGTTTCCTTACAACTGTGCCAGCCATTTTGCTAAATCTGTTGCAGAGCCCAGAGCAGCCCATTACTGCTCTGGGCAGGAGGTTGGTCTGCCCGTGCTTGGGGAAACGACTGTAGCGCAGCTTGCTCAGCAGAGCTTGCTATATGCGCATGCGTAAGCGCAACATCCCAGTGGTGCAGGTGGGGGCTGTGTGGCCTTACACCCAGCTGATTAATTTGTCTCCTGCCTCCTCCTCCGAGGCTGACTGTAAGAACCAAATTTTCCCTACATGTTGGAGAAATGACCTGCAGTGTCCTCCCATTGTGCTGGTGATGGGGGAGCTGCCAGGTGAGGTCTGTGGCTGTACTAATGGTCCCTGCAAGGACTCTGCTCCTCACTGTGCCAGAGCCCCCCCGGAGCAGTCCTTCATACTTGAGATTTCCGAGCTGTCCGTGGGGAGGCTCAGGCTGGAAGGCAGCTTGGAAGCGAGATCTCGGGGCAGGAAGTGACTCAGTGGTGCTACAAGCAGGCGGGTGAAGGCTTGACGCAACACCGCTTCTGAGGGTGCTCCGGGCAAGCTGGGTCCGGCTGGGTTACCCTGATGAAACACTTGGCACCTTTCTGGCAAGCTGCCTCCAGCCTCTCACCCAAAAGTAGGATCTCCTTTAACAGCAGATGGGGGATGTTGTTCCACTGTGCCAGGTCTGCAGTTGTACTCGTGGGTTTGGGAGCAGAGCAAGGGAGTACAGACAGAGGCAGCAGCGTGAGGAGGTGCAGAGAAACCAGTCCTTCAACTTGAGATTTCCGAGCTGTCCGTGGGGAGGCTCAGGCTGGAAGGCAGCTTGGAAGCGAGATCTCGGGGCAGGAAGTGACTCAGTGGTGCTACAAGCAGGCGGGTGAAGGCTTGACGCAACACCGCTTCTGAGGGTGCTCCGGGCAAGCTGGGTCCGGCTGGGTTACCCTGATGAAACACTTGGCACCTTTCTGGCAAGCTGCCTCCAGCCTCTCACCCAAAAGTAGGATCTCCTTTAACAGCAGATGGGGGACGTTGTTCCACTGTGCCAGGTCTGCAGTTGTACTCGTGGGTTTGGGAGCAGAGCAAGGGAGTACAGACAGAGGCAGCAGCGTGAGGAGGTGCAGAGAAACCCACGCGGTGCCCCAAGGAGCTGACCCCCGCCGCCCCGGAGAGCCTGGGCTGGCTGTGCCAGCCCCTGGCTGGGGGGTGCAGTGACCCTGAGCAGATCCACAGGAGCCGTGTCAGGAAACATGGACTGAAAACGTTCCCAGCCTAACAGAAGTGCTGGAGCTGCTCCTCAGAGCAAGCAGCTGGTTTCCCTTTTAGGGTCGGTGGCAGGCAGAAACAATTTAATGCAGATTCCAGGACCCATAATGGTTCTGGAAAGCCAACAGGAACAAAAAGTGTTCTTCATCTCTTCTGACCTTGGAACACATTGAGGACAGTCTTCCAAAGCCTTGTCCCTGGACGGTTTCATCCTTACATGGGGAACGCTCGCCTGTCCCAGCGAGGTTGTGCTTTCTCTTCTGCATATCTGTTTAGGTGTGGACTGCAACTGCACAAGCTGTGCTCAGAGCAGCCCAGGGAAGATGAGAATAGGCAGGAACCTGACAGACAGTCAAAGGCAGGTCTATTCCTGTGTCCTGGAAAGATTAAGTGTTTCCCTAGGAATAGCCTTACAGGTTGCTGTAGGATCACTTCATGGAGCAGCTGGTTGTGACCTGACAACAAACAACAAACTGGTGTGAAGTTACACAGGGTTATAGGTTCACCATATACATGAGACCTCTCACTGAAGGAGTTCATTGTACCAGGAATCGTCTCAGAAGGCTGGTTAAACTCTTAAGTGATTGCGTGTAGCAGAAAGCCTGGCCCTGGACAGTCTGTACTGCCTCCTTTGCATAATAGGTCCACAGTTTATAGACACTAAAATTAATGTAATAATCTCCTGGGGCTGTTGCTAAGCCATCTGCTGTGTTGCTTCGGACAATGACACCGGGGTGGTGTTAGGTGCATGTTACTCTCTAATTAGAAAGTGGACTCTGCTGTGCGTCCTTGACAAATTGCTGACCTTTCTCATACGTGAAGCTATTCTGAGCTGTGTTCCAGACTGATCAGATTTGCATCCCAGAGCACTTTAAATGTTGTTTGTGAGAGGAGCTCTTGTTCCCAAAGCTGTTTGTTCATGGGCACAGGAGAGGAACTGAACTTCCTTTCCTCCATGAGTGCAACTATATCTGTCAAAGAGAGAGGGTAGGCAGCTGGCAGGCATATATCTGTTGTTTATTTTTGCCCTCAGACAGCCAGCAAGACAGCTGAGAATACCCCACATCCAGCTCCACCGTCCCCATGTATGAGGGACCTGCTCCAGTAGACCTTGTCCCACAGGGACCTCAGCCATCTGGTAATAGGCAAGCAAGCACTCTCTTTGCAACTGGAATCCCATCATTTTAGGGCAACACCTTGGTTAGTATTTGAAGGTGTTACTTACATCAGCCTAGCACACAGCTAACGTTTACAGGGCGGTGCAGACAGCAGAGTATGAGCACATGCTAATTAGCACACATAGTGACTGCCTATGTTGTGCCTTCTAAATCTGAGCCTCAATTAAAGTTTCTTTTTTTAATGCATTTTAAAACTCCACCTCTTTTCTTCGTGAATGGAGGCAATTTCCAAGTTCCTCATTGCAATCACAGTAAGAATTGTGGGCTTTTGTACTATTTCTTTTACTCTATTTCTTTTGTCCCACCTTCTTCTTCTCCATGAACTTGGTCTCTGGCAGTACTATGTCCTCAAGGGCAAAGATGCAGAGTTTGCTTTGGCGTTGCATAGGGCTTTGACACCCCTGCCCAGCATTGCATGCAAGACCAGAACAAAGAGAGCAAACAGCTTATCTAATACAAATAACCCTAAGCAAACTTCCTGGGCCTGTTCTTTTTTTCTGTGGAAAAGGCAGCGCGGAGTCTGATCCTGTACGCTCTCATAGCAGTCTCAGCCACGTGACGCTCTTGGGACTTGCTCTGCTGGCAGCCCGTGCATCTGCCAGCCCATGCATCTGCCAGCCTGCTCGGACTCCACAGCCTGGAGAGCAGGAGCTTGGCTCACACAGCGTGCAACAGACATAGGTAGACTTCGGGGAGAAACTACTCAAAGCGGAGGCAAGCATGGCACACTGCTTTAAAGTCTTCCTCAGTATATAATTTTCAAAGGGTTTATATGGTTTTCACTTCCTCTTCTGTGGTTGCTCTGTGTTGCGCACCCTGCAGTGAAAGCAGCACTGCAGGGCACCCACCGGTGCTGCCTGCAGTATTGCCAGTGAGTCCCACCTGAGGGCTTCGGCCAGCACAAGGCTGGCTGGGGGTCCTGGTGGGCTCGGGAGTGCCAGCTGCCCTCGGTAGGAGGAGAGGAGGAATGGCACTGCCAGGGGCCTGGGTGACAAACAGCATTTGGGATTGAAATGTTCCTGTCCTGTCACTTTTTTTTTTAATCCCTGTTTCGATCATGGTGATAGCTCAGCTGCCCCAGGGGAGCAGGGCTTGCTCTGGCCATGCCACAGCCCTGAGCACTTGCTGTGGAGCTGGTACTCACACCCCGTAGCTTTCCTGTGGTTTGGTGGCTGGCACTGGGTCCCGAGGGTACGTGTGTGGCCAGGGGACGGCGCACGCTCAGGGCAGCAGCACCTGCCTCGTCAGGGTGGTTCAGGGACGCGAGAGCCCCAGCAATTGTTGGTGGGTTTATCCTGTCCACCTCCCACCCAGGGAAATGCTGTCCCTTGTTTTGAGTTTGGGCCCGGGGCTTACGGAGGGACAGTGTCTGGGTGAGGCGCAGCAGTGCTTGGGAGGCCGAGCACTGTCACTGTCCATGTCACTGGTAAAACCCAAGGCTTCTCCCATCAAGTTGTTTTTCCTTCCCTTGCATTTTCTGGTGTCCTCTGACCCCGTATTACAGGACCACAGAGATAAAGTGCAGCCCATTGACCAAACATGGCAGCTCCCTGCTCCAGCAGTACCGTGGCTCCCAGGGTAAGAGTGCTCATTAGAGGACCTTTTATTACAGACACACCTTGGAAAGTTTCCTTCAACAGGGCTGGGAGGAGGAGGGTTATTAATTTGATTTTCATTCTTTGCCAGAGAGAAAGGTCCTGGGTGGCTTCAGGGAGTGAAGGCAAGTGGGGTGGCAGAGGAGGAGGTGGTGGGTGAAAAGCAGCCGGGAGCCGTGTGGGGTGATGGAGGGCACAGGAGCTGCTGCTCGGCCGGGTGAGCACCTCATGGCGTGCCCCAGAGGGAGGGGGCACTGGGGGGCCAGCCCAGGCTAGGGGCAGAGCTGGGGCAGCGGGTCCATTTCGGCACCCTGGCACCTGTTCGGCTCCCCTGTGCAAACCGCCCCAAGCGCCTGCCCCGTCTCCAGTAACAGACTGGAAATTGTCCAGGCCGCCTTGTTCCACGGGCAGCGAGTCTGGGGCTGCCGGTCAGGGTTCTGGAGGGCAGGCTCAGCAGAGCGGTGGCCCCAAGCCTGCGCTGCTTGCGGGGCACACCATGGAGCTGCACCCGCGGCTGCAGCCACGCACACCAGCCTGCCGTGCTGGAGCGTGCGGAGCAGGCGATGGCCGGGGCAGCAGCTGGGTAACGAGAGTGTCTGAAAAGGGACTTTGTTCCCTCTCTGTTGGTCACGTAGCCATGTGGGAACACTAGATTTATTCACCGGCAGTCCTATTGGCACATACCAGGCTTGACAACAGCTGGGAGCTGTGTGGCTTGACCAAGAATAGCCCTGGGGAGCTTGCTGCCATGAGTCAGAGCTGTCTGGATCGGCTCCTGCCCTGGAGGCTGCCTCCTAGAGTAAGGGAAATGGCCGCTGTGGCTGGGGAGCCCATGAGGAGGGAGGTGCAGAGGGTGGCAGTGAGCTCCCTGCTGCCCCATTAAATGCTAAACTGTAGATTGAGCCATAATAGCTCTTTCTGAAGTGGGTGGGTTCATGAAGAAAACTGCAGCGTTCGGCACTCTGCAGCTGACTGCTCAGACGTAATTCCATGGGCTTGTCTACACTTGATAGCAACCTGTATTAAAGAAGGGTGTGATTTTGCAAGTGGAAAACTCCATATGGGAATAACCAGGTTAAACCAAACAGAAGGAAGATACTCTTGTTCTGGAATTAGTGCTCCAAAGAAAGAGAAGTAGTTCCACAAACCTCTAGTCTGAGATGGAGAGAAGGGGCAATGAGAGACATCTGATCTCCTGCGTGCAAAACCCAAACACTTCTATTGCTTGTAAAACACCCACCTTCCCCAACACTTGCACATGGAGCAACATGTGCAAAGCAGTTTGCTGGGATGTAGCTTCATAGCTGGGCACAGTGTGGGGTGCCTGATTTCTGCTTCCCCGTGGGGCAGCTGCTTTAAAGTTCTGGAGAAGTTCCAGAATTTGAAACACTGACAGCGCCATCAGGCAGAGCATCAGGTCACAGACCATCAGGAGGAATCTTGCTGTTGGTCCAGGGCCGTGCTGGTGGCTGAGCATGGGTCTCTGAAGGGCTGCTTGGTAGACAGATCTCCCTCAAGGTGGCTGACTCTCTGACATGACAGTGGATGTGCACCCACACAGTGTGTGCACAGTCCTGTTTTGGGTGCCGAATCAAAACTTTTCAAGCAAAAAAATTCTCTCTCTTGGTCATCATTTACACTTTGCTTCCCAGCAAAAGGGCAGACAGTAAGAAGCTCAACTGCATGTTTACGTGTCTAGGTTTCTCTGAGTGGTGCCTAAGTGTTCCAACTGTTGATCTTGATATAAACCTGAAGCAAGATTCATCCCAGGTCCTGAATGTGTGCAGGCTTTTTTGGAAGTGTGTACAGCTACAGAGCAGGTGCAGCAGCTCAGGTCTGTGTCCTGTCCTGATAGCGGCTGTTTGTTGGCTCAGCGCAGGGATTTGCGGTCCTTGCCCTCTGGAGATGGCAGGGCTGTGCAGGGACATCTCAGGCAGTGTAAGCTGATACTGACCCAGCATCTCTGCTGATCTCTTAGCAGGTGAACGAGGCCCTCAGACTGGCACCATGACAGAGTGCTTTGACTGTGACAACTGCAAGGAGTCCTTGTATGGACGCAAGTACATCCAGATGGACAACGGCCCATACTGCATCCCCTGCTATGATGCCCACTTTGCCAACACCTGTGATGAGTGCAAAGAGCTGATCGGCCATGACTGCAGAGTGAGTATGGGCCCCTGCGGCCGGGCAGGGCGGTTCCCTGGGGCTATCTGTCCCTTCCTTATCTTGGCTGTCCTCCCCAGGAGCTGTACTATGAGGATCGCCATTACCACGAGCACTGCTTTCGTTGCTTCCGCTGTGACCGTTCTCTGGCTGACGAGCCATTCACCTGCCAAGGCGAGGAGCTGCTGTGCAATGACTGCTACTGCAGCGAGTTCTCCTCCAAATGCATTGCCTGTGAGAAGACAGTCATGCCAGGTAGGAGCAGGCAGACTCAAGCACTGCAGTTTGTTCCTGGTCCCAGCAGCGTTGGCCAGGGCTGCAGGTTCCAATACTAGGGCAGCAAGGAAGAGAGCTGAATTTCTGCTCTTCTGCCCCACTGTCACTGCATAGAGTGGGCCAGGCACTTTGCTTGTCTGGCAAGACAGCAGGATCCCGAGCTGCGATCACTACAGCAGCTGTCTGTCTGTTCCCCTTTTTCATGGGGGAAGTGAGCTGGGGAGGAGATAACAAAGGGTTTCCTGGGCACTTTCTGGTGTGTGCTGACTAGAAGAAAAGGAATGACTGAAGGTGTGTGAGCGTCTCTGGAGATGGCCTGAGGCAAGGGAGTGTCTTTGCTTGGCCATTCTGGCACCATCTTCAGATGTAGGTTACAACAGGCGTCTGCCGCAGCCTGTGTGCCAGTGCTAGGGGCATGTTCCTGCAGCTCTCCCCTTGCGGCTGTGGGGTCGGCCTGGGGCCTCCCCTCTCCAGCTGCCTGCGGTCCCGCACTGCCATGGGGAGGGCAGGCACAGAGCCAGGTGTGCAGGACAACAGTTTATCCTGCACAGCCTCCCATGTTCCCTATGTATGCGTGTGCTTCTCCCTCCTGTCACACTGTGAACGGCTCTCTCTGCAGGATCCCGTAAGCTGGAGTACAACGGACAAACATGGCATGAACATTGCTTCATATGCAGCAGCTGCCAGCAGCCCATCGGGTCACGATCCTTCATCCCAGACAAGAAGGATTATTACTGTGTCCCCTGTTATGAGAGCAAGTTCGCTCCTCGCTGCACTCGTTGCAAAAAGGTATGTCTGGCCTGACAGCCCAAAGTCCCTGAGTTCTCTGATCCAGGGACATGTTCCCCAGTCCTGTCTGAGCCCCACCAGAGAAGGGTTCAGGTGCCAGCACTCTGGCTAGCCGCTGGTTGTGCACTGCAGCCCATTTCCCTGTGCCCGTGTGTCACCAGTGTGTGCTCTCTTCCCGCAGACCCTGACCAAGGGAGGAGTGACTTACCGGGATGAGCCGTGGCACAAGGAGTGTTTCGTCTGCACAGGCTGCAAGACCCCCCTGGCTGGCCAGCAGTTCACCTCCCAGGATGACAACCCGTACTGCATCAAGTGCTTTGGGAACCTCTATGCCAAGAAGTGCAGTGCCTGCACAAAGCCCATCACAGGTAAGCAGAATGGCCCTGGTTATGGGGTGCTTCTGCAGGGCAGGGCATGCCCTCCTTCCAGACATGTGGTGACTTCTCTGGGTGAAGCTGCCCTCTTGAGTGCACATGTGACCCAGGCCCTTATGATGCTTATACACATCTCCACCATGCAGGCTTGTTCAAGTGTCTCCAGGCACTTCAGGCCTCCCGGGGACAAATGCTGGGGAGAGCAAGGTGCCCTTAGGTATGTCCCTCACAGAAACAACGGCAGCTGCTTTTCCAAGGAACCCCATGAGAGAGGATCTCTGTTGCAGTGGTCCTAGGGCCATGTGTGTCCCCTCATCTGCATCTTTCAAAGCGGTGAACTGTGCCCCGTGGGAGGAATTCCCTCTGCCCAGGGGTAAAGGCTCCCAAAATGACCCCTTACAGGGTGATCTCGTGTCTCTAGCTTGCCTTGTTTGAGGCTGGTTGCCACGTCCTATGGAAAGATTGCTCACAGACAAGGAAAGCCAGAGACTTCCAGCCACAGCTGGAGCAGCAGCTGCTGCAGGGGAGTCTGGACCTGTCATACCTGCCTAAGACAGGGGAAGCGGAGGGTCCTCTTCTGTAGACACCCCTGAGAGGGTCTGGCCTCCTCCCTGTCCTCCCCCACTTGACCTTTCCCTTTGCAACTCGTGTCTCTTGCTGCTGGGAAGGCAGGCAAAGACATGAATCAGCTGGTGACTCAGAGGATGACTCTGGCTGAAGACAGTGCAGCTCCTGGGCACCCTGCTTCCCGTCTGGTCCTTATCAGTTTGTCGCAGTCCCAGGGAGAAGGGGGTCACAGCCCACAAGTCCAACCACTGCTGGCAGAGGAAGGAAGCTTCCCACAGAGCCTCTGCAGGAGCCCGGGCCTGGGCTGGTGGCAGGAGGGCTTTTCCCAGGATATCACTAGCACTGTCCTTGGAAGGAGCTGCTCCAAGCAGTGCTGCCAGGAGCTCCTGACAGCTCCCTTGTTTGCTGCGATGGTAGCTCCGCTCCCTGCTCCTCTCTGGGGAGAAAATGGTGATTCCGGTCCGAGGATCTCAACCCTGCAAAATCTGATGTGAAATCGTTTTGGACCTCTTCCCCCCCAAGAGTGGAGATTTGTATTTCAGATGCATTCGATACTGGGGGGTGTTTGGGTGCCACAGTGCAGCACTGCGTGTGAAGACCTGACTCAGAGATGAACAGGCCAAGACTTGGTCTGTGTGGGAAGCTCGTCCCAGTTTCCCCAGGGGTTCTAACGCTGCACTCTGTCCCTCCCGTAGGCTTTGGCGGTGGTAAATATGTCTCCTTTGAGGACCGTCACTGGCACCATAATTGCTTTAACTGCGCCCGCTGCAACACCTCGCTGGTCGGGAAAGGCTTCATCCCTGACAATGATGAGATCCTGTGCCGCGACTGTAGCAGCGACCTATGAGCCTCCGAGGACACCGTGGGGCAGGGGCTTTCTCTATTCTTCAGGGTCTTTGTGCCAGATACCCCAACAACATTTCAGGGGCAGCACACGAGGCACAAGAGATGGGGGCTGACCCCGAACCGCGGTGTGTTCCGGGAGTTCCTGTGCCCCTCCCTGAAGGCTAGAGTACGCTATGCTATGGCTCTGTGCAGAGTCAAAGCTAAATAAAGTTGAAAAAGGAGCTTCAATACCCCCCATTATTTACTCTTTCCTTTTGCTTCCTGTCTGACCAGGCACAAGCTGAGCCCAGGGCCCCAGCTGAGCAGAGGGCAGCAGCAGCAGCTTCAGCGTTGGGCTGCTGGATCTGCACGCTGGCAGCATGTATTTGCTCCCCTTGGCACAGGGCTGACTTTTCTCTTTTGCCCATGTCTTCCCTTGCTCTGTGTGATATAAGGCAGCAGCTCCTGGTCCATGCGGCTTGGTCGTGCTGGCCTGTGTAGCAGATGGCTTTGCCAGCACAGCCTTTTCCGTACGCGTGGCTGGCCTGTGGCACTGCTCAACCCGGGCATGAAGGGTGCTCTCTGCCGCGTTTAGGAGGTTTGGGGACACCAGGCTCGAGTGTTGCCAGGAGAAGAGCATGTGTCCTGGCAGGTGGGATCCACCTCCAGATTTCTGTAGCCACCTCACCATTTGCGGGCCAGACCCTTTGCTCTGCACATCTCTGTGGAGGTGCTCTCACTCAGATGTGGATGAGGAGCTCAAATCGCTCGCAGGTACGGGGCGTTCTGCTCCTCCCACCTCCCTGCCCCATTCCTGTCCACCTGTACTGTGATCTCCCGTGGCTGCCTCTGCGGTGTCTGAGCTGGAGCTAGTGGGTGTCGGCCCACTGGTGGTCCCCCCTGAGATGCGCCTGGCTGAGCCCCAGAGAAGGGCGTGCTGAAGGCTGAGAGCACCAAGGGCTTTATTCCTGCTCCATCCCTCTCACGGGGAACCATGGGATGGGGACTGCCTTACTGAGCCCAGCTGCCAGCGGCACAGGTAACAATGAAGACCTTTCGTTAATTTGTGGAGGGGAGTGTTGCCCACAGGCTGTGGCTGCGCTCGGTGGCTGCTGGGAGTGCCAGAGGGGAGGGTCTGTGGGAACGCAGGGCTCCAGTGCGGAGGTCAGCCGAGGGGGCAGTCGGGGTGTCCACAGCCTGCTCCTGCCAGGGCTGAGTGTCCTCCCCTGCGGCGGACAGAGGGCGGTGGCTCCCCCAGCCACGCTCATCCCTCGCTGTGTCCCAAACGAGAAGCAAAGCAAAGGTGGGCTGCCCTGAGGAGGGGCTTTGCATCTCCCAAGTCCCTGCATTGGCCCTAACTGTACACAAAAGGACATCTTTAGTCATCCCAGACTCACACGAGGGTTTGAGCCATCTTTGCCTGATGGCTGAGCTGGCCCTGGGCCCCACTAAGGCCCCTCTGCAGTGGGATGCTCATGCCTGCCTTGTCTCTACATCCCTTTTGCTTCTGTCTTGCTGGGGCACTTACGCTGACCCTGCTTTCCTGCTTAGACAGCCACGTGCTTTTCTGAAAGCATCTTCTTGTGATTTTTTTCCTTTTGTACTCTTTTGTCATGAATATCTGTCATTTTGTAACCAACTGCAGGATGAAGGGGCTAGCCCCACCCCCCAGGCTTCACTTAGGAACAGAAAATGTTATGCATGTTGAAGTGTTATTAACTCTGTATTCAGATCCTTGTTGAACCCTCGTTTGAAAGCTTTGATGCAGGCAAATCAGAGTTTGTGTTTGCTATTCTGAGGAGCTTGGAGCAGTCTCTAGAAGGAAGTGTCCTAAACCTCCTGTATATTTCCTACGGCTTTATATAATAAACCATTTTAGCGATGCTTGCTCTCATGTGTTTCTCGAACAGCAGGCACAGGGCAGAGCGCTGTCTGAATTGGTGTTGCAGCTCTGCTCAGCCTTGTCCTCGCCCCTAACCCTGTACTGGGGATGGCTGATCCCCCTGGTGCTCATGCCTCCCCCTCCCCAAACCACACGCCAGGTACCAGTCCCGTTGGGTTATGGCAGAGGAACAGCAGCTCCCTCTTCCTGCTGTGGGGCTGCAGTGGGTTCCTGGTGCCAGGGCTGCCTGTCTGTCCGTGCCTGCTGTCTGTCCGGGCAGGCTGTTCTGCAGGACGGGCCTGAGCAGGACTCAGCCAGAGCCAGTGCTGCACAGGCACGATGCCTCCGGGCTGGCTGTCGGGTCGGGCTCAGCAGCAGCCAGGATGCTCCACTGCCGTGGGAGCTGGTCTGGATCGCTGCGATACCGAATCATATCCCACTGTGCAGACAAGCTTCCTTCCCCCTGCGATACGTACTCCCCAGTCCACACACGTAGGCTCTCGGGAGGAGGTTTGGTGAGGAAGTTGCTGTAGTGTCCAGTCGGGGTAACAGTGGTCTCCTGGCAGCTTTCCCCGAAGTGGAGCATGCTCATTACTCACTTTTATCAGCCGGGGAGCCATTTATTCCCTTAACATCTGAAACTATTTTCCACAGATTTCTTTACATTTACTAACAGCTGCCACGACTTCCTCTGGGCTTGCCTGCCCCAGCACCCGGCTCCGTTCCCTCTGCACGGTGGCTTGGTTCCTGCGGGTGCTGCTCCAGCGGCACGACAGGCACAGCCCGTGGGACCCTGGCACAGACTCTGTGCATGCACATTCCTGGCTCCTTCAAAGGCTCCTGCTCTGGCAGCTAATGGGGTTTTAAAAGTAAGAGTTTTATTGCTGTTGCTGCCCGGTGACCTGTGCCAGGCTCTGGTTTTGCTGCTGCTCAGCCTCAAAGGGTGAGCGAGCAGCTCCAGCCAGGGAGGTTTCCAGCTGAGCCTGTCCTCCAGCAGGAGCACCACAAACCCTTGTTTCTGCAGCGCTGTTTCCAGGGATTAACCACAAAAGGTTTCTGTACAAAGGGCCCCCGGGCTCCTCTTTCAGTCAGCCTCAAGAGCCTCACGTTTTTAGCCAAAAAAGGAAATGACCCAGCTGCACGTAGCACTGGAACATCTGGATTTTATCCCTGTCATGAATGGGTCATGGCTATGCACAGCCCAGTGCCTGATTTACAGGAGGGGGAGGGTGATGTCATGCACAAACATCCCTCGAGACTCCCAGAGTGTGGGTCTAAAACAGTCATGAAAATACTATTAAGCACAGGCGAACAGTGCAGGGGGGAGGGCAGGGCTGGGGCTGCTGCGCGGGGTGAGGTGGGAGCAAGGAAACTTGCTGGGAGTCCAGGGCAGCACTGGGGGTGTATAAAGAGGCCCCAGCATTAACCAAATGTGCCCAAGCTGTGCTTGCCTGTGCCACCAGCACGGGATCAGGGACTGCATTTGCAGCCCCAAATGGGCAGAGGCAGGTCCAAGCCACTGCCTGCCCCAGCCCCAGCGAGGTGTCCCAAGAGGGCTGCTTGCTCTGGGCCAGGGTAAGTGCTGGGGTGAGAGCAGGACCCTGCCATGGGCTGGCTGGTGCAGCCACAGGGCTTGGGCAGGGATGGGGATGGGGACAGGGACATGATGCTCCCCAGTGCCTGGAAACAGCCTGGTGTCGCAGACCAGGGCACCAGAAGCAGCTTAGCTCAGCGGTGACGATGGCTGCTCGCTGCTGGCCGTGCAGCGGTGCCCATGCTGGGCGTCTGCCGGCTGTGTGCTTCCTCCGCTGGGGACGGACACGGCTGCTCCTGGCTTGGGCTTGCCGCAGGCAGCGGTTTCACTTCCCAGGGGTTTGTTCTCTTTCCAGCCAGAGTTTCCCCCGGAGGAGGGCTGAGCCACTGGTGTGTCAGATATGGTCTGTGTGGCAGTGACGTGTGCCGGTGTCCCAGAGCTGACAGGAGCTGCACGGCTGGGGAGCGAGCTCTGCCTGCATTTGGGCAGGAGGGAAGGGCTAATTTCAGTTCCCAGCTGCCTGCTGGTGTTTGCCCCTTTTCCAGCTGTAGCTGCACACGGGTTCAGACAGCGTGTCAGATTACTGTGCTGGTAATGCCTCATCTGAGCTCCCCAAACCGAGCACGGACCTGCCTTGACTGCTCCTGCGTCCCTCCAGGTGACCAGTCAGGAGGCTGCGCCAGTCCTGGGTGAAGCTGGAGGCCCTGGGTGAAGCTGGAGGCTCGGGCTTGGCCCCACAATGGTAACAGGCAGGTCTCCAGGACAATCGCTGCAGGTCCCAGGGCTGGTGGGAGAGCCAGTGTTGAAGGGTGAATAGCTCTCCTTTGTCTCTAGTGTTAGGAGGTAGGGATGTGGTTATAGCCAGGCTGAACCCTGTGAATACTCCCCCAGGTTTTTTTAGTTGTCCCTTTGTCCCCACCCTGCCAGGGCATCGCCTAGTGAAGGTCCTGGGGAGGTGGGGAAGGAGCAGTATCTCAGCACAAGTAGGTTTGCTCCCATCGTCCCACCTTTCCTTCCAGGAAAACTGTGCGATGTCCCTCCCTGGTCTGTCCCGCAGCCATGGGCACAAAGGCTGCTGCTGCGGCACATGGCACCGAGGCGCTGCAGGGGCTGCGCTGCTGCCCCAGGACAGAACGGCACCTCCTGGAGCAACCTTCTCCCACCGGAGCAAACCTTCTTCCAGATGTGCTGCCATTCGTGGGATGAGGAGGAGGGAGGCCACGCAGGAGCTGGTCTTGTCCCACCTCAACCCTCCTAATGCCAGCAGCCCAAAATAAAGAGGCAATGTGCCTGGATGCAACATTGCTAGATTTCAACTCCTTCCCTTTCCAGGGATGAAGTTTCATGCAAAGGGAAATGGAAGAACACTAAGTTCAGAATCTTATCTCCGTTTTTATTTTTAGACAGGCATTCATGAGGAAGAAATGACGTACTTTGGGGCAGCCTGTAGTGCAAGAGAGTAATTAAAGACAATAGTCTTACCTTCAGTATCATTCTCTCCTCAGTGAATTGGCTGTTCCCAGGGCAGGATCATGTTTATCTGCCATAATTAAGCCCAATTTTTTTGTTGTTGCTTTTGGCTTAAAGTAATTTATCATGTGTGGTAGAAAAATATGAATAATTTATTTGTGAGTTAAAATTTAATTATAGCTTTGCATTTGGTAAAGTGGGGGCAAAGTACTGGCATGATCTCTCCTTGGCATTTAGGGTGGATCTGAAGAAGGCAATTAAAATCCAAGTACAAGAGGAAGGTTGCAGCCATGGTTTCTGTGGGAGGACTTCCACCAGGATCATGTCACTCAAGCACAGTCACGTTGTTGAAAGCCTGTCAGGCAACAAAAGTCTGCACTTCCCAGGTACCAAGGGCAACAGCTCTGACCCATGAGAGACAGAGTGAAGGCTGCATAGCAGATCCTACATGCTTATTTCTTTCAGGCATGTTCCAGTTTGGACTCTGATTTATGACCGTGTAACGCTGCTGGAGCCTGTCAACTCTGCCAGCTGCTGGCATCCCACCTGCGTGGGATGGGGAGGGTTTTCTCCCCTGGCCGCAGGGGCGCAGGGGCTTGTACCGGGGTGGGTGCACGGTGCTGGCCATGGGGCCAGGAGCTCTGCCTGTGCAGCTGTGATGAGCACAAGTGACAGGGACACCCAGCGGTGCCAAGCCTGAACATTCCCTCCCTGCCCTGCGTTCAGCCCTTACCTCAAGCCCAGCTGCAGGAGGTGATTTTACAAGCTGTGTGCTATGGATAACAACTGCATCTGGGCTAAGCGACCATGCCTGCAAGACCCCGTCTGTCCTGCTTCCTGGGGCTCAAGAGTTTTCTCAGGAAGGCAAGGTGGAGGCAGGCCTGCAGGTAGCTCAGAGTCACTGCACGCTTTGCCTTGGCTCTCAGCAGCCAGTGCTGCACGGGGCTGGACGCCCCGGCCCTGGGCAAGCCCTGAGGAGCAGTGCTCCCCAAAAGGCAGGCCTGCTGGGGCCCTGATGCTGCATGAAGGCTGCCTTCAGCTTCCAGATGGGTCTTGGAATGTGCAGGGTGAATGTTTACTTAAGCAAGCTCACAATAATTTTGATAAGGGTAATTAAAGCCATGACATTTTCTAAGTACTTCTTCCTGTTTTCTCTGTCCTTGTTGCGTGTGTTCTGCAGCAATGCTGCGGCAGAGAGGAAGAGCACGTGTACGCAGAGGGCAGCATGTGGGCGCATGGCTGAAGGATGCTGTGCAGGGTAGAGTTGCTGCGTGGCTGCAGGAGGGGGTGTTGTCTGCACGCCCTGCGCTTGCACAGTGGGTATGAGCGAGTTTTGGAGCAGTTGTCCATGGTCAGGAGGACTTCAGGCACATGCGCTACCAGGCCGAATGCTGTGCTGAGTTTCCGGGAGATGCCAAGGCTGTTTCAGAGTGCACGCAGTTGCATTTGTGCACGCATACTACTACGGAAAGCAGCCGTGCTAGCAGTGTTTGGAACAGGACTTTTGGGTATCTATTTAGCTTTCCCCTCCTCCATTCCCTTCTCTCCCACCTTCTGACACCAGCCCAGCCCCTTCCCACCCCTCAAGATTGCCCCGAGGCTGCTGCCTGCTGAGATGGGAATGGTTTCACAAGTATCTCCTGCTTTTAACTTTGCCTTCTCCACTTTGCTGTTGCTTCTCGAGAAAGGTCATTGTGCCTCCAAGGCTGGGGTCAGTCCTGATCCCAAATCCAATGCCAGCATCTCTGGGCAGTCTATGCCACCAAATATGGTCAGCGCTGGGGAGAGCCGCGGGCAGGCCTGGAGCGGCTTGGAAGGCAGCCATCAGGAGGGCTCCTGCCTGCAGAAATCCTCCGGGTGCTGCGGCCAGCAGGGCTGGGCTGGGCTGCTGCAGTGCCAGGGTCCAGCCGCTGCCACAGAGGGACAGGCAGGACTCCTGGCAGGCAGGCAGGGCTGTGCAGCGTCGCAGCTCTCCTGGGCACAAGGCTTTCCCTCCTCTCCCGGCAGCGACTGCTGCACACTCACCCCGGCTCTCTGCACAGCCTGGACAGCACAAAGCCCGGCTGCTCTGCATAAAACAGCATTTTCTTGGTGACTGCTAACTATTTCAGTATAATTTAAGCTAATGGCCTCATACAACACAACACTCTCCTTCACTGATTTACTAGACTAGGAAGCGTAAGCAGTCACCGCGGTGGCAACCCTTTCCCCTGCTGAAAGCTATTTGCAGAGGGCCTTGTGCATGCAGCCAGCTCCGTGCGCAGGGATCCAGCCCTGCCCCTGGCCACGAGGGTCTGCCTGCCCCTTGCTGGGCTTCCCTCTCCAGCCCCTTTTCTCTCTTGACCATCAGACTTGCATCCCCTCCTGCAGAGAGGGCAGCTCCAGGGCCTGGCCCCGGGCTGGAGTGCCGGGGGCACCCGGGAGGCGAGGCGGGCAACTGCTGCCACACCTGCCACTGGGCTGGAGTGCCGGGGGCACCCGGGAGGTGAGGCGGGCAACTGCTGCCACACCTGCCACCAGTCCCCTGCTCCCAGGCTGACACACGCAGGCCCTCGGTGAGACACCCTCTCCCCCAGCCACCGTCCCAGGGAGCCGTGCTCTGCAGCAGAGGAGTCCGGCGGCGGAGCGCAGGCACGGCCCGCACACACCCACCCGTATGGGGCTCTGGGGTCCTGGCCAGCGTGTCCCTGTGGCCTCAGCAGCGAGGGGCACGCAGTGTACTGCCAGGCCTCTGCCAGAGCAGGATGTCGAGCCTAATAACAGCAGTGGTGGAAATGGTGGAAAAAGGGGTGCCGGGGAGCTTTGCAAGCCCCTCTGTGGACTCCAGTGCCCAGATTCTGTCCAGGTCATGCTGTCGGCACCTTTGGTTTTGTCGTTGCTTTTCTGGCACTTGCGCAATGATCTGTCTCTCCCTGGCAACAGAACGACTAAATAGCTGCTCGCAGCTGAGGCACTGGGGAGCCGAGACCACAGAAATGCCAGGGACCTGCTCCACGGGGCCTCCAGCTCCTCAGGCCTCTGACGTGGGCTTTGGCCTGAGCCCTGCCTCCCCTCCCCTCCAACCCCGCTGCCGTGGCTGCAGTGTGCCGGGTGGGTACCACCGCTGTCTTCACGCCTGTATTTCCTCCAGCAGCTGCTCTTGGCACTGAAACACCTCTCCCACTGGCCTCAGCCCCTGCTGCTGTTTTCTTGAGCGGGCAGATGGGACAGAAAACAGCAAGCTGTTCCTTTGGCTGTACTGTCAGGTTAGCAGCCTTCCTGTGCCTTATCACTGCGCCTAAAACTGCAGCGCAGGTCACTTGTGCGAAGGAACAAATGCTGATGGCAGAAATCCCTTCCTTCTGGCTCCCCATCTGCAGAGGAAGCGCTGGGGCCACTATCAGATCTCTGCGGGCTTCTCTGCAGCCCTGTGGCATCTGTGCAGGGGTGGCACATGTCACCCCCGTGGCTGGGTGAAAGAACGGCGACGCGAGGGCCACCAGCGCCCGCTCGTCGCCCCGCACCGCGGCCCTGCCCGGGCAGCTCCCGTGGCACCGGGCCAGTTCTTCACACGCAGGTGGACGCCTCCAAGGCCTCCTGCTCCGGAGGGTTTCGCTCAGCAGCCGCCGT
>NW_008795919.1:475845-484936 GCF_000699145.1 Aptenodytes forsteri
CACCCTCACCCTCACCCTCACCCTCACCCTGCTCCTCTCCCCGCAGCTCCGCGACCAGATCAACTCGGACCACCGGACGCGGGCCATGCAGGACGTGAGTGCGCCGGGACCGGGACCGGGACCGGGACCGGGACCGGGACCGGGGGGGCTTCCGTGCGCCCCTGACCCCGGCTCCGGCGTGCGGCCAGGCCTCTGCCTAGTGCTGCCAGAGCGCCCGGGAATGAGCGGGTCCTGCCCCTGGTAACGTCCTCTGTGGCATTTGGGGCTTTCTTTTGTTTTTTAGAGGTACATGGAAGTGAGCGGCAACCTGAGAGACTTGTATGACGACAAGGACGGGTGAGTGCTTGTACAAACACGTCGTCTGGTGTGTGCGCTTGAACGTCTGCTGGATGTGTTTTGCAGATGAAGAACTTGGGGGTTCTTTTAAGTCACTTGTAAATATATGAGGAGTAATGCTGCTACGTGAGACCAGGAATCACGTTTTGGAGACTAAACCCACTGGAGCAGGACCCAGGTTGCACATTGGATATGTACATGCGGGATATACGCATTTTGTTATTGTCTTGGTTTAAGCCATGGGGGGAGGCCGTGAGGTGCCTCGAAGGTTTGTAAGTGGAGACTACAGCATGTTCAGTGGGAGATGTGACCCGGAGCCTCAAACCGTAAGCCTGGTGGACTGTGAGATCTGATGGGACTTTTTGGGGTTTGCAGTCAGTCTTACTGGAGCTTTGTGTGATCAAAATGCAGCACTAGACCTGGAAAAAGATTGTATCAGTGTCAGCGTGTTTTCCTTTCCACTTGTAACCTGTCCTTTTTCATGAACTCGTAGCTTACGGAAAGAAGAACTCAGTGCCATTTCAGGGCCAAATGAATTTGCAGAATTCTACAACAGACTGAAACAAATTAAGGAATTTCACCGAAAGCACCCAAATGAGGTAAGCAGTTATCTACTTCATAAGAATAGGTGATTTGTGGTCTGTTGGACCTCATCCCTATGACAAACAGACTTTTTTTTTCCCAGTTTAATTGCCTTAATATACAAGCATTAAGTACACTAAAATGTCACTTGAGAAAAGATGATGTTCAAGGTTAGGTGGTGCTTCAGAGGCAGTACGTAGCTCCTGTGAGAGCAGTATGAGTAGAAGATGTAGGATGCTAACCGTGTTCTCTGCTTGCTGTGTGTTAGCTCAGGAACGTTCTGCTGCTGAGCTGGCGTTTGGTCTTGCCTTTCTCATGCTGGCTAAAGTCAGATTTTTTTTCTTTGTGCAAAAGTAATGGTGAAGAAATGCTTTGGATACCTTTTCAGTTAGCAGTTTTATTGTTTGCAACTTACTGTGATTTTATATTAATTATTCTGGGACACTAGCTGAAGTAATATTTTTTTTCTGTAACTTCTGTATGTTCTTGAAGATCTGTGTTCCGATGTCAGTGGAGTTTGAGGAACTGTTGAAGGCCAGAGACAACCCGAGTGAAGAAGCTCAAAGTAAGTTTGTAGTTTTTCTTTGAGGCTAGTTTAAGTGAAAATATGGTGCTTGCTTGAGAGGTGTTATTTAATGAGTCGTTTGATCTGTTTTGCATGTTTTGAGTTCCGCTTCCCTTTTACTAAATGACTTCTGGAAATTGTTCTTTTGTTGTTTAAATTCTTCTGAACTGCAGCCCCCTGGAATATTCCACAGTAGTGGTGCTCCTCTTGAGGAATGTTCTAGTGTGCTTACACAGAGAAGCAGTCAGGTGTTTAATCAATGAGTATCCCATTTGCATTGTAAACATCTTCCTTAAGCATAAATTAGTCCACAGTTGGTCCTTCTCAAGTTCTAAAGCATATATATAATAAGTGGGGAAGATTAAGCTCATAATAAAGCTCTTCATGATCTTTCCTACAGATCTGGTGGAGTTCACAGATGAGGAAGGGTATGGACGATACTTAGATCTGCATGACTGCTATCTCAAGTACATTAATCTGAAATCATCAGAGGTAAGTGGCTGCATGTGTCTGGGCAACTTCAGTGCTTAAGGCCGAGGGGTTTTTCTTTGGTTGGTTCATGGTTATTTGTTGTTTTTCTTTCCTTATGTAGATAAGTTTTTATTTCTAAATAGCTATTTCAAAGTCACTTTGCACATACAGCTTGACAGCGTCTGAATTCTGAATGCGGCTTCATGACTCTCCTCTTTTGTTCTCTGCAGTTGATATCTCTCTGTCGTTAGTGTAATGATGGCCTCTGTTTTCTGCCACCAAGTACTGATAGGTGTCTAAGGCAATGTGTTAGTGCACAGAGAACCCCGGGCCTCTGCAGTCCAGAATAATGGCATGAGCTAGTGCTTTTCTTCTGGTCTGGTAACTGGAAACTGGATGTTAATTTGGCTGCATGTGTATAAAGTCTGACTCAAACTTCTTCATTCTTAGAAATTGGATTATATCACTTACTTATCCACGTTTGACCAACTCTTCGATATTCCCAAGGAGAGAAAAAATGCTGAATATAAGAGGTGAGCCTTTTTACCTACCTGCTTCTTTTATGACAGTTGATGAGAAGGAATTTGTTTCTTAAGTGTACAGCTGCTAAGAATATAATTAACGGTCAAACTTAACTCACGTAAATTGGGTCACTGAGCTATAGTAACTCAGTCGTGTGTCTGAGCCCTGAGAAAACATGCAGCACAGCAAAACTGTGGAAAGCCACATTCTACTATGTGGAGGGACCTTACTTTATCCTTGTTAACTAGTGTATCTAGAAATCGTGTGTTGAAAACTGACAGAATCTTGATGACTTCCCTTTGGAGTACTAGAGGGTAATTACTTTCCGAAGATGTGGTTAGAGAAATATGTTTGAGGTTGATATTGAATTACCTGTGCTCGTGATTACTCTGCCAGGTACCTTGAAATGCTTCTTGAGTACCTACAGGATTACACAGATCGAGTGAAACCGTTACTGGACCAGAATGAACTTTTTGGGAAAATTCAGACTGAGTTTGAGAAGAAGTGGGAAAATGGGACATTCCCTGGCTGGCCGGTGAGCAGTTGTTAAGCCTGTGTGAATGCTTCTGTATTTGTGATTGGTTTTCTGTGAAACATTTGTGTAAAGTCATCACTGAGGTTAAGTCTAATAGCAAGGTGTGTAGTTGTGTATCACAAAGATGCAATTTAATACTAACTTGAATTTGAAAACCAACGTGATCGGTTTGAAACGAACCTTTTTTAAGGCTTGCTTATTTTGTATCTTTTCTATTGTCGCATTGCTCAGTTTAGCGAGAGAATTTTTCTCTGTGAAATGAACTGCTTTTCTTGATGTTAGAATATTATATTGCATGAAGTGTTGTAGGATGTCACAAGGATCTTGCATGTGGATTTTCTTGGCAGAAAGAGACCAGCAGTGCACTCACTCATGCTGGAGCCCACCTGGATCTCTCAGCATTTTCCTCTTGGGAGGTATGTTTTCAGTGCTCTGCACTTAGTGCTTAATTTTGAGCAGGTGGAAGCTTAGTAATTTTGTTTCTTTTCATAACTTTACTTGCTGTGCTTTTGCCTCTGGCTCTGTGCTCTCTGAATAAAACTTTGATTATGCTGATGACTTAATTTCTCCCATAAGGGGGATGTAGCTTGAAAGATCTGGTTAGATTTGTCACATTCCTCATTTTTCAGTGAGGAGTGGTGCACCCTTGACATTCCTTTCTTGAATGCTGTTCATTGTTTGTTGTTTGGGTTTTATTTTCTTTTTTAGTGAGTTAAAATGGACATGCATCCATATTGTATTTGTTTAATAGCTTCTCTCTCATTGTGATTTTCTTTAATTGACCAGGAATTGGCCTCCCTGGGACTGGACAGGTTAAAATCGGCTTTGCTGGCCCTGGGACTAAAATGTGGCGGGTAAGGTGCAGCCTCTTCATAGTTCCTTTTCAGTTTTTGAGGTCTTCCTGTCTTGCATTCCTTTATGGGATACTTGTTTTGTTGTCTCTATTGTACAAGTATTACTTTAATGATGTTTGAAAGACAAAACATTGAAAACCAATCAGGGGATACTGCGATCTACTGTTTTGAAAAGTGTCCTGTACTGAAGTCTCCAGCCTCTTCAGTTCCTTTTCAGTTTTTGAGGTCTTCCTGTCTTGCATTCCTTTATGGGATACTTGTTTTGTTGTCTCTATTGTACAAGTATTACTTTAATGATGTTTGAAAGACAAAACATTGAAAACCAATCAGGGGATACTGCGATCTACTGTTTTGAAAAGTGTCCTGTACTGAAGTCTCTTGTATAGAAAAATTTGGCTTAAGGAATGAAGACAAAGATAGTAGGAAATCTCATGATCTCTTAAAAGCTAAATTTAGAATTTTGTTGCATGAATTCATGTTCTTGGGAAATGTAAAACTATGGTTTGGACTCATCTCCTCCCTGCTTCTCCACAGGACTCTGGAAGAGCGTGCTCAGAGACTTTTTAGCACTAAAGGCAAATCCCTAGAAGCACTTGATCCTTCCTTGTTTGCTAAGAATCCAAAGACAAAAGGAAGCAAAAGGTGAGTTCCTAAAGGTCGTTCTCAGGTTGGTGTTGTTCTCTTCACTTGGATGAGAAGTATTCTATAGGCATCACTCTTGTATAGTTGACAGAGAGATTCTTGGAGTATTAGTAGGTTTTCATGTTAGACCAAATAGTCCTGAACCAAATGGAAGATATCAGAGCTGAATAGTTTGTGTACAGTTTAGTTTACACTAGCTGTTTGGTACTTGTTTCTGTTTTCTTGCTGTACAGAAGTCAAATGTGTCTTTAGGAGTTCAGTGTACACGTGATGTTTGCAGTTCTGGAATGGACTTCATAAAGTTTCTTTATCTATTTCCAGAGACACTGAAAGAAATAAAGATCTTGCATTCCTGGAAGCTCAGATTTATGAGTATGTAGAAGTTCTTGGGGTAAGGATTTTATTTTGTCTTTGAGCTTTTTATTTCAGAGCTGTCAAATTGTTGACTGGAAGATCATCCACATCTTTATGCAGTGCTTTCATAGACAGCATGCCCAGAAGAGTTATTTTCATGTCCAGAATCGTAATGTTTTAAAGTGCATGTTAGCAGGTAGCTTTTTCTGTCAGTAAGTAGAATGTGATGGATTACACTTATATTTCCATTAGCTAAATATTTGCCAGGCTTTTGTGAACAGACCCAGATTCGGAGGCTACATGTTCCCTTGGAGAAGCCTGTCTTGTCTTTTTTTTTTTTTTTTCTTCTCTTTTTCTAGGCACCACATCAACATAGATAATTTTTATGCCTAAGTCACAGGATACTGCAAACCTTTACTTGTTCTGCCTTGATGCATGCCTTAAGTCCTTGCTTAAGTTTGGGGCAATTGCTTTTAGCAGGGTGGCTGTTGCTGTTAGCTTGTCATCTTGGAAGTGCTAATGGTAGTACAAGTTTTTCATTCTTTAGAAGTAGGAAATGTTATACTAGAAACTTAAGTTGTTGGGCTAAATAAAGTGAGAGTTCTCTGTTTCTTACTGGTCTTCCATTCCCCTCCCTCTGTACATAGAGGAAGTGTTTCACACTGCAAGAGTTTGCCCTTATTTTGTTGCTGTCATGTTGTGTGAACGATTCTTTCTGTTTTCTCACACTCTAGGAACAGAGACACCTCACTCATGAGAATGTGCAGCGTAAGCAAGCACGGACAGGGGAGGAGAGGGAGGAGGAGGAGGAAGAGCAGATCAGTGAGAGTGAGAGTGAAGATGAAGAAAATGAAATAATTTATAATCCTAAAAATCTGCCTCTTGGTTGGGATGGCAAGGTAACTGAGATTGTCAGGTCTGCAAAAGTGGGAGATGTCACTGACTCCACACCACTCTTCTGTTTGAACGTGCCTTGCCATTTGGCCTAATCTTTGTTTCTTTTCGCTTGTCAGCCAATCCCATACTGGTTATATAAATTACATGGTTTAAACATCAACTACAATTGTGAGATTTGTGGTAACTACACCTACCGAGGGCCCAAAGCTTTTCAGCGTCACTTTGCGGTAAGTAATGTTTTGCTACAAAAATATCAGTACTATGTTCAGATAATCTTTATAATAAGTAACTAGTAAACCACTGGAGTGCCTGAGTGGCACTTCTTCCACTTCTAAAATGTGGGTCTGGGCTGATGCTGCAGGGCTGTGCGATTGGAACTATAAAATATGTAGGGCATACTAAGATCTCTTCTGCAAATTTCTGTACAGTCCCTTCTTGTTTGAACGCTAATTCCAGTATCCAGGTCTGATTGGTGCAGAGCACCTATTGACTGCCAGTGTATTGTTACTGTCTGAAATACCAAAAAAATATTTTTATAGAGGTTTTTAGGACTGGTAGATTTGTATTTTGATAGTATTTGTTTCACCCTGTCCAGATGTTAATATGTCTTTTGGTCTTTGGCATTGCGGATGAAGTGGCATTCCCTCTCGTACACTGACCTCTTGCCTCTTCTCCCCAGGAGTGGCGACACGCTCACGGGATGAGATGCCTGGGCATTCCCAACACTGCGCATTTCGCCAATGTCACACAGATTGAGGATGCAGTCTCATGTAAGTAGTGATGGCAGAACAGGGAACATGTGGCATAATGCTCATATTAGCTCTCGCCAAAAATTTGTCTTGCTCTATGACCAGAGAGTAGTTCCGGGAAGGAGGGTAAGAAACATGGTGCATGTGGAATGATCCTTCCTTGGACCATCCCTCCCAGCTCTTAAAAGGAGAGTGGCTTTTTTTCTTTGTTGGATACCTGCAGGAGTAGATGCTTGCTGGGATTGCTAGCGAAGTGTTCATTTGTTGCCAGCTGTTTTGTCTGTGGTGCTTTGTGTATGAATTCTCAGCCAAGTGCAATGGACCACCATTTTTTTAGGCAGAGTGTGGCTACATCATCCCACGTAACTCTTTACTTAATTGATATTCGTCATCATCTTCATGGGGAAGCCAGAAAAACCTTCAGAAATGGTAGAGCCTATAGGCAGATTTTGAAAGCCTACAGTGCTTAGGACTTAGTGTTTATAATTTAATGCGGCTAATATGTGCTGATGTTTTGAGGAGGCTACCTCATGCAGAGGTTGTTTCTTGAATCTGCCCCACTTAGGTTAACAGATACAGGTTATGGTTCCTAGAGGTAAATTAACTCTTGCCTGGAAGAAACCAAACAGGTAAAGCCTTGATTTCCCAAACAAGCTGCTATTACCTTTGGAGCTGTATCTCTGAAGTAGTGTTTTTGGATCTTTGTCTCGTGTCCCATCCTGAATGATCACTTTAAAGCCTTGTTTGCTTTAGTTCTTGTGCCTTTTCAGTAAACTGAACAGGGGAATGGTACATTTGTAATGGTATTAGATACTTCCCGGGCTGCTGAAGTGACAGTGTTTTAAAAGAAAGTGGGGGGAAAAAAAGCTCGTGTATGTTTTACTAGATTAAAAACTAGTATCTCCAGGGAAATGGCATCAGATCCTGTATGACTTTGTATTTACAGTGTGGGCAAAGCTGAAACAACAGAAGGCTTCAGAGAGATGGCAGCCCGATACAGAGGTGAGATGTTATAGAGGCATTTGGACGTCTCTAGTCCTGTGTACATGGGAACCCCCCCCTTTACCTTGCAGGAACTGGCTGGCTCCGTCAAAAGAATTTCTAAGAGAGTCCCCTGCACGCTGGAGAGATAAGCGGGAACCTACGCTGCTGGTTGCACAGCTCCTGTTAGTGGTGATGTATGAAAAGCACTTCTTGTGCTGAATTGGAAAGCAGTTCTGATAGGGCAGACGCAGCCCTTTGTGTAAGAATCTTTTAATACGCTGCCTTACAGTACCAATGTCATCTTTGCTTTGTGAGAAGAAAAAGGAACTGTTGTGAGCGGTGTGTTCACTTATACTAGTGCCTTTTCTTAAACTTCTGTCTCAAACCATTTTTCAGCAGTATGCAGGGCAACTGTGGGAAATACAGCCTGTAGTACAGCTTGTAATTATTCTGGCGCTGGATAAGCTCTTCTCACGGAGCCTGCTGGTAGATCCACTGCATGCCTTCATGCAGAGAGGTTCTTGGCAGGATGGTCGTGTTCAGTAGGTGCTGCTGGAGCTAAAATTCAAATGCTGTAGTACAACCCGAGTCAGGCCGTGTCCAGGTGTCTCTAAACTGTTCATTCCATTCTAGGAGGAATATGAGGATTCCAGTGGGAACGTGGTGAATAAAAAGACCTATGAAGACTTGAAACGTCAAGGGCTGCTGTAGCTTTTCCCAAGTGAAGGATTTCACATCTGAAAAGCAAGTGGAGATGTGTCAGCAGCTCTGACTCTTCTTCAGTTTCTGGATTTTCTATGTGCATGAAGATAGATTTCAATGATACTTTATAGAATCACTTTCTAGTAAGCCCCTTGTGAAAAGCAGACTTGTGACGTTATTTTATATTAAAAAAAACCCCAACCTTGAAAAATAAACTGGTTTTAATTTAGGAAGTGCTGAGAAACTTGTCTCCTTTCATATGCTGGAAGGAAGAGATTTGATTATGGTATTTTTAAAATGCTTTTTACGTGTTTTGAATTGTCAGAAACAATTGCTTCTCTCTTATTCCTGTTCTGATGGAAATTTTTATGATGAGGATTGACTTTCTGTAAAGCACACATGAACATTGCATGCTGACAACGAGTAACGGTCCTATACTATATCTTGCTGTAAGCATATGGTTTTCTTTGGGCTCCTTTGCAAAACAAATGTATTTGGCTTGCATTGCTGCTTTTATCTCAGGCCTGCCTCCCTGTGGAGGTTTGGCCACTGGGATTTTTCAGAGAATTAATAATAGAGCTTGATTTAGGTTGTGCTGTGTGGGCAGTTTGTGGTAATTTCTCCAGCACTGTGGCAGTCCTCGCCGCCCTTCCAGCCCCTCAGGTGGGGTCTCATTTTGGTATAGAGTTGGCTTGTGTGACATCTCTAGCCTCAAAAAAACCCTTTCTCTGTTGTTGCTGTGCAGGGCCATCTGCATCTCCAGATGCCGTGGAGCAGCAGGTAACAAACACTTCCCCCAGGTGATGGTTTGCGCAGCTGGTGGTTGGCAGGGGTGGGGCTGGTTGCTGGCACCAGGGTGCGAGCCTGTGCGGCAGGTACTGCAGCCGCGGGTGGTGGT
>NW_008795919.1:485302-494625 GCF_000699145.1 Aptenodytes forsteri
TTTTTCAGAGAATTAAATAATAGAGCTGATTTAGGTTGTGCTGTGTGGGCAGTTTGTGGTAATTTCTCCAGCACTGTGGCAGTCCTCGCCGCCCTTCCAGCCCCTCAGGTGGGGTCTCATTTTGGTATAGAGTTGGCTTGTGTGACATCTCTAGCCTCAAAAAAACCCTTTCTCTGTTGTTGCTGTGCAGGGCCATCTGCATCTCCAGATGCCGTGGAGCAGCAGGTAACAAACACTTCCCCCAGGTGATGGTTTGCGCAGCTGGTGGTTGGCAGGGGTGGGGCTGGTTGCTGGCACCAGGGTGCGAGCCTGTGCGGCAGGTACTGCAGCTGCTGGTGGTGTTCGGAGGCACTCCACCACTAGCAGCGGCTACAGGCTCTCACTGGTGCGCTGGGGCTTCGGGGAGCAGACGGACAGGGTGA
This sequence comes from Aptenodytes forsteri, assembly GCF_000699145.1. Lineage (NCBI taxonomy): Eukaryota > Metazoa > Chordata > Aves > Sphenisciformes > Spheniscidae > Aptenodytes > Aptenodytes forsteri. Next base: position 485,725 of record NW_008795919.1, read on the forward strand.
GTCAATGCTGTGGGCTCTTTCCTTTCCCTGCCCTGGAGGAAAGTTGTTCTCCTTGGGATGAGGCCGTGTCTGGTCTGGTGGGTGTTTGTTGCTAGCCTGCCCTGGAGCCGGGCTGGGCTGTGCTGGAGCGGCATCCTGCTCATAAGGTTGTCGGGTGTTTGTTCCTAGCCTGCCCTGGAGCGGCATCCTGCTCATAAGGTTGTCCAAACCTGGCCTGGGTGGTGGCTGCCCTGGTTTGGAAGGTGAGAGAGATGCCAGCCTGCATTGTCTTCTCTTTCATTTTGAATGAACAGCCTCAGTGGTCTCTATGCAAGCTTCAGCCATTCCAGGTCCTTGGGGAATGCTAACTGGGCCTAAATCATAAGCTAGAAGGGGAGTGTTATAGTTCTTCTTGGAGAACTTGGCCATGGAGCCTGTTTGGAGTCATGTCTTTGCTGTTTCCTTAGCTAAACAGGTAATTTTGAATGAAAGCAGAGAGATTTCTACAACGGAGATGTGGGTGTCGTGGAAAGCACCAAAGCAGGTAGAATTTCCCAAACCATAGGGGTGAGTGGCAGGGCAGGGGACTGGGCAGTGAGTAGCTGTGCAGACACCTCTTTGTAGTCGGGACTTGACAGCAGCGTGGAGGCACATGCAAGGACGTAGCCAGGAGCTTTACAGCAGAAAACCTCTGTCCATTGAACCTGCTCTGTCATGAAGCCTAGCCTTTGTTGGCAAAACCCCATTCTCCCTGCCGTGAAGCAGCGGTGGCTCCTGTGCCCACCCTCAGAAGCAAGCTGCAGCAGCAGCTTTGCCAGGCAGCTCTGGTGTCACAGCAAACCTGCCTCCTGCCCAGGCCGGCCTGTATTGCTTTCCCAGAGGTGCTGCCTGGTTTCCTCACTCAGTCCAGGCAGCGAGCTGCTTGCAGCCTGAGGGCTGTGGTGCCCAGGCTGGGCAGGTGGGAAATCCTACATGAAAGAGATGCGAGTGCCACCGTCCTGGGCTGCGGTGTGGGCTGGCAGGGAAGGGAGACACACGCAGAGATGGGCAGATAGGAAGGATGTGACTGTTTATTGTGAGTTAACCAGAAATATTTGAGCGTTGGCAGTGCAACAGCTCTTTATGATCCAGAGCATTTCCACCTCTTGCTAGGGAAAGCTACTTTAGCTGTAAATGTTCCTGTTTATGTTCCGCATGAGTTGTGTGCCAGAACTAATACGCCTGTTTTTTGGTCTTTGCCAGGTCCTGAGGGCCTGTTGCATAGGCATGTCTGGAAATGGGCATTTTTCACACCAGCCTTTCTTTGTCCATCCACAGCAAGAACTGCTATGGACGGTCTCTCTTGCTGCCCTGAACTCTGAGGGCTGGTGGGCTTGGGTCGTTTCGTGATGGGTGCTGCTGCCGGTGGGTCACTTCATTTGCAAGAGCATCAGCAAACTGCTGCACGCTGCCAAGTGTCATCCGTAACTACCCTGACTTCGTGCTCCTGGCAGCTGCCTGCAGCTCTGTGTATTGCCTGGGAGTACCAGTGGAGGGTTACCACACCAACGGGAGCATGTAGCTCCCCAGGGGGCTCCTGCTTGCCAGCAGCCGTGCTGTGCCCCTGGGCCCCGTCAGTGGCAGGCAGCTGTGGCAGCCTCGGTGCTTTTGGAGAGCCTCTCGGGAGGGAGCGACTGTGGTTGTCCTGGGGCTGAGCCTGCACGGCTGAGAACTGCTCCTGCAAGCCCACGGCCGCATGCAGCACTGTGCTGCGGCCCTGGGGCTCGTACTGGAGGCAGAGTGCAGACCTGTACTGGGGTGTCTGCCCCGCACCTCTGCGGGGGCAGCTCCCTGCACCCTCTGGCAACCGACTGCGGCACTCAGCAGCAACACAGGCAGGAGCTGGGCAAGCCCCCAGCAGCTGCCTTCTCTCCCTGAACATGCTTGCAGCCAGTGTCCTAGAGGTGCTCTTGGCCTCCTGTGCAGCCCAGGCACAAACACCCCCTGGGGAGAGCCTGTGCTCCCACTCAGCAATGTGGCTGTGCCCTGCGCTAGGTGCGCTGCTGCTGGCACAAGAGCTGGAGATTGTGCTGGGCTGAGCTGCAGGGGAGAGGCAACAGCCCCTCGGGAGCGGGCACCTGGCACTGCTGGAGTGTGTGGCTGTGCCGGCCAGCACCGCACTGGTGGCTTGGGGCTTTCAGTCTGGGGTGGGCAGCTCCCAGGCCCCCTCTGCACTTGTTCAACTGCCTCCTGCTGCAGCTGTGGCTGAAAGGGCCTGACTGTTGCTCCCTAAAGTCCAGGCAAGCACAGTGACAAGGGTGCTGAATTTTTTGGTTATTTATATGTTAGATGATTTCTGGGTTGAGAGCCTGTTGAGATGACCTGGATGGCAGTTTTCAGAGGTGCTGTTGGTGGGTGTTGTTATTGCCAGGTACTTATTCCTGCCTGAAAAGCATGTCCCGCCATTACAGGGACCAAAAATGGAGTGCTGAACAACCTGGATTTCTCTGGTGTCCCATGGTGTCCGGAATAAAGGCTGTAGAATTTCCTAGGAGAAAGGTTTCTCCAAAAACAACAACAGGGAAAGTCTCTTTTATGTAACTTGTCCCGATATTGTTTCTGCCACCTCATCCCAAGCTGTGTGCCAGGCAGACTCAGGGAGCACGTGCTGCTGTGACCGCGGCAGCGACCACTGGACTGTCCCCTCCTGCTGCTCAGCTCTGACCGTGCCTCTTCCTGCCAGGTCCTGGGTGAAGCTGCTGGTGGATGAAGATGGCAGGTCGCCGATGGCTCGTCCGCCCCATTCAAGGTAACGGGGGCTCTGCTGCAGCATGGAGAACGGTATCCGTCCCAGAGTGCCCAGGACGTCCATCCCTGCCCCAGCTGTCGGAGGCTGTGCCAGAGGCTCCCTGGGGCGAGGGGTGGCTGCTGGTCACCTGGGGCTCTGGGCAAGTAGAGGGGGGATGGTTCTGCAGCAGGGCTGGTCCCCTGTGGCCAGCATGGGTCCTTGACCTCAGGTGTGTCTGTGGGGCTCCCCATGACCTCCCCGAGGGGAACTGGCCACCACCCTGCTCCAGGAAGGCTGGTGGGGGCTGGATTTGGTGTTTCAAGGGCAAGCTGCCTGTGCTGCTGGGGTGGCTCTTCGGGCTGTGGGTAAAGCGGGCGGCAGATATGGTGCTTTCAGTCATCCCCCCTCCATTCCAGGCCTGCTGCTCTGCATCTTGGCTCTGCACCTCTGTGTCCAGGACCCTCTTGCCACAGCAGGTGAGCTCTGCACCCCAAGGGAAACCTGGGGCTCCTGTGGAGAGTGGGGCAAAGGCAGTGTGGTGCCACAGGGACTTTGTCCCTGTCCCCTCTAGGCTGTATTCTGTAGGATGGAGTGGTACTGGGGAACCTTTTTCCAAGGTTTTGACCCCAGAAAAGCCTGTTCTTCACATGCAGTGTGGCTGGAAGGGGGAGGGAAAAGCTGTTGTAACATCTGTCAGTAGTGCTGCTGCGGTAGTCTGTTGTCTCTGACCTGCTTGTTGAGTTGCCTGGTCGCTGGCTGCAAATGGACCTTGTTTGGGACATCCTGTCACTTACTGCCATCCACATCCCAACCACTGATGCTTCCCGCAGATGTCTTTGGACTGTGCAGAGGTTCAGGAGGGGATGCGGGGCTTGCTGAGTGTGAGGTTGGTGTTTCCTTCACTAAGGGGAAACTTTGTGTCTTCCAGAGCACAACGTGGCCGCCAACGCCTCGGTGGCCGCCAACGCCTCGGTGGCCGCCAACGCCTAACGGTACAGAAGAAACACCGGTAAGGAAAGGAAAGAGGGCCGTTGGCTGGGCTGTTACAGCCCCACAGACAGGGTCTCTAGCCTGACTGGTCTCTCGCAAGAGCTGGGAGTCCCATGAGAGCATCTCCTGGGGTAGAAGGGGAGCACCTCGGGCATGGCGGGCGGGTGTGCAGAGGCAGCCCTTCCAGGCGGTGAGGCCCTGGTTGGGGACAGCACCATGGTGTGTGAGGAGGCCTTGCTGCATGGTGATACCCTGGTATGTTCTCCCTCCAGCTCACCTGCCAGAGCTTTCAGTGCTCTGGGGAGAGGTGCTACCAGGATGAAGCCCATGCTAACGAAACGGTGACCTGCCATAATGAGACTTACTGTGAGGTACGGAGCTTGCTGAGACGGTGGCGCAGGGGGGCTGTGATAGGGAAAGTCTGTTTTCCCTTTCTTTATATCGGGAATCGACAGTACTCTATTAAGTCTGTGTCAGTCTCCTGTTTCCCCTCTCTCTCTCTCTATTGCAGTCTGTCAGTTATTTTTGCTCCTTTGTAATGGCATGTCTTCATACTCCTGCCATTTTTTCCTTTGGCTCTGCTATTGCAGCTTTATCGTTTCTCCAGCACGAACTATACAGCCAGGTGCAGCAACGTGTGCAGCACAGAGATGTGCAGGACCAACAGCACTGTGAGCATGCAACAGTGTGTGCTGGACTGCTGTGACTCCCCCCTCTGCCTGCAGCTCAATGCCAGCTCCTACGGTAACTGCCCGCAGGGTCCCCGGTGGTGGTCTGAGGGTCTGAGGTTAATCCTGCTGCACAGGAGGGAGACGGGTGGGCAAAACCCCATGGCAGAGGGCTGGCCATGGCTGCATTGCCATGTCTCCTCTGTCCTGGGGCTTTCTCTCCTTCAGAGCTGGGGAGAGGGGAAGGGGTGGCCCAGCAGCTCTGGCCGCAGCGTGAGCCGCACTGGTGAATCTGTCCTCATGTGCGGCTGTGGAGGGCTCTGCGTGGGCTGTGTGCTGGGCGCAGTCTCACAGGGCTTCTTGTGTGTCTGCAGGTGACCTGCCACCTGCCACTGCACCGCCTACGACCACTACCACCACCACCCCCCAAGCTGCCCCCCGAAACGTAGGTACCGGCCGAGCAGATGCTGCTGTGGCCGCGGGCTCTCCTGGGGCTGTGGCTGCTGGGACGGCAGAACTCCCACCTGAGTGGGGGGAGAGGGAAAGGTCCATCCTGCACCTGCTTTACAGGGTCAAAAGCCGCCTCTGGAAGGGGAAAGAAATCCTTAACGAGCTTTGAAAGGAAAGAATCCGTAACAAGCCCTGTCAAACAGGCGTTTTCCGAAGCCCAGCACTTACATTGGTTCAAGCAGTTTGAACCGACTGCGTGGTGAGCCTTCCTCACGGCCGCAGGGAGGGTGTGGGGGCTGATGGGGCACTGCAGCCTTTCTCCTGAGCCTACGTGGAGGGGAAGGTGCTTATCTTTGCAGAGCCCTGTTAAGAGGAAGGAAAAGGAGGCCTGAAACTTGTTTGCTACGCTGATGTTTCACTAAAGTTTCCTGCAGTTTCAGACAGGGCGCTGTTAGTCTTCTGTTAGTCTTTTGTCTCTCTCTATCTAAAATGCCTTAGACAGCAGTGGCCAAATACAAAAAACAGAGGGGGATTTAGAAAGGAGCCCTCAGGAAAGAAGGGCTGTCTGAAGTTCAGTTCTTGTTCTGGGAGTCCTGCTTTCTGGACCGATGAATATACAGTCAGTGTCTCCTCTGGTCCTCTCTTGTAGGGGAAAGTGTGTGCAGCGTTCTCCTGTCACGGGGACGGATGTTTCAAAGGCAAGAAGACTGTTGCTAGATGCATTGTCGGGCATGACTTCTGTGAGGTACAGCCTTGAGGCTAAAAAGCCGGACAGCTCATGAGCTGCAATGTGCCCAGGAGCCTGGGTGCGTCCCTGTAGTGTGAATACCAAAGGCTCGGCAGGACCCCCAGGCTAATGTCTCTCTTCTCCTTCCAGATGAAGAAGATGGGTTTGAATTACATGGCCGGATGTAGCAGAGCCTGCAAGGCTGCCAAACCAGTCTGTGCTGGTGGGATGAAGGCTGCCTGTTACCAGGAATGCTGCCCAGCTACCCTGAAAGCTAGCTGTCTGAAACTGGACGGCAAAGTTCATGTCAATAGCGCTGGGCAGGTGACTCCAGCCCCGCTCTTGAAGCTCATGGCATGTGGGGTGGTCCTGCTCCTGAATTACAGGGTCTCAGCTTCCTTCTGGGGGTAAGCAGCAGTCCAGGTGCTCTGCAGCCTGCCCTCCTGCAGCAGAGCTCCACAGCGCTCGTTAGGATCCCTGTCTCTCTCTGACTTCAGCCAAGGCTGCTATTGAACGCCCTCTGTTGCGTCCCTGTCCCAGGAGCAAGGTGGCCCCGTTGCAGATGGCTGCTGCTCCCCCTGTGCAGGTGGCTCCCACCCACGGGGCAACCCCAGGCCTCTGAGCAAAACACGGTGGCAGTGGCTGCAGGTTGCTGACAGGCTCTGGTCTCTGTGTTGTCCTGCAGCACCATGTTCCTGCACACCCTGCTTTGAGAAGAGGCTGCGGGCGTCTGCTCGGGCGTTCTGCCCAGGGATGACTCCTTCCATTTTTGAGCTGCTCAGTGAATGGCAGGTCCTGACCATGGGTGGATATGGGGCTCCCTCTTGGTGTGGTGAGCCGGCACCCTGCTTCATACCTCTGGCTGGTCACAGTGATGACACTGGTTGCCCGTCCAAGCTCCTGCAGAGCAGGGGGGATCTGAGCAGCTGCCCTGTTGGATGCCCTCCTCCGTGGGATGCTCTCCTCTTCCCACTGTTATAGCACCCTTTCCACCCGCTTCCCCGTTCAAGCCTCTTCTGGGTTACAACTAGAGAGGATGAATTTCTGGTGCCCCGGTGCCTCGCTCGTGCTTCGTGAGCGGTCCTTTGTATCTTAGCCAATATCGTGTGCAAAGGACGCTGAAGCACATGGCAAAAGCCAGGTGTCCTCTTGTGCCCCTTTCCTGGGTGGCTAGTTAGGCAGAAAAGCCTTTTCTTTAGCACACTTAAGCAGCAGTAGTTTTTCCCCTTGTCTTTCCAACAATAGCCCATGCAGCTGCCCTAAGGGGGTCTCTCCTGGCCCAGCTGGCAGGGTACAGGTTACTGACCAGCTGGCTGAGCTACTTGAAGCTGTTCCTGAAGCCCACGCAAGGAAAACTTCTTTCCCCTGGGGGCTGCTCATGCAGCATGGTAGCACACAACTGCCTCTCTCGCACAACTAGCAGAGGGCCACTACCGCTGCTCCTCTGGCTGGCCCTCTGTATCTGCTCGTGGGCAGACACTTGCTTGGAGTTCACTATGCTTGGCTCAGTAGTTGCCCTGGACAGGACCCTGCTGCTGATCCCAAATCCCACCTCCCATCCCTGAGCTCCACTCTAAATCCTGTACCTTCCCAGGACTGGTGAGTCCTGGCTCCTGTTTGGTGTCTTACATTTCAGTGAATTTTAAATACTTGTAATTGAGACTCCCCCAGTGTATCCAGAGGAAAAGCACTTAATCTATCGACTAAGGAAGCTACAAAGAGGTATTCTTCCCTGCCCTGTCAAAAACCTGTAGGCCTGTGAGACTTGCAAGCTAATTATGGTTTCTGAGAGCTGCTGCAGTGTGTGCCTCTGTGCTGCTGGGACTGCAGATGCTGGAATGAGTGACCTCAGGAGTAGGAACAAGAGGGTGTTAAGCCTGCTTAAAAACCAGAAAATTCTGCCTTGACTGAAGGCACAGGGTCTGCTCTAGTTAATAATCTGCTTGCAGCGCAGCCTTTCTGGGCACCCTCTTACTTGTTAGTTTAAAACTGCTCTGGTATTGAAATATCTCTTGTCTAGGCAGGTAAAATTAGTAACTCTGTATTTTGTCTCCATTTCTTAGGCAGGAAAATGGGATTAATCTACAAGTGTCTCGTGTTTTAGACGATTCTGTATCACATCTGTGGTTTTCTACTGCTAAAGGTAGAGCAGAGATGTGAGCATTAGCCTGTAACGTGACCCGCCCCCCCCGCCTGTTGTTGCATCACACGGAGCTGGAGCGTAGCTTGTGGGGCAGAATTCATCAGTGTCAATGCGCTGCCCATCGTGCAAACACGCGCTCTGCTGTCCTCTGTCACGGTTGCCTCTTTAAAGAAAAGATTGCAAAAATATAAAAATCCGTGTGTCAGTCCCCTGGTCAGTGACAGGGGTGTTCTGAGTGTGGCTGAACATGACACGACTCGTGGGAAGGGGAGGGAGCGCCCGGGTGTGCTGGTTTGGGGTGGCTGGCCCTGGGGAGCCTCGCGCTTTCACCAGCAGAAAGGCTTTGCTCTGCCAGCCCTTACGAGGTGCTGCAGGCTGAGAAGTTCTTGTGCAGCAGATGTGGGACTGGATGAAAAAAGCCTGACTGAAATGATAGCCGGACCCTTCCACGTTGCAGGGCAGCCTTGAGCAGCCTGCTGTTCTGGTGCATCAAAACCGCAGCACAGGGTTTGGGGCGTGTTTTTAATTTGTTTCAGGCCGCAATGTCAGCATATCCACAGCAAGTGAAAACAGGATGAAACCCAGAGGTTTTCTATCTCAAAAATACCACCCAGCACCACACTTCTTGTAAGAATAGAGGTTTAGCATTTACAGCAGCTCTTTCAGACTGTTCTCCTTTCGTTTCCTCTTTGCAGTCTCTCATCCTTTCTGCACGGCTGCTGGAGTGCAGAGAAGGGAGCGGGAAGGCAGACAGCAGAGTGGTTACTTTAACAGAGACTACTTGTTTTTTTTCCTGGTCTCTAGATCTTGGCTATTGCTCCTACATCTGTGGAAAGAGCTGACTTAGGCCAAGCTCTCCTACCTCTACTGTGCAACAGACAATGTCTGGTGACATTTTCTAGCTCTGCAGTAATTCATTTGCATAATAAACCGGCAGCTCAAAAGTTGGCTTGTGCCAGCTGGGTCTTCTTGAAATTCAACAAAAAATTAATTCAAGGTGCTACTGAAAAAAGAGCATCTCCTGATCTCACTAGGAAGTCAACCTTTCCAACTTTCTCCTAACCCCAGAGCTTCCTCCTCTCCCCTTCCCTTCGGGAGAGGTCTGCGCCATGCTCCGGGTGCCTGGCGCTGCCCGCCGGTTTCGTGCCTTCCCAGCCGCTCGCATCCCGCCGTGCAA
>NW_008795919.1:495525-497541 GCF_000699145.1 Aptenodytes forsteri
TGCTGGGGAGAGCATGGAGAGCCGGCTGCTGGGCCTCGTGGAGAGCTGTGGAGAGCACGCGTAGGTGCTGGAGGCCGTATCGGCGGGATGCCTGCACGGGGAGGGAGGGCGGGGTGGTCCTGGTAGGAAGAATATCTGCAGAAAAGCCAAGAGCTCTGCAGGCCTCTTAGAGGCCTTGGAAACCGCCTGAGAACTCCTTCCTATCCCAAAGACTTTCTACCGAGGTGGAGTCCAGCAGGGCAGTGATTTGAAGGGCGTTGTGCCTTGGCATTTCTCCTGCTGTACATTATGGATGGTTAGTGAGAAAAGCCCAGGCCCTGGAGGTTTTGGTCTGGCGCGTTTTGCCAGTAACATAAATACGTTCTTATTTAAATGATGGGGTAAGCACGTGGGTGGGCTCATGGTCGAGAAGTTGCTTTGGGGTTTGCATGAGGCTGCGCTAGCAGGTGCTGCTGGATGGGATGGGATGGGGTCTGTCTGTACCTGCAGAGATGCCAGAATCGAGGAGGCGTTACCTCCGTGTCTGCTCCGTGCTTGCAGGATCTATGTATACACTCACCGGCGGATGGCCATAACAGCTGAGGATGTCTGGCTGGAGAAAGTTATCCCGATCACAGAAGGGTTTGCAGTGGAAGAAGGTACTAACACACTTCGGTGGCTTAGTGGCCACCTCCAAAGAAGGGGGTAAAGGGGTTTGGAGTCCGTATTTTGTTGTTCTGCTTAATGAAATTTGGGATCTATTCAGCCTTCACGTTTTTTCTTCAGTTTGTAATCCCTGGTGACACTTGTGCATCACATGGCATAGCTGGAAGGGCCCTGCTGGATTAATTGCTCTGCAATCCGGAGCACTCCGTGTCCTACCCAGCACTAGCCATTGCCTCCTACCCTGGCGGGTTTGTTTTGCCTGTCTCTGTTGGCACGAGGAGTATGTGGGGTTTGAGGAACTTACCAAGCTCGTGGACCTCAATGTATCTACAAACCTGTTACTTAGCTTTGTAACTGAACTTTGTTTTGCTTTCACAGTTGTACTTGACAGTGACCTTCATGTCATCGGTGAGTTCTGTTGTTGCTTTAATGCCTGTGTTACAGGCGTTCCTGGGCCCTGCACCAGCTACAGTCAGTGAGGCAGGAATGGGGACTCTTGTGATCAGACTGTTGACCGGGGGAATCTTGTCTTGCTGCTGTTGGGGAACTCGGTGTGCTGTTTGCCATGATTCGGTTCATGCTAACAAGTATTGTCACCCCAGTTCAACCAAAGGAACAATTTTTCTAAATGCTTTTAAACTGCTACTGGAAGATTACTTACTGTCACTGAATGAGCAGGATAAAAATTATTATAAATGCTGATTTTTATATTTTTAAATGGTATTCTCATGTAAAATATGGAAAAGGACCATGATAAGAAGGCATGGGGAGACTTGTTGCTGAAGTCTGCATGCATGCACGCACCAGCTGCTGTAGAGTGGAGAAAATGCTTGGTTTCTGAAGGCTTGTCAGCACTAACCACAAGAGCTCTTCTTCTCCCAATGTCTTTAGGCTCTGACGTGACTATCCAGATAAGTTCAGAAGATGATCGACTCACGGTGCGGTTGCCTTTTGGTTCCCACACGCGCACGTTCCTTCAGGAGGTCAGCAGGTGCAGCCCAGGTACGAGCTCTGTCCTGTGCTGGATGTGACCCGCAGGTTTGGTGGTGCGGGTGTTGGCAGTCTCGGCTGGTGTGTTGCATTCGTGCATTTCTTCTCCGTGTGGAAGAGCAGCGTCGGCCTCTCTGCTGCCGAAACTTGCACAGAACTGTAATGATTGGCACGTGTGATGATACTCCATCGTCAGACAGCTCAGCAGAGCTGTTCAGCGTTTTGGCTGAGCAGATGCGAGTACTGTGACAAGTCACCTGCTGCTTGTGCGGTCCAAAGGCCAAATCGAAACTCGTTTTGAGCCAGTGCTGTGAAAGACCAGGCAGAGCTCCTAAGGCAGCAGATCGCTTCGTGTCCGCCCGCCCTGTTCTCCCGTCGTTC
>NW_008795919.1:498413-513908 GCF_000699145.1 Aptenodytes forsteri
TCCAAGTATCCCGCGCGCTGCTTGCGAGGATCGCCAGGGTTTCTGCGGCTTCGCTAATCTGGCGCCGCTCCTCTTGCCCTGCTTGCCGCCCCTCAGCCGCTGCCGGACTCTGCTGGGTCGGTTGCGCTCTCTTGGCGCGATGTCAGCCTCTTCCTCTTGCGGGGTGGATGCTTGCTGCACATGCCGAATCCCCGCGGCCCCCGCTGCCTGTTGCCGTTTCCCTCTTTGCAAAGCGCACGTGTGAGAAGATGCAGAGAGCTAAAGCAACTCCTGGAAGCCGGTGAGGGATTCAAAATCTGAATTACACCGTTTCTAGTTTACCCACCTTCGTTTAGACTGGGCTCCTCTTAATTCATGAAGGCACAGTTCGGTATTGCTGGCATTCCTTCTTTTTATTTCTATGTTTATCAGTAGCGTATTAAAAAAAAAAAAAAAAAGGGGTGAACTTTGTAACTCCGGTAACAGCACAGCACGGGTTGAGCCAAGGTAGGGATCTGGGAACGTTCCCTCAGATACGGTGTTTTAACTTGTAGCTTAGACTGACTGGGAGAGACTTGGGCATATCCACGTGCTTAGGAGGAAAAACATGCTGAATGAAACACAGCCCTGGCTCCTTTGTTGGTGTGTTTTGTTGTGTCTGGAGCACAGTAACACTCTTTGAATGGTAAGCTCCTTGGGAAGTAGTTCTATCAAATCATGCCTTTGAGCTTTGTCGAAGTTGCCTTTTCAAGGCTTCATTGTGTTTTTCTTGAGTCAGAGGAGTCCAGGGTTCTCTCCCCACCCCACCTTGTATCAGCAGAAGAAAATGCTCTCTGCCATCACTTGGGGTCTTTTGGAACATAAATTGATATAGAATGAGGTTTTGTCTGCCGTTTTCCAGGAACAGCTGTAACTCATTCTGTCCTTAGATGAACATGCGTGCTGAGTTAGCAACTCTCATATGCAAATCAAAGCACATTTAAGTACTGTGTAAATACTGCTGTTTGCTAGTGGAGTGATATTAGTTCACTATATCTTCTGTGAATTAAGGCTGGCTAATGAATGAGAGCATCTATAAAGGGATTTAAATATGCTTTAAATGTGCTTTACCTTGTATGGTTTATGTTTACAATTTCGGTTAAAACCCCTGTCTAAAATCCTATCTGTGTGCATGCATCTGCAGTCACAGTCACAGCTGCAGCCTTGCTTCATTTGGAACAGTGAAAAGAACAAATGTACTTCCCTCCAGCCCGGGGTAGTGCGGTCCTGCGTGGACTGTTGCTTACACTTTCATTAAGGAAGGAGTGGACTGGCTAAGTGATAACTAAAGGCAAGGCTAATTTAATTCTCCCTTTTGAGCACTAAGCATGGATCCTACCTTATCCAGAAGACATGATACATTTTCCTGCTGTAGAACAGTACTATAACGTCACTGCGCATTTTTAACAAGAACGTCTTTATTACTGCTTAAATCTCTCTTAACTGCAAATCCTGTCTGATTCGGGCCGTACACATTCTGCTGTTCTGTAACCTCTGCACATAGCTCTTTATTTCTGTGCCCAGTTCAGTTATTGAACAAGGTCATCATCTTGCTAAAATATTCCACTTCAGATTGCTAACATATAGATCCCTCTGGCTAGAGCAATCTGTATCTGGATATAAATTTATCTAAAGGAAACAGCCCTTTTCCAGGGCTAACCTCTTTCGCAGGAGAATCCTACCTAAAAATGCTTTCTGCTAATGAGGTTAGAATGCGAAAGTGTGATATATGACTGTGATCTTTGGATCATGTAGCAGCTGTGTCAGCAGCAGTGAGCAGGCACACAAGTCTTGCCATTCTAATGCCGTCTGCGTGCTGGCAAGTGGCATCGTCCTATATGGGTAATAAAGCCTGAACTTCGGCTCCCTTCCTGTTACAAAAGTAACAGTTGTCCGTTCAAGTGAAAGTTCAAGTTCGTTCTTGTCACTGTCAAGATACATTGCACGGTCTTTATCCAGAGAACTTGCAGAGGCTCAAGCAGCACTGGTTAAGTACTTAATGCCTATGGAGAAAATTTACGGCTCTGTCCCGGCTCACCGAGACCACGCTTTGCAGTGCATCTCTGAACTGCGTATGCTCCTGTTCAATTCTACGTGACTTTGGCTGTGTGATCTGTAATGAGGTTTGAGTCACGTGCTCTTCTGCAACCAACCTCTGATAAATCCTCTTACACAGTCTTTATTCTCAGAGGGCTCTTGGGCAGAAGAGGTTTTCCAAGCTGAGAATAGGGCCACTTCTTGTCAGCTTGTTTTATTCTGAGTGCTTAGGTAAAGTACTTCAAGTTCTGTTTCTGGTGTGCGCTCTTGTCCTGGAGAATGTGCTATGACAGCAATAACATTTTAATTTTTCTGGATTGTGCTCACTGAAGGAGAAGCTCAGCTGAATGACTAGAACCTTATAATCTTAAGAACAATTTCTGTATCATCATTAGATTTGTGTGCTAAGTAGCATAATCTTGAGATTGTTGTTTGTGCATCTTAAACATTGAAACCCCCATGTGGAATCCTCTTTTTTAACTGCTACTTTGCCGCTTGTAGGAGCAGGATGTCATAACTGAAACAAAATGCTGAAAGACTGGTCAAATTTTGCTAACGTGGTGTGGTGTGTTTAGTGTCACACCTATATTTAGTTATATTTGCATGGTAGCCACCCTGTTATTTTTTTAGGAACGTGCAGTTTGCATTGAGGCACTTGTTTCTGCTGAGGTATAGTGGGTTCATATGGTGACTCTGTACTGCACTGCCTCGAGAGGGGAGGTGCTTGTGCTTTGCTATGTATTTGCAGATAGGTAGAAACCCTTTAAATGGTAGTGTGGGTTTTTTGGGTTCCCCCCCCCTTTTTCTTCCTTTCTTCGTACTTCCTGTCTTGCTTCAAAAAGGAAAAACCTGTTATTAACATACATTTTTTGGACTCTCAGGATAAAGCCCTGGATTTTGTGCTGCTAAGTCCTGGTTTGGCTTAGCTGTAAGGAGAGCCAACAGCAACCTGCTCCAGCAACGAGCAGGCAGCATACAGCAGTTCTGCTGCTCTCCACGGCCGCACGGTATGCTAGCGTCAATTCTTCCTCTAGAAGGGAAGCTGCATTGTCACAGAACGGTTCTGTCAAAATAAGCTAAATCTATCAGATAACTGAAAGAGAGACTGCGGGGCACTTTGTTTCTCCACACAAATCTAAATTATATTCTGCTTACAGATTTTTGCCAGTGTTTGCATAATTGTGTTGATAAATTAAAGATCACTTTGTGTTTAATGTGAAACTTTTTGTTTTTTTCCAGAAATGGTTGGCTCTGAAGGTGTCAAACAGAATGGAAAAAAGCTTGCAGTTAGTCAGAACCGAAGCCACGACAGCACCGATAAAAGTGCTCCCAGGTATGGTATCTCTCTTGCTTCTTGTATAGGTTTGGTGAAGCAGTTGAAGGGAGAGTTGTGCCCATCAGCCCTTTGTGGAAGGTCTAGTGAGGAGTAAAAGTGGTGGCAATGTTTCTTTGCCAGTTTAGCTATGCCTCCCCTCCACAGAGGATCTCTGTATAGTGACAGTAAATACATATAGCACCAAAGTTCTGGGTACTTCTGGGTGATTGTGTACGGATGGAATGAACTGTGGTGGGCAAATTCTTTATGCTTTGATGTCTAGAGGAGGAAAAGGAAAGCGCAGAGAGCTTTCTGTCTGGGCTTCCTGGTTTTCAGCTGGAAAGCGAGTGGGGAGGTTGGTCTCTCTGGTGCCAACGTGTGAGGTCTGTGCACACACCAGTGCTCGAGCAATCTTGCGGCTGCATTATCTAGTTCCATCTGCTGGTGACCGTGTCGGTTGCAGTCCCCAGAGGTGGTGGGACCTAGAGCAGAAGTTGGTAACTTTCTGAGAAGAGAATCTGCAGATTCAAGTTAGGAGAGAAAAAAGTTCTGCATAAGCATGCTGTCAAAACTTTAGTGGGAATTTCAGCACAGTCTCTCAGAGACAGTCCTGCTAGTCCCCTATTTGGGCATATTTTTTGCTGTTTAGTGGGAGGGGACCTGCTAGCGTTGTTTATTTTGAATTCAGAGAGCTTTGGCTTAGGGCCACCATGTCTCATAGATACACTCTTAAAACGTTACAGTTTCATTTTCCAGTTCCCAGGACTTTGTGGACCCTGCTGCATATCCTTCGAAGTCTGTCTGTGTGCTGTCCTTGGCACTGGTGTGCAGGTTGTTGACCTTAAATTTATACCATCCACTTGCTTGTGGGAACTCCCAAGCTGTGGCATTATTACTGTTCCAAAAGGAGTTTGCAGAGCCATGAGATAGTAAATAAAAACACCTCTACCTCCACCCGCTCTACGCTGCCTCCTTTCTAGGCAGAGCTGGGAGTTTTCCGCCAGAAGGCTTTTTAAACAAACACAGTTTTTCATTCTTCTGCTGAGGTCAGAAGGGCTGAGCAGAGGCAGCGGGAGATGAGATTTGAATCTCCTTGCTCCAGGAAGCAGGAAAGGTGTACAGGTTTTGTATCAACATCCAGCTGTGAGTAAGGCCTACACTGAATCAACAGGCTGCACCAGGTTAGTGAAAATCATTTGTTATTTCAGTTAGTTAAACTGGTTTTATCTAGAGATCTGAACCGTTCTAAGAAACGCTCATTGCAGTCTTGTTTGCTTATCTCAAACATTGATTATCTATCTTTACTGAAACAGGCAGATAAATGCGAATCAAGTCCTCGGTGGCAGAAATAAGCTGTTTAGGGTGTGTATATATCCTGGGTTTCATCACGCAGTTTTGCTTTTGTTTGCAGGCAAAACAAACTCAAACCTGAAGTGACAACTGAAATGATACGGTCCTCCAGCGTAATGGTTTCAAACAAGGCTTCAATCTTATCAGAACCAAAGTTTGGACTAAGAGATACTATGGTTAAATCTCAGCTTGTACAAATGGAGGATTCCTACACACACATCCAGAGCTTCAGGTAATGATCGTTCCTGAGAAGAACTTATTTTGGTGGGGAGTAAGTTAGTTAGTATAAGCTGTCAAAATAACTCATGTTTGCTATTTCATCTAGTATCCCTGCAAATAGGGAATTTTGTAGAAAAGTATGATCCATACTTTCCAGAACAGCTTTCTTTCCTCATTTAGGCGTTAGCAGAGAAGAATTTAATTCATGTCTCTGTCAAGGCTTGCCTCATGGTTCTTGTTGAGAAAATGGCCTTTTTGAAATGACTTTTTCCTGTGCTTATTTTGGACTGTGTCTGGAAATGCATCAATTCTGTGCACCTTTGGCCTTCTCTCTCACTGCTTCTGTTCACTACTTATCCATGTAGTTGTTCCAATAAGCTCACAAGAACTTGGGTGAAAAATATAATTAGGACCAAAACTGTACCGTGGTTGAAATCTTTTTGCATGTCATTCTATGAATTTATCATTTCGAACTGCTACTGCACAGCTCTAGTCTTTTTTTGGTTTTTTTAATACTATATGTAAAAATGTGTATCCTTCTGTAAAACATGTCTGCAAAGATGTTACTGTAATTAAATCATTTTAGGGATTTAAACTTTGTCACATTTTCCTAATTCCCCCCCTGGAAACATGTTACTCCTAAATAGTTATACGTAGTATTAAGTACATAGGTTAACAATAGTGGTATTTCCATCAGCTCTACAATTTGCAGCTCTGGGATTTAGTTAATTTCTTTGCAGATTTTTTGTCGGAACATATAATGTGAACGGTCAGTCACCCAGAGAAAGCCTCCGGCCTTGGCTGAGGTGTGATGCTGAGCCTCCAGACATTTACTGTGTGGGGTGAGTGTCTCTTTCTGGCCCAGCCTCCCAAACCTTGCTGTGGGTTGCTTACTTGTGAATCTGTAGCATGGAGGTGTTCAGCCAAGACACCACAGCTGAGGAATGTTTGCATTGCCTTACTCCATTGCACAGCTTTAGAGTGTGTGTTTGCATAGCCTGAAAGGGCTGTTATTCTGGTAGTGTTTGGACTCTCTGGCACTGCAGTGTTACAAAATCTTTAATGCCATTCGATTTAATACTAATAGTAATTTAGCTTTACATTTAATATACCTCTAAAATCAGCATAACTGAGTTTCAGTTTTCAGTTGTAAATTTAGTGAGTATAAATTGATATAGTACTTTCCCAGAGGAAAGGGCTGGAGAGTTATAAACAAATGCATGCATCCATGGGTTCCTTCCTCTAACACAGTTTCCAGGAGCTTGATCTGAGTAAAGAAGCCTTCTTTTTCAATGACACACCGAAGGAAGAAGAATGGTTTAAAGCTGTAACTGATAGTCTTCACCCAGATGCCAAATATGCAAAGGTAAATGTGGCTTTTGGGGAGGTTTGAGTGTGGAATCATTTTTCACTTGGGCCTCTTTTCCCTTTGCTTTTTCTTGTTCTCAGTTGCGGTGTCTTCCAGAGGCTCATTGCAGGCTTTTGCTCAGTCAGAAGTGCTCTGAAGGTGAAGTAGGTAGTGTTGCTGTGCAGGGTGCCGAGGCAGGGGGCAGGACAGGAGACCAGAGCTAGGCATCCACGCATAAAGGAAGCTCCTGCTGTCTTGGGGGAAAAGAATAGGAAGTATCTTAGTTTCTTCCATGTCTGCCTCCACAATGCGTGGTGGAATGAGTTGTGAAGGTATCTTGGTAGGAATACTGCTTATGTTTTATCTCCTGCTCCTTAGGTCTGCTTTGTCTCTTGTCACTGTTGTTGAAGGAAAGTTCTTTCCATGTGCTGTGCCTGTGCTGTAGATTTTGCTTTGGGCTTCAACTTCGTTTACTGGGGTGTTGGTCCCTGGCTCCTTCCTGTGCTGTGCTGCTGGAGTGCCTGTGTACTGTGAGCCCAGTTGGTCCATCGGATGAGCCTGGAACTCTCTTTTTCTTCATCTGTATTTTGGTGACCCATGTTCTGGACTGGGGGGCGATGTGCCTTCTCTCATCAAACCTCTCCCGTTCTAGTATTTAATGGGACAGGATCTGTTTTTCAGGTGAAACTTGTGCGGCTCGTGGGAATCATGCTTCTGTTGTATGTGAAAGCAGACCTTGCTTTGAACATCTCCGAGGTGGAAATTGAGACTGTGGGAACTGGAATCATGGGGAGGATGGTAAGAATGGCAACTGTGCATGAGAAGGGATGAGATTTAGAAGAGCCCTGGAGAGCCCCTCTCCATAGATGCAGTGGTTATTCCTCCAGCTAAGGGATGCAGCTGCCTTTAGAAGCACATAGTCTTGTCCCTGTGCCAGCTCAGGGCGTTGCTAGAGGGAATTGCCATGTGCTCGCAAAGGCTCAAAGACCTTGAGGGAGAATCTCCTCTGAAGGCTTTTTTTTCTGATTGCATGTTGCTGGGCTGTGTGGGGCCTTGCTCTTGTGATTTTGATGCTGGCTGTGATTTTGCCCAAAGCAAATAACACAAGGAAACATGAGTAGCAGAAACATGTCTATCCAGATTCGTTTTCCTGAGGAGGACTTCCTGGCCTCTTGCCATTCCACACCATTGGAATGAAGTCTGTGCCCTTTGAATGTAGTTTCTGTGAACATTGCAGCTATAACTTGTCAAAGGTATTTTTGACCAGCTAAGCCATGCGCTTCCTCCTCCATTTGCAATTTTTTATGGTTTGTGTTGAAAGATCCAGTTTATTGCTAAACAGGTTTCAGGACTTGCTGAAGTAACTGATGAGCTCTCTTACTGATTTTAATTTCCATTTCCTTTTGTATTAGCTAACTGCTGAATTACAAACTGAGTTCCATTGCTTGCTGTGTGCAACCCTCACACGAGTTACTGACTTGAATTCATGAAGTAGTTATCACTAATTGGCATTTTCAGCCTTTTCCTGCCTCTGGAATTAAATGGTCTGCCTCAGTGTCTTCTGGCTTGTCCACTGCTAGTAACTCATTTGTGGATTCATCTGTTGCGTAGAAGCTTCTGACCAACGTCTTTGTCTTTATCTTTCAGGGTAACAAAGGTGGTGTTGCCATAAGGTTTAAATTCCATAACACTAGCGTGTGCATTGTGAATTCTCACCTTGCAGCTCACACAGAGGAATATGAGCGGAGGAACCAGGACTTCAAAGACATCTGCTCTCGGATGCAATTCTGCCAGTCGGATCCAAATTTGCCCCCTCTCACTATTGGCAAACATGAGTATGCTTCTTGTTTGACTGTGTGAATCACTGCATGTGGCAAGGAAGAACCTTATGAACATACTAGGGTGTGAGGTTCTCTCAGCAGGGATGTGAGAAGGGGTGCCCAGTGATCTAATCATCAGCCTGGAAGGGCCAGAAATGCTTTACCATAACCCTGGTTTTGAGAGTGGTCACCTGTACAGTTCTGACAAGTCACTTGCCTTCTTATGCTCTTCCAGGCCTTGTTTTATTTTCAAGCATGAAGTGGGAATGGGGCAATAATATGCATCGATTTCCCCAATGGGTTGTGGGATTTAGTCAGTGTGGAATATTAAAAGCACCGGTTATTAAGAGGTAGTGACAAACATGCAGAACAGGAATTAGAAACAGCAAAGGTAGAAAATGTAGCTTCTCTTTCAAGTTTTCACTCTTAATTGTCCTCTCTGATGGAGAAGCAGACACAGCATCCACCTGATCATGTTGAGATTAGAAAAGCTCATGCTCGCATTAGATGGTTTAAGGCACTGCTGCAGAGCTGTGCTTCCAACTCACGGCCAGCTTGCGTTGTGGACATCTTTAGGCCTCTGTGCAGACTTCTGGTGTACATTCTCTTTCAGTGTGATCTTATGGTTGGGTGACCTCAACTATCGGCTGGAGGAACTGGATGTGGCAAAAGTGAAGCAGCTTGTAGATGAGAAAGCATTTCTAGAGCTTTGCCAATATGACCAGGTACTGATGTCTCACCTACCTCCAGGTGGTGCTGAGGGTGCCAGTTAGAAACTGCATGCATACTCCTTAGCCTTCTCAGTGCTGAACATCTCCCTTTTAGCTCATATGAGAATGGTGCTTGAGCTTATTTAAAATTATTTTTTTTGTCTTTTTTTCTTTCGTAGCTAAAGAGGCAAATGAATGCAAATGCAGTCTTTGAAGACTTTACAGAGGGAGAGATTTCTTTCCAGCCAACATACAAATATGATGCTGGCTGCGATGACTGGGACACAAGGTACGGTGACTGCCTCATGTGATGCTACCAATGGCTAATGTTACCATTGAAGGAATTAAAAACAAAGCCAAAAAGAATTGCAGATCTAATGGCTATAAATAGGAACAGTTCTGAGATTATTGCTGGTCCTCTCCCTTGGCTCCAAAATCCATCTCCAGTTTACATCTATTTATGTTGCTTTTCTTCCACTGCTATTTGCCAGATATTCCTAATCTTTTTCCCAGGAATAATCCCTTGGGTTTCCTCTTAGTTAGAGGTGTACAAAATTAAGGAATCATTTCATTCTTTTTGTTTGGTTTGGGTTTTTTTCCCAAGCAAAATTTTTAGGATCTTTTATTTGCTGATATCTGCTATACCTACTCAGGTAAGACCAGCGAGGGTTCGAAATGGTGCATTTGTGCTGTCTGTAGCTGAGTGCATTCTCCAAGAGACTGCGAGAACCATCATTCCTGTAATGCACTACACAGAGTGGCTGACATGTTCTTAGTAAACTGGGAACATTGGCTTCAAGTGCAGGAATGAAATCTGTGCAGCAGTCGGTATAAAAAAAAAATAAAGCGTAAACTTTAAATGTAGAGCCTGAGTTCTTATTTTTCATGGTTCTTATGGTCAAAAGTATCTCCAAGTATTGCTTTGTATGTCAATTGTATCAAAAGAACAAAATAAATAATTGCATCTTTGAAGAAGTAGAAAGTAAAGCGTGATACAGAGATACCTAATAGTAGACAATGAAACTTTTCATAACTACTCAAAGAAACTGTGGAAAATACAACTTTGATAGAGAACTAGCTCCAGGCCATGTGAGGAAAAGAGAGTCTCTGGGAGAGCCGTATTCTGCCTTGCATTGTTACTCCACCTGAACTGTGCCTGGAAACTGTAATTTTTACCTCTGTTTTAGTGAGAAGTGTCGTGTTCCAGCGTGGTGTGATCGGATACTCTGGAAAGGGCAGAACATTGCTCAGCTGAGCTATCGCAGCCATATGGCTTTGAAGATCAGTGATCATAAGCCAGTTAGCTCTGTGTTTGATATTGGGGTAAGTACATCAGTGCTGAAGGAAATAACTCTGCTGACCTCCTTGTCTGTGTGGGGAGAGGGGGGGAAGGAGGAGGGAGGTTCTCCAGCTGATTTCCCTCTCCTCCTGCTTTTATGGCATCCACAGAGAACAATGGCTTAAAAGGTGAGCTAGATAAGATACTGAGATAGGATTGTTGTTCATAGTAAGCTAGGGTTGTGTTAAGCGATACTTAAGTTAAGCAGAATAATGCATGAATATCTGTAGGTGTTTTTTCAGAAGTGTTCTTTTGCCTTTTTTCTTATTTTCCTAATAAATTTCACAGAAACTTGCAGTGCAGGAATGCTGCATCATTGACAACACAGTAGTGTGTTGTCAAACCTTTTTTTTTTTTTTTTTAAAAAAAAAGGTTGATCTAGTGCTGACTGGGTGACTCTCTTGCTACTTATGGCAAGGTCCTTTGCTGTTGGACCCTGAGGAGAGTGCTCCAAGTGGCTCTGTTCGTTACATGTGTTGTATACGTCACTGTGCTGCTAAAATCAAATCACTTCATTATGTTTCCAGCCGTGTTACAGCTTTCCTGCAGAGGCACAGTAAATACCAGTTGGTGCAGTGTGTGTCCTTTTCAGGTGAAGGTTGTGAATGAGGAGCTCTATCGAAAAGCCTTTGAGGAAATAGTGCGCTCCCTGGATAAGCTGGAGAATGCCAACATTCCCTCGGTGACCCTCTCCCAGAGAGAGGTAGGGTATGTTCATGTGCTGTGACTCGCTGGAGAAACTGAGCAACCCTAGACCCCAGACGTGTATTCCAGTGGTATAAGATGGATTGTAGACCCGGGGGTCCGGTTCCAAAGAAGTAGAATATTTTGACTTCTAACTGTTCTCTGTTTACAAGCCCTAGAAATACTTGTTTCTGTTTAGATGCAGGTAAATTCCATTCACAGTACCAGGCTGAAATGTAGGCTATGTTACTCCCTGAGGTGGGGAGAGAGGGAGTAAAGGGGTAGTTTGTGGCCCTTGCTCTGACTAGTTCTTTGAAACATAAAATGTAAAATCTGAAGGATTTGGAGAAGGTCACAAAACTGGCATTTGCTTTGTGTGTTGGGGACTAAAAAAGATAAGCAAATGAGACATTTGAGGCTACAGCTATCTTGTTCTCAAGTTTCATTGAGGTTATTTGAGGGGAGCATTTGTTTTAAAGGGCCCACTGATGCAAAGGACTTTAGCATCAGAGTAAGCAAACGTAATCCTTTGTAATCCTGGAAGAGATGGGGTGCGGGAGCAAGAGGGTTAATCTGGGTATCTTGCTGCTTAATGATTAAACTACAGGACAGGAATTGCTGCTGGTGCTTGGCAAGGTGGAATTGGCTGATGATGTTGACTGACATTTGTTTCTAGTTCCATTTTGAGGATGTTAAATACATGCAGCTGCAGGTAGAGAAGTTTACAATCCGCAATGGACAAGTGCCCTGCCAGTTCGAATTTATCAGCAAACCAGATGAGGAAACCTACTGCAAGGAGTGGCTGATTGCTAATCCCAGTAAGGGCTTTCTGCTATCAGGTGAGCTCCTCGTTGTTCATCTCATGTTAATGAGCTCATATTGTCACCTTCTGGCTTAGTTCTCTCTGCTATTTTGAGAATGCTATGCCTATTTGCAGGCTTATTGGTTTAATACCTTTTTTAACTGAGTATGGGTTTTTTATCATCTTCCGGCAGATGCTGAGATCACAGTTGAGTTGGAGGTGTTTGTTAATAAATCAACAGCTACACACTTAAACTCTGGAGAGGAAAAACTTGAAGATATCTTGGTCTTGCATCTTAACAGGGGGAAGGATTATTTTCTATCTGTAACGGGAAACTACTTGCCAAGTTGCTTTGGGTCTCCCATTCATACGCTGTGTTACATGAGGGAACCGATCCAGGACATGTCAGCAGAATCCATTCGGAAACTTGTGAGTTAAAGACAAGATTTCCTTCCGAACCCACACGAACCATTAAAACTAGGTGTTAAGTCCTGTTTATTGCTAAAGAGCCTTCTTCCACTTCCCTGGTCCATAGTCTGAGAATGCTGATACAGCTTGTGCTCTCCAGTGCACCATCTTCACACCTTGCATTAGTCCTTCACATGGATGAACCAACCCATTTCATATAGAGAGCACTGAAAGTAAGATCCCATTTGCTCTGCCTGCACGTTTAAAAAAGGCGTGCAACTTCTAAACGTAGACCTTTTCCCCTGGAGCCTTTGGCTTTCTCCACATTGAATGGAGGTGTGTGTGTATATGTGAGGCATGATGTAACATTTCCGTAGAGCTGAGCGTACGTGAAGCGTGCTTATGAGAGCAGCTTGTTTCTTCTGTCTGGACTTGTGATACAAATGTGCCGGTTGTGCTAATCTTGTATGAAGACTGGTGAATGAAGCTGCACAGTTTCTTAACAAGTCTTAATTCTCAGTTATAAGCTCTGTGAAGCATTTTTGCAGAGTTGAATAAGAACTTGGCTAGCTACCTTTTTTTTTCCTCCCCTCCCCACACCTCCCGCTCTCAGACCCTGATGCCGCTAGAAATGAGTGATGATGCTGTTCAAGCTGAAAAGCCTATGGACATTCCGAAAGAGCTGTGGATGATGGTGGATCACCTATACCGCAATGCTTCCCAGCAGGTTGGCAGTGTTTGTACTGGAAACACAAAATAGTTTCTTTGCGTTAGGTTTAGTTTTGAAGAAGATACTGGTAATAGCAATCATTGCTAACTGTGGATGTTTGGCCAATGGTAGAGATAAAGGACATCTGTGATAAGTGATCCTGGTGTCCCGGTTGTGCTGTTTCGTGATGGTGACCTTGTCTCTGTGTGGAATGCATCAGCAGCTGTCCTTCTGCATTGCTCTCTGCTGCTGTGCCACAACCTTACTAGAACTGCTCGTGGTGGGCTTTGTGCTGATAACTACCGATTTGGAGAGATTTTTCCAGCCAGATTATAACAACATTGCTCTATTTACCCAAATAACTTTTATTTTCTTTGAGACTAACGGTCTTCTTTGCAGGAGGACCTGTTTCAGCAGCCAGGCCTCAGGTCAGAATTTGAGCAAATCCGAGATTGTTTGGACAAAGGAATGCATGATACCCTCCGTATCCTTTTAGACTGATGTCTGGTAAGGCTCACTATGCCTTAGTGATCAAAGCTGAAAAAGATTTTATCAGTCTTCTGTGCTCCACCATGGTTTTTAAATTACCGTCTCTCATCTCGGGGTAACCGAGATCTGCAGTTCCTCGCTACTCCTTGTCATCAGTACGAATGCCTCTGCTAAGTCCTTGCGATCTTGATGAATGATTGTTGATGAATTATGTAAGTGTCCGACTGCCAATGGCAACAGCTTGCTATGTGGGGTCAAGTGATTTAAGTCAAAGCTGTGAACAATAGGAGGAGTTCTTGGAGACCTAAGCAAAGATTAATGTTTCAGCAGAAGTACAACCAAAATAGATCACGCTGTGCTTGCCTCTTCCTTAACCGTCTTTGGATCAGTTGGCAGCAACCACTCTGTAGCAGAAGCCCTGCTGCTCTTCCTGGAAAGCCTGCCGGAGCCTGTCATCTGCTACAGGTCGTACAGCAGCTGTTTGGAGTGTGCCAGCAACTACCCGCTGAGCAGCCAGGTATCGCTGGCTTCACTGTGAGACTGTTTCTGTAATTCTGGAGGGAGGGGAGGCAAACTGTTTTATGCCAGACCAGTAACAGGCTTTTGCTCTCAGAAACTTAATCATCTGATAATAGAAAGGATCTAGAACTGGTGCTTCTTGGTTATTAAGAGCTGTTAGTATTTGCAGACAGGGTGGTGTTGGTAGTAGAAAGAGCTGCTAAGCCATTGCCATATCTTCAATATAAATGATGTTGGTTTTTTTTTTTTCCCCCCTCCTCAGATCATCTTCTAACCTGCCAGGGTGCCATAAAAATGTATTTGAATATCTAATGGCATTTCTACGAGAACTACTGAAAAATTCAGGGAAAAACCATTTGGATGTGAATATTCTTGGTAAGGCAAGCAAAATAACCATTCTGTTCAGACGGGCTTTGCGGTTTGTGTAACAAAACACATTTCTCCAAAGCGAGCGCAGTCATGGCCTCTACTGTTTTGAAGCATTTACTAATGAGCAAACGGTCCATAGAAAAACAG
This sequence comes from Aptenodytes forsteri, assembly GCF_000699145.1. Classification (NCBI taxonomy): domain Eukaryota; kingdom Metazoa; phylum Chordata; class Aves; order Sphenisciformes; family Spheniscidae; genus Aptenodytes; species Aptenodytes forsteri. Next base: position 512,697 of record NW_008795919.1, read on the forward strand.
TCATTGCAGTAGCCTGAAAAAAGTTGTGAAGTGACTCAGAGATGCATAGGTCATCAGCTTTATCTTACCCCATTCTGAAGCCAGGCACTCTCTCACTTTGACTGCTTGGGGTTGGTGGAATTACCCTCGATACCCTGCTGCTGACGGGCTCTTACTGTGTGTCTCTGTGGCTTTTTTTTTTTTAATGCAGCTAGTATATTTGGTGGCTTGTTACTTCGACCTCCTCCTGGACGTCCTACACCTGATATGACTGAAAAGAGGAAGGCTCAGCAATTTATCCATCAGTTCCTCTTGAGAGACAACAATTCACCATGAATTTCAGATGCAGCTAATCTGATTGTTAGATATCAAATTACTGTAAAAATATTTTTTTTGTACAGTATACTGGCTTTTTCTTTTAATATCACAGTATTTTATACAATCTGTTGCTTTTTGAAGGTGCAGATCAGGCAGTTTGAATCAGGTGTCACTGTTTAAGCTGTAAAGTATATCAGAGTTCTAAATAAGCTGTATGTAGACAAGCAAAAATATAAAAGCCGATATTTACACTGTATTTTATTTAACTTGTATTAAAACTCAGAATTTTTAAGTCCTCGTTATTTAAATAAAAAAACCTCAGTGCATTTTTCCAGCCTGTCTGCCCATTTTTGATGTTGGCTGGCTTAGGCTCTTGGTGCGTTGACAGTGATTTAAGTCACGCTGTGGAAGGCCTGGAGCAGCCCCCTGCCGTGGTTTAACAGTACCGTGCCTTGGGTAGCAATACGGATGCGTTACATGAATCGCTCTGTGGCCTTCCACTCCCCACTCGTGTAACGTTTCGAGGCCATCCAGCAAGGTGCCCCCCAGCCGCTGCAGCTCTAGCTGCTTGTCTGGACTTTTTTGTGCTTGCGCACTCAATTCGAAGGAGACACTCGGCAATTTTGTATCTTGATGAAGAGACTTTGAAAACACTGAGCAATGCGTGAGGGTGTTTGCTGTCTGTCACTGGGCGCCGATGGCTGGTGGCGGCTGCTGTCTGACCTGTCCTGGGGGGATCCCCAGGCTTGTTTTTGAAAATGCTGAGGTAAAAACGCACATCAAGGAACACGTCTCTTAGCTTTGAGTGCTCTGCTTTCAACTTGTGCTAATTATGGAAGAAATGGCTATTTTTTCTGCCGCGTAACTTTATTTCGACGCTATAAATCTCTTTTGACGCTGGCTGGAGCGCGCGGG
>NW_008795919.1:514734-523211 GCF_000699145.1 Aptenodytes forsteri
TGCGAGGGGAGCGGGGGCCCGGCCCGGCCCGGCCGGGGCAGAGCCGCCTGACCCCCCGCCGCCCGTCCTTCTGTTGCAGATGAGTCGTTACGGTCTAACTTCACGATATCGCACTGAGAGGCGGTGAGCCATGGGGGAGAACAGTCCTGACGGCAACGTTATCTACTATGAAGTGGAGGAAGACGATTTAACGCAAGATGACAATATGATGAGGTTTGCTGATAAAAACGGGCTGGTTTCTTCATCATCTGGGACGGTCTATGACAGGACAACCGTTCTAATAGAGCAAGACCACAGTGTGTTGGAAGATGATGAGGATGAAGGACAGTGTGGTGATCACTTGCCTTTTTTACCAGAGGGTCATGAAGAAGGATTTCACTTGATAGCAGATCATGAAGGAATGTCCCAGGGTTATGTGCAACACATTATTTCTCCAGATCAGATTCATCTAACCATAAATCCTGGTTCAACTCCCATGCCAAGAAATATCGAAGGAGCAACGCTCACTTTGCAGTCTGAATGCCCAGAAACCAAGCTCAAAGAAGTAAGTAACTAAATGTGATTCCAAATTTTATGCTTATTGTGAGTCCTTTTCCCTTGGTGACCCTAAATGCTTTGAAAATGTGTTTTCCTAAAGCTGTTTGCCGGGAGGCAGACAGAAGCTTCCCTTGTTCTTAAAGGTTACTATATAGTGGAGTGACTTACACTCCATTAAATCTGCTGTTACTGTTAGTGATAGTAATGCTTTGTGCTAATAGGCATAACTGTTTCCCACAGTCACTCAGTGGGTAAGCAGCAAAGCTGTGAGTGTCATCAGTTTTTACTCTAATATCCTGCTGCTTTCTTGCAAAGCAGCCAGGAAGCACTTTTTGACATGTGGTAAACACACTAGATAGCAGGAGAATATGGTATTGAAAATGTGTTTATATTAGTAGCGTATGTGATTTTAGTGGTCTTTTATTTTTCTCTTGGTTGAACAATTGTTTCCTGAGTTCAGAGATAACTAAAAAGAACATGAACTCTGTTATTCTGTGCTTAACCACATTCTTGAGAAAAGCGCGTCCAAGTTAGAGGTTAAATTCCAGACTGCTGGCAGTAGCTAAAGTATGAAACTGAAGACGCCAAACTTAAAATTACTTGTAGCTTTGTTGTGTCACTCGCAGGGAAACTGTGAGGAGAAAATAACAGAAACTTTAGACTACTTTCTGCTGTATTTTGAAAGCTTAAGTCAGCTTACATATTTAAAACGGTGATTACTTTTAATTCTGTTTCCCTAATGAAGGCTACCGGCATGCAGAGTGGTGAGGGCCTGTACAGACTGACTTGGGATTCTTGCTTTTTAGGTGCAAAAACAATGCAAAGTTGACTGAAATACCAACGCAGTGACAACTTTATGCTCCTTTTTTGACCCTGCTGAGTTAAATGAGGGATGATCTAGACAAGTGTCTGTGCTAGTATCAGTGGTAGTAGTAAGTCACACTTGTGTAACTGATATCCAGTGTAAGAAAGAATTGCAGAAATGAGCCCTTGCTGAGAAAGGAAGCTGGGTTTGAATGCTCTGAATAATTTAGGTTAGTGGGGAACCTTCATTATTGCTCACTCAGCAGTGAGGAAATGGGGCTGTAGGAGGTAAGCTCTGCAATTAGTTATGAAACTTCTGGACTGAGGTTTGTTCAACAAGCCCATTTAAGTCTAAGGAACTCCTTTTGCTCAGTTATTATTCATATTAGCAGCTGCTGTATCCTACCTTCTTAGCTGCTAAAATATTTAATTTTTGTATGTCAGTCATATCAGTACTTTCTTTTCTTTTTGTAGGATAATCAGCTTGCAATCTGCAGTGTCCAAGAACAGTGTGTACTAGCTAAATAGGTGTTGATGACTGTGCACGCGATTAAACTGACTTTATTTCTTCACCCCTCCTTTTTAAAAAAGGCTTGTAAGACCTGGAATTTCCTAATGAAATCCTTTACCTGAATTTATTTTCCATCTCTTGAATTAATTTTCTGGGTCAGGGTGGGGTGGGGAGTTGCACTGTAATTTGAGTGCAGTGGAAATAAGCCCTAAGCATATGTGACACACTTCCATCTTGTAAAAACCCTTTTTGTCCTGTTGTTTCAAATGCTTGATAAGTTGTCTGGAGATGGGGAAGGGAAAGCTCTAAAACCCCGGAAGATTTGGCTCATGTCTAAAAGTCAGCAGTCCAGTTCTTTGGTACTTCCAAAACATCTGTAGCAGTTCTAACACTTGAGATAACTTTTTAAAGTCTTAAATTTTCAGGTCAGTCTTAGACATTTATGAAGCAAAAGAGGATTTTACACTTCATTAATTACTCTTAACTTCCTTTTGTCATATTATACTTTTCTCACCATAATTCTGTCTATAAAAATATGTGTGATTATATGTCTTATATAAATGTGATTATAGTCTTCTATTTCAAATTAATTTTTTTTGTTCAATGATGACATAGAAAAAATAGCAATTTAAGGGGAATCTCGTAAGCTCAAGATGAGTTTACTTAAACTGCTCAGTTTACCTTTGACTTTGGCACAGTGTGTCAGGCTCAGCTTTTGCCAGTCTTGTTGATTATTGGACAATTAGTTCCTACTTCTAAGGTAAATGTTTAATTAAGACTCTTCTAGCTTCCCTCTGGTGCACCTCCTTGGGAGAGACAGCATGCTGTCCTTTGCAAAAAGCATATGTGATGCAGCCACAGCCTTTATCTTCAAAGCAACTTGTTTCTGTACACTTTGTATCCTAGCCATCTGTGGTTTTTGCTGTTGCTGCCATGTTTCTTTTTTGTTGTTTGCACATGGCAATGGTCTTGAGTACTTGCTGCTGTAACTGTGAGTCTTTCATGGTCAATATCTACATAATTTTATGGGTGTAATCAGTGCTTATTTGATGTGCTAATGTTCCTAATGTGAAAAGAGAACGAAATGCTTTGCTGCTTTACAGAAAGTTTTATTTTGCTTAGAACATGGTGCTAGTATTGCTTCTGTCTGCAGTATCCTTCTTGGAATAATTTGTGAATAAAGATTTGGTCTTTGAGTAAGGGGGGAGCACTGCAAGGCCTTTGTCATATTTCAGGCCATTAAGCTGAAAGTATTACTGCCATCTTTCTTTAAATATGTGCATTGGCAGCTAGGAACCAAATCCTTAATCTATAATTAATATTCTCCTTTTCTTTGACTTCCTAGACCTAAATGTCTAGAAAGCTTAACGGATTCCTCACCTGATTTTTAGTTGGTTCATGCCTGTGTCAAATCCCTTGCGTATTATGGGAAGTCCTGTGGAGAATGTCCTGTAATGCAGTATGTAAAATGTTAATTTCCAGCAGCCTTAAAACTCTAATGGGGAACACTTACTTCAGTACTGATATATAAATTGTACTGAATCTGATGATCCCTGGTGAAGATAATGTACCCCTTCTTGTCTAATAAAATGTACTTTCTGACCTGGCTGTGTTTTAGCCGTCTATGCTCTTGTGTTTTGGCTGACTCAACACAACCAAACTTCTTAATTATGTTGTAACTGTATTGTAATGCTTGGATGTTTATTGATAACTTTTACCTGATTTGAACTATAAATTAAGGGCAAGTTGCTTTACAGTGGAATTACTGCTTCCTTCTCTGTACGGTGCTTCTAATAATGCTAAGTGACTAGATAAAAATGTGAAGACCTCCAAATTATCTTCCTCTTCAAGTTACTGTCGGTCCTGTCAATCTAGATCATTTGTTCAATTTAAACACTTGATGTTTTTAATCTTTCCTCTTTTTGCTGTCTTGTACAAAAATCAAGGGAGAATCAGATGTAAGCATTAGGAGCTGGTTTTGGTGTAGTGCACCACTTCCATTGCTTTAGCACACATGTATTTCTTGACTAGCAAATCTATAGTAAGTTAAATGCTTTATAGTAAACCTTGGATCACAGGAGGAGAAGGATTTAGCAAGAATTTGCTCTGTATTGTGAATTTCATGGTAGGCTGTCAAGTCATGAGTCCAAACATGACATTTTCCTACATGTTCTTGTATGAATTCATCGTGTTTCCTGTACTTAGGGCAGCCTAGGTAACTAGTGTCTATAGAAATAAAGAGAAAACAGTGTATCTTAAATAAAATATAGTATCAGAAGAAATTGAATTAATATCTCTCAACTAGCTTTTTCTTCTTTTAGGTTATTTAAAGCTGTTACAGTGAAGTGTAGAGTAGGTCCTCTTCCCCATCCCTTTTATAGAAACAAAACAAAAAGCCACAAACAAATCCACAGTCTCCCTTGTTAGATGGGAATGTAGCGAGGAGTGGAAGAAGTGGCACTTCAACAGGGCAAGATATTTTGAAAAAGGAAAAGTTTTTGGGTTTTGGCAGTAAGGCTCCTGAACTGTAGTTTTTAATAAGCCCCTTAGTATGGGTAATTTTCTCTCAATCTTACTGCATCTTACTGGGACAAAATGCTTTTTTTTTTACTTGTTCTTTCATCATCCTCTAATTTATTTCTGCTATCCTTTCCTCCCCTACTGTATTGTGCAATAGCTAAATATTTTTCATGGTAGCTGAAATTCTATGGGATAATGTTGTTTCTCATCTGTCATGTGAAATTGGAAATGCATGGAGAACTAGTTCCTGGATGTGTAATTGTCTGTTCGAGTCTGTATTTGAGACTAAAGTTTCTCCCTGGATTAATCAAGTAGTAAGATAAGCGTTGATAATAACTTGGAAAACTCACCTCCATTTAGCAACATGCTGTTAACATCAACTATATCTAAGGGGCAGGAACTGAATTCAGTACTAGCCAAAAAGAAAACTACTGCTAGTTATTTTATAGTTGCCTTATGTCTTTCTAGCTTTATAGTTACATTTCTATGCTCTGTGTAAGGATCTCTTGTGTGTCTAACCTGCTTTAATATTCTCCATATGCTAAGGTGTTATCAAAGGAAGGTGAAGGTAGATGCCAGCCTATTGTTGTGGTATCAACAAGAAGCTACAGATTGAGACTACACAAGAGATTACTCAGCTCCTATATACTCAGATTTTATAAAGCTTTCTTAAAGGGGTCCTACTGGCAACTTTGTCCCCTACAAAATAGGTTGGAAGTAACTGAGAGACTACTTATTTCTCTTTCCTTACGGAGGGCCATCTAGAACCCAAATTATACCTGCTATGGGTTTGTGCCAGGGCACTGTATGACCACAGTGCTTCCTGGGAGGCTGTTGGGATGATGCGTTTAGTTAACCACAATCCCTGCCCGTGCTGAAGAGCTCATTTCCCAGGCTACCCTTATTCTAGAGGTGATCTTCTGGACAGGCAGAGCCTGGGTCTGAGGAACCTGATTGTTACAGCCCTGAAACGCGTACCTTAGTGCTTTAGACCCTCGTTCTGTAGTTACTGCTATGAAAGCCTTAAACCTGTATATAGAGAGAGGGGAATGAAAGCATGCAATGAAAAATCCTTTGGGTGCCTGAGTTCTCAGGTACTTGATATAGGATCTAGTAGGCATGCTCTTAAGGGGAAATGCTGAGTGCACGTGGCTCAAATTGACACTGTTAAGGGCTGTTACTTTGACTCTTTGAGAAACAAAACCTGAAGGTGTGTACCTTCCTTTGGACCTTGTAGCACTGATATGGTCTCTACCAACAGTACCAGCAAATGTAGCGTAATAAATAATGCATTCTAGATCCCCTCAACTGTTCTTATTCTTGTGCCATTGTAGTACATGAATGGGAGACAGTTTTTGGACAAAACACAAATATGTTTCAGAGAGCCATTTACAGATCTCAATAGTGATTTTACTGAGGGCTCATTGTTTCTTTCATTTATGTGATATTACACAAAGCATTAATAAAATTAGTTATTTTATAGAAGGATTTAAAAATATTCGGTTCTTAATTAGGTGTGTTTTTGGTGTTACTCCTACTTAACACATCTAGCTAAATTCTTGTTATTCTGAGAGGAGCATGACTTCAAATAAAGTGATTTTATACTTACCTGACAATAGGTCAAGGAATCCCATGTTACTCTGTTCTCAGCTTCCAAGCTGTGGTAGTAGAAAAACATGATTATCAAATGCTCTTTTCTGATGGGTGTGTATATAAAGAAAAAAGAACAATTGTTGAGTCATGGGATGGGTAGAAACCCATAAATGTTACACGTTGGTTATGTATAGGTTCATCCGGTTCTCCTGGTATCAACCCCCAATTCGGTATCTGTTTTTCTGAAGACAGTCTGCAGCCTTTTCTAAGCAATAATACTAGGTACTGTGAGAGAGGTGCTTTGTGCCTTGGAAAAGAGGAAAATTGCTGGCTTATGTCCTGCTATATTATCTTCCTGACTAGTTGTTAGAATACTAAATCTGCAAGTTCCTGCTCCTCTGCTGTGAGTTTGTGTTGCCTTTCTAAACATTTCCAAATCAATGGAAATACTTTTGGAATACTCTTCTGCTTCTTGCCTGTCAAACATCAAGTCCTTTCTTGGGCTCTATAATCACTTTTGGATGTTAAGGTTTCTCAACATCGATAGTCAAATGAAAGCCATCAGTGTGATAATTAATGTTGAAGATAAATTTATTCAAGTATATCAGATGGCTTATTCCTCTACTTCACAAGAGAGAATGAGATTCAATTAAGTGTTATGACTTGGACACTGGAAGCTTCTACATGGTCTCTTTCCACCTGTTGCAGAAGCTGGGAAGGCTACCAAATCTAGTTCAATATGAAATTGTTTCCTGGTGATCTAGATAGCTGATTGAGAAATCTGTAACACTTGCCTTTTGATGTAAAGCACAGTGTTTGACTCACTACACTTCAGGCATTGACTATTTAAGTAAACACAGAAGAGAAGAACAAAGCAAAATGAAGGCTGCTTTTGAGATAATAAATGGACTGATGGTTAGACCATAGGAGATGCTGAAAACTGCAGTTCTCATTCAAGGTGTTAACAGGAATTCAGTGCACAGGGCAGTGCTTTTGAGGGTCAGGTTGTGAAAGTACATTTTTCCCTTGTCTTCCTCCTCCATAAATAAGTACCTCTGCTAGAAGCACCTGAGTGAAATGTAGGTGCTATGTATAGGAATAGCGGGTAGGTTTGATAGTCTCTCAGTGTCCTTTCCAACTATTCTATCAGATTTTTAGCTAGAAATGTTTTCAATTGTTTTTCCTTTTTTCCCTCTTCTATTACTATTCTATAAGGTCAGCCTGCTTTCCCATGTGTGCCACTCCTTCCTCACATAGTGCAGCAGAAATATTAAGTTATCTGATAATTAAACGGCAATTTTTTCTTTGCCTTTGGGGTCAAAATCTATTCCATTGTCTTTGATGTTTAACTGCAGTTCTACCCTGTCTGGATTCCAGAAATGCTTAAAAATTATTAAGTATGCAGCATTTTGTCTCTTAGGTTAAGAGATACCAGTGCACCTTTGAGGGCTGTCCGCGCACCTATAGCACTGCCGGAAACCTGCGCACTCACCAAAAGACACATCGTGGGGAATACACTTTTGTCTGCAATCAAGAAGGCTGTGGCAAGGCCTTTCTTACCTCCTACAGCCTCAAAATCCATGTTCGAGTGCACACTAAGGAAAAGCCGTTTGAATGTGATGTGCAGGGCTGTGAAAAGGCATTCAATACACTGTACAGGTAGGAAGTCTCTGCCTATTTCTCTTGTAGATGTGGCTGTTGCTGTTTAGCAAGTTGCATCTACTTTTTGTTTGTGTCCGAATACAATTGTTACGCTTCTTCCAGATACAGATATGAATATAAACTCCCCAAAATGTGGAAGTGCTATACCAAGAGTAGGATGACAGAACCTATGATAACACACTTAGCTTATTTATATTGCAATAGTATTGAAGATGGTGCACAGACACAGTGAATTCTCAGATTTGCTTGAGGACTTCGGAAGGGATATCAATTACTTTCATAAGCTAGTTACCTTCAATTCAGAATGTTAAGCCTTTGATCCTGTCCTGCACATTTGAATGAATGGCTTGCTTGCCTCAGGTAGAGGCTGTCTCATACTACAAGTCGTAAGAGGGATTTTTTTGGCATGCTTTTTAGGTTGAAAGCACATCAGAGGCTTCACACAGGGAAAACATTTAACTGTGAATCAGAAGGCTGCAGTAAATACTTCACAACGCACAGTGACCTGAGGAAGCACATTCGAACACACACAGGAGAAAAGCCATTTCGGTAAGTTGCTGGATGGCAATTTTTACTTCTGTGGGACTTCTGTAATGGGCCATGTGTGCCAAAAGGCAGCTATTACTGTCCTGAATGAAAAGCTATTCTCATGAGAAAAAAGTGAAGGTGGCTAGCATTTGAGCATGTTTGTTCTAGAGCTCCCTCAGTTGCCTGTAAAAGTGTGTGAAATGACTGTCTTTAAAGACAAGAATAGTCAAGCTACTTTTTTAAACATAAATGTGTGCCATGATGAGCATGTTTTTAAAACATATTGCTGCTTCTCTGCTGTGATGCAATGTTTATTCATTGA
>NW_008795919.1:523502-538751 GCF_000699145.1 Aptenodytes forsteri
AAATTCTGACTTCATGCTTGAATTTTAAAGTCCTATTCAGAGCCCTGCTATAGTCTGTGTAGCATGCATAGCAGCTGTTGGGAGATACCTGATTGCTAACACAGATTAGCATTAGGACTGCTTTTCAGAGTCCTGGGACTATTGGAAAGCGTGATCTAAGGTTGTAACTAATGCATCAAAGAAGCCTGATGCTAACTCTTCTGTGATGCCTCATTCAGGTGTGAGCATGACGGCTGTGGAAAGGCTTTTGCTGCAAGCCACCATCTTAAAACACATGTTAGGACACATACTGGTAAGTCCCAAGGGTTTGTTTTTTCTTTAATTGAGCTTATTCAGTTTATACTAACTCTCAGAATCCTAATATGTATTTATACTTGCAAATAATATGTGGGTGACACCAAGCTGAGTGGTGCAGCTAATACACTTGAGGGAAGGAATGCCATCCAAAGGGACCTTGACAGGCTGGAGGAGTGCACCCATGTGAACCCCATAAAGTTCAACAAGGCCAAGTGCAAACTCCTGCACCTGGGTCAGGGCAATCCCCAATATTCCATTTATGCACTTCCATTTATGCTTGACAGGTCTTGAATTTCATGAGCATGTTTCACAAATGTATCAGTAATGATGCATAAAAATTAAATGTTGTGTTATTGTGTCAGTTCATGTGGTAAAATGGAAGCTTTTATCTGCAAGACTCCCAAGAATGCTGAATCCGTGAAGTGGCATTAAACAATCTTGTTTGTATAAAATATTATTCTTCTTCTAGGTGCTTTAAAAGTACATGTCTGATATAATATTTGTAAGTGTGTTATATGTGTTTTGTGCTGCCTATAGGGGAGAAACCCTTCTTCTGTCCCAGTAACGGCTGTGAGAAGACTTTTAGTACACAGTATAGTCTCAAGAGTCACATGAAAGGTCATGAGAAAGGACATTCCTATAATGCACTCCCCAATAACAACGTATCTGAGGTTAGTAGCACTTCTTCCTAATGCTTCTGTGTTAGATGGAGATAAAACCGTACTTTGGGGAGGAAATGATTTGGTCTGTAGCTTGTTCTAAAGGTATAACATTTAAGGCTGGGATTTTCAAAGGCAATTGTAATTACGTGGTGCCCCTTCTCCCATGAAGAAACCCACGGGTGCCTCTTTTGAACCGAGAATTCAATGACAATTCTGAAATTGCTGGCATTCAAGGTGGCAGTGTAGGGTTTATTCTCATATGCTGTGTTTACAGTGTGCTGGTAATAAACAGTGGGATCAGTATTTCTGAAACTTCTAGTATGGTATTTGTTTACCAAGTTTTATTTAGAAAAACTCATCTAAATTTGTCTATTCATTTTAATCGCATTAAAATTAACGCTTGGGCTGTTGCTGCTGTGACGAGTATGCCACATACTGACACAAGTTTATAGACTATCATATATATTATCATGCTTTCCCTGTAGAGTCTTATGTTTTAATCAATACTATGTAATAAGCATGTGAAGTAAAATAAATACTAACTGTTTTTTAATCGCATTAAAATTAACGCTTGGGCTGTTGCTGCTGTGACGAGTATGCCACATACTGACACAAGTTTATAGACTATCATATATATTATCATGCTTTCCCTGTAGAGTCTTATGTTTTAATCAATACTATGTAATAAGCATGTGAAGTAAAATAAATACTAACTGTTACGGTTTAAATCTTTTATTTTCTATAGGCTGATTTGTTCCTGTGCAATTTAAAATCCTAGGTTATTTAATTTTTTGGAAGTAATGTGAAAGATGTTAAGAATCCTTGATAGCTACTAAGTGTCCTTTGCTTAGTAATATTGCTCCTTTGATTTTAGAACTCAGACTTGGGTCACATATAGGTAAAAAAAATTCTGTGTAGACAGAATTGTATGGACTCTAAAAAGTAATTTAAAACATTTCTGACACTATTTTTTAATATATAACTCAATTTCCTTTTTTTCTTTACAGGATACAAGCCACTCACTTTGTCTGAGTGACTTAAGCCTCATATCAACAGATTCAGAATTGCGGGAGAACTCTAATCCAGTGAGTTACTGTCCTGGAATTGCCTCATCTGTAACTTGAGTTTTACTTTTTTCTGGCAATGTGCTTGTCCTGTCAACTAGAATACAGCAGACTAGATATATATGGCTGGTGGCTTCTGTTTCACTTGTTCAGGCCTTCGGCATGCTCTACTTTAGGCTTTCATTTTGCTAGTGAAGGAGATGTACTCTTTCACAGAATAAGTGACTTTGGATAGAATTGTTTTAGATGTACGGAATACTGCTTTTTTTTGTGTGTCTTGTGGCAGTTTGCAGGAGGCTCTCTTGACAAAAAACATATGTTTCTTACACACCCTATTGAGCCTGTAAATATGACATATTATTGCTGTCCTTTTTGGAATGTTGGAACAAAAAATAAATATTTCTGTCTAAAAGCAGAATAACCGAGTGAAAGAGAGGGATTTTCCTCCAAAATATGCAGTGCTTAATTCAACCTGTTTTTAAAGGCTCTGCATCTGATTTTACCATAATAATGTTCTTGCTTATTGATAACTGTTGACTGAGCTTGAATTTTACATAGAGGAAAACTATATACTGATGAGACTGTCATTCTTTGTGCTTCGGTGTGGAAGCAGTATGCAGCTTTTTAATACATTCTGTTCCTAGAGCAGTGTGGGTGACAGTAGTGCATAGTCCAGGATATAATCTTAGTGGAGCTATTTTTTTTCTGCCCCAGAAAAGGTTTCAAAACCAGCCAAGGTGGCAGTGTAGGGTTTATTCTCATATGCTGTGTTTACAGTGTGCTGGTAATAAACAGTGGGATCAGTATTTCTGAAACTTCTAGTATGGTATTTGTTTACCAAGTTTTATTTAGAAAAGCTCATCTAAATTTGTCTATTCATTTTAATCGCATTAAAATTAACGCTTGGGCTGTTGCTGCTGTGACGAGTATGCCACATACTGACACAAGTTTATAGACTATCATATATATTATCATGCTTTCCCTGTAGAGTCTTATGTTTTAATCAATACTATGTAATAAGCATGTGAAGTAAAATAAATACTAACTGTTAAGGTTTAAATCTTTTATTTTCTATAGGCTGATTTGTTCCTGTGCAATTTAAAATCCTAGGTTATTTAATTTTTTGGAAGTAATGTGAAAGATGTTAAGAATCCTTGATAGCTACTAAGTGTCCTTTGCTTAGTAATATTGCTCCTTTGATTTTAGAACTCAGACTTGGGTCACATATAGGTAAAAAAAATTCTGTGTAGACAGAATTGTATGGACTCTAAAAAGTAATTTAAAACATTTCTGACACTATTTTTTAATATATAACTCAATTTCCTTTTTTTCTTTACAGGATACAAGCCACTCACTTTGTCTGAGTGACTTAAGCCTCATATCAACAGATTCAGAATTGCGGGAGAACTCTAATCCAGTGAGTTACTGTCCTGGAATTGCCTCATCTGTAACTTGAGTTTTACTTTTTTCTGGCAATGTGCTTGTCCTGTCAACTAGAACACAGCAGACTAGATATATATGGCTGGTGGCTTCTGTTTCACTTGTTCAGGCCTTCGGCATGCTCTACTTTAGGCTTTCATTTTGCTAGTGAAGGAGATGTACTCTTTCACAGAATAAGTGACTTTGGATAGAATTGTTTTAGATGTACGGAATACTGCTTTTTTTTGTGTGTCTTGTGGCAGTTTGCAGGAGGCTCTCTTGACAAAAAACATATGTTTCTTACACACCCTATTGAGCCTGTAAATATGACATATTATTGCTGTCCTTTTTGGAATGTTGGAACAAAAAATAAATATTTCTGTCTAAAAGCAGAATAACCGAGTGAAAGAGAGGGATTTTCCTCCAAAATATGCAGTGCTTAATTCAACCTGTTTTTAAAGGCTCTGCATCTGATTTTACCATAATAATGTTCTTGCTTATTGATAACTGTTGACTGAGCTTGAATTTTACATAGAGGAAAACTATATACTGATGAGACTGTCATTCTTTGTGCTTCGGTGTGGAAGCAGTATGCAGCTTTTTAATACATTCTGTTCCTAGAGCAGTGTGGGTGACAGTAGTGCATAGTCCAGGATATAATCTTAGTGGAGCTATTTTGTTTCTGCTCCAGAAAAGGTTTCACAAACAGCCAAGAACAAATTAATGTGTGTTTCTGTTTCTAACAGAGTATTACAAGAAATAAGGGTTAAACAAAGTGTGGATGCAGAAGAATATATTTTACTTTTGAAGGACTTATTTATTTTTGTAAGGATTTGCTCATTATGTTGGTAAATTTGATTGTGGGTAATAAAAACTAAGTGTCATTTTACACTAGGTAAGTGAAACATGTTGCCTTTCCTGAAGGTGGCTGGTTAATTGGAGAGGTATTTCTGACATTCACATGCTACTTGACTGGGGTATAACATTATCTGATGTCTTCCTCTTTTTCTATTTGCCAGACACATGGACAAGACCTTAGCACAATCTCACCAGCAAGCATCTTTGAGTCTATGTTTCAGAGCCCAGATCATACTGCAAATCACGATGACTCTCAACAGACAGGTACAAATTATATCTGTGTTATTTTGAGAGAGCTTTTTGACAGTTTTCCCCTTCTGCGTGCATGTACTTAATTCAGGATTTCAGACTGAAGATTACTGCCCCACATAACTCTAAGTAGCAAACAGAACTTTAACTTCACTGTTGCAATTCTTTTGTGTTGGAAATGCATTGTATTCACAGATGGTGTAACACTCAGGCAGTGACAGGGGAACTGACCAAGTGTTTACAGCGTGTTGTCGTACAATGCTGACATTGATGCTCTTGGACTTTTCACATAAGCATTGTTTTCAAGCTTCCTCTCTTGATGTAGCTGCACAAACCTGCTGATAAAAAGGCTTCTTAGAGAGCTAATGAGGCTCGTCAGCTTGTGTGTAGTACTCAGTGTTACCAGCTTCCTGAATTTGGACCTACTTTTAGATTTCACTGTCTAGTGTTACATGTTTTTGAGCCCTAGTCTGAAGATGTGAAAGTGGTAATGCTTTACTTAGCAAAAATCCATCAGCTAGCTGATAAGTTCATTGAAAAAGCTGTTTATTCAGATCTTATGAGAACTGATGTATTCATATTTTTCTTTGTTTCTTTTGGCAGCTGCCTTGATTGAAGGTTTTAATGGCGATGCAGACTCAGTCACTGCTGTTCCACCTTCTGCAGGAGACTCGGCATCATTGTCTCTTCCACTGGTACTGCAGCTTGGCATCTCTGAGCCTTCGCATTCAGCACTACAAGCCTCAGCAGCACCTGCTGCTCCCTCCTCCGTAGGAACCAGCTCACAGCAAGCTGTATTTGGAAATCCTGCAACTGTTTTACAATCCCCAGAAGTGCCTGTTCCTCACAGCACACAGTTTGCAGCCAGTCGCCAAGACTTCCTGCAGCACACTCAGACACCGCCACAGCCCATTGTACAAGGACTTTCAGTGGTTGCTGGGGCATCTGCCCCAACAGCATCCAGTGCCACTGAGCCCCTGCCAGCTGTAGTTCAGACTGTGCCTGTTGGTGCGAACTCCGTTCTGACCAGTAATCCAACTATAACAATTACTCCTTCTCAGAGCACCGCTATTCTGCAGTCCAGCATTGTCATGGGAGAGCAAAACTTACAGTGGATCTTAAATGGTGCCACTGGTTCTCCACAAAGCCAAGAACAAATGGTTAGTATATCTGGCATAGCTTTGAAACAGCTTGAACCATCTCTCTTCCTCCTAGAGTCCTTGCTTTTGAAAAGGAAGGGGATCAAACCTGTGATTGTAAGATACAAACCAGGATGCAGTATTGTATAATGCTTATCATGTTAATGTGTATAAACATGTCACCAATGCAGCCCCTAAAATAGAGAAATAAATAGAAAATAGATAGAGAAATCCAGGGTGCAGAAAAATCTCGCTGTCTTCTTTTCCCCAGTGACAGACTTCTCACAGCAGGTAACAGCTTGGTTTATCCAGGACAGTGCACCACATGGCCTGAGATTATATGTGGATTTTAATATATTACTTTTGACAAGTAGAAGGACAAAAAACTCTGAAAAGTTTGTGTTTAGACATTCTGTAATCTGTCTCTTCCTAATTTAGCCTGATAAAGATAATGAAAAGTTTTCTGGGAAAACAGGATGTTTCTGGCTCTCCAGTAAATCTGGATAGCTGAGACTTCAACTGTTTTATCTTTAAGAATACTCTTGCCACCTTTAGACTTTCTCAGTTGCAAATGGTCAAGAGTGAATGGCAGCAGGCACAAGTGGTATGAGCAAGCACAGCAGTTTTTCAAGAATTCATTCATTCACTTGTCAAAAAACACAAGCTGTGTTAACAAGCATGTAGTGGGGAGGGTGATCACTCCCCATCTTTAGGACTACTGAAATAATACTCTGAGTTTTGGGATAGCCAGAACATAGGCCAGAACCAAGCTAAATGTTATATTTTTTTTATTACTTTTCCTGGGTGTTCTCTTTGGAATGTGTGTATAGCTGTTTCTTTTGATTGCAGCTGTTTAGAATTTGAACAATAGAAATTTGATTGGAATCAACTCACACTTTTTTCTTTTTTTTTTCTTTAAAGCCACAAGTTCCAAAAGTAGTAGAAAAGGTTTTTTTTACCACTGCATTACCAGTAGCTGGTAACACAGGTAAGCTTGACACCGAACTTGCTTTTCTCTCTTTCCCTGTGTGTAGTACTGCTAGCTTGACCAGGATTTGTGGTGATTTTATTGCTTGCAGAAATGTTGAAGACAATCCTTTCATTTTTTTTACCTTCCTGAGGTTTTAAGTGCAGTCTGCTGTAGACTCATAGGTTTGTACTGAGATCTGTCCTGTAGTAGTTTCTCTAACAACTTGTAAGATAATCAGGTTCACAGATCAGATCCAATATTCATAAAAACGGTATTTTAATGGAACTTATATAGAAGAATAAAAGACAAAATGCACTATCTGTGAGATTCATCAAAATGATACACAGCTGTAGAAGTTCTGTTCCATAACATGCTTCCCTACACAATGTTGTTATATTGCAAAGATGAATCATTTGAAGTCGAGAGATTAGGTAAGTTTAAAACTTAAATTTTAAAAAAGAAAGGAAGCCAGGCAAATAGAGCGGCATAGGAAGAGTGAGGAGGAAGCATGAGAAGCAAGATGGGAGAGGAAAGCAGACTAGAGAAAATTAACAGGAATATACCTGTGTTGGTGTCAAGGAGTAGAATTACTGGTGTAATGTTGTATCATCATCTTCAAAGATTGGTGCATAGGGACTGGGGCATTTGAATGCCACTCTTTATTGGATTTTATGCTGTAAAAGTTACAATGGCTGTCAGAAGAGACATACTGTGCTGTGTAAAAAAAATTTTGATCAGACTTCTAATGCCTGGGTTCAGCCTGAACAGGTTGCTCATCAACAGAAAGTACCTGCCACTTTTTTGTTATTTATCATCTGCTAGAGGTATTCATTGTACTTGAACAAAGTAACATGTAATCTCTGCTGCAAGGTGCATACAATCTAATTTAACAAAGATTATTTATTTCTCCCTGCTGTGAAATTATGTAGTTCCGTTGTGTTTTGTCTTTGTTTCACCTTCAGGAAACCCTGTTCAGCAGATTGGTCTCAGTGTTCCTGTCATTATTATAAAGCAGGAGGAGGCCTGCCAGTGTCAGTGTGCCTGCCGAGACTCTGCCAAGGACAAAGCCGCCATTAAGAAGGAATGTTCCTCACCTGATTCAAAAGCTTTGGAGCAGCCAGCTCCCCAGCTGCAGCCTCAGACCTTTCCTTCCTCTTCCCCTTCTCCTTCGTGTGGGCAGAGCAGTCAGATAGTTAACCCTTCCGACTCACAGACTGAAACATTAAGTGCCATGGATGTATCGGACTTCCTGTCCCTCCAAAGCCCTGAAACCCCATCTAATATAATTCCAATCGAAGCACTACTGCAGGGTGAGGAAGAAATTGGTTTGAATAGCAGCTTCTCTAAGTGAAGATGTTCCAGATTTTCCTTTGCACCTGGAGGGTAAAACCCTTCTCCTCAGAAGCAGAAACTGAAGGATTGATTCTTTTTCCTTCCTCTTTGGAAGTTTTGTGGCTTATTTCTGCTTCACAGATGTCATCTTAGTCACATCCCAGGTACATCCATCTTTGAGAATGAATCTAAGAAAAGGAAAGAAAAAAAAAAGCTAAGTTATTATATGAACTGTTTTGGCTGCACTGTCTGTCACTTTTGCTTGTCATATGTGAACACAGAAGTTAAGGTTACTCGTGTGCAAAAAGATTTTAAAAAGAAAAAGGGGGGTTAGTTTGTTTCCAGTTGCACATCACTTATGTTTGGGATTAAGGTACTGGCAGCGAGTGGGTCTATATATGAAGTTTTGGCTGCACTGTCTGTCACTTTTGCTTGTCATATGTGAACACAGAAGTTAAGGTTACTCGTGTGCAAAAAGATTTTAAAAAGAAAAAGGGGGGTTAGTTTGTTTCCAGTTGCACATCACTTATGTTTGGGATTAAGGTACTGGCAGCGAGTGGGTCTTTGTTACAACTCTTTGGGTCTATAATTTTCTTCTGTCTCTTATGTCTGATACTAACCATGCACTATAAGGGGAGCCCAGGAAAGGAATTTGCTGTAGTAGGAAAATGGCGTTATTGTAGAAGATGATTTATCTGCAATTTTATTGGAATGCGATTGTCACATCACTGAGTTGGGAGCTGATACCTGGGTTTGCTTTGTACTAACGCTGTTACTAAAGCCTACAGAAATTTTTTGGGAGTTTATTTCAGTAGAGCACAAGTACCTTGTGCTCCTGATAGATTTGTTCATTTAATTTCATTAGGACTTAAGTGTGGTGGCAGACACGCTGTTTCACAGCATGGAAACACAATCGGAGCCCCTGCTTACTCAGGCTCAAGAGTCTGTTTTCTTTGCCTCTCTTTGAAGGATGCAGTGAGTCCCAGATGTAGTCAGATTGGTGCCTGCTGCTCTTTTGATTTATTTGGCTCTGTTCAGAAACAAGTCATCCTTTTAACCCCCGCGACTGTTTAATCAGGAGCATGGTGCCTTTGCTGGTTACTCTCATCTTTTGTCAAGAACAACTCTAGGAAAATTTTCAGAATGATTCAACGTAAATTCAGTTTGAATTCAGTGAGTCTATCCTTCAGCTGTCCATAAATGCTTCCTTTTTTTTCTGTTAAGCTATATAATTTCTGCCTGAATCTGCCTCCAACCTACTGCAATGCCAGCTTTTTGTGCACGGGGCTATTTCTTGACTAAAAGATGTTACAGAACATAGTAGTTTTTCATATCAAACTGAAAGTCTATATTCTAACCTACTCAGGGTAAATAAAACACAAATCCCCCTTCCACCAAAAAGCCTGTAATGTTGCAATAAATGCAGTCTCATTCTAAATGGTTTATTTATGCTGCATTATTTTAAAAGATGTAATTTTATAGTGTTTTATCCATCTTTCTGGCTTTGGCTGTCTTTTTGTGTTAAAGGAAAGAATATTAAATAGTCTTTATTCAGTTTACAGTGTTGTCTTTAGTGAGATACAAAGATAATGACTGTAAGCCAATTAATGTGGAGTGTCTCTGGGCACTAAACTTAGGAATGCAAACTCCTAGTGGATAGAGATCTTTCACTCTTTGTAGTTGATCAAAGCTGCTCTCTGTACCTGCTGGGGGGAGAATCATATGAGTGCAGCCAGACCTCCCCAGGATACCGGAAGATTAGCAGGTTTTTTTAACCCTCTTGTGACGTGCTCTGTGTAGCCTTACCAATACCGCTGTCACAGTCTTAGCTGAGACAGTGGCTTAAGCGATCTCGCGCGCTACTCCCTTGCGAATCTGCTGCCACAGCACAGATGGAAATGGGCTGAAGGGAACTGGCTTTTCACCTTTCTGACAACTTGCTTCCACTTGTTAAATGCAGAAGGGTAAAACTGCCCTGTTAGGGCAAACGTGAGGGAGGAGAGGCTGTGCAAAGAATGCTTTGTGCCTGGGAAGTGTCGTGTCACTCTACTAGGGCAGAGTGCTCTGTTTAGGTAATTGGCAGTGACGAGCTTGGGGGCACCAGCTGAACTGGAAACATACTGATCGTGTTTCCTCTCGGTGCGTGTTGGCACATGCTGCAGTGCTGTGCAGCGCTGTCGCAGCGGGGATGTGGGTCCTGCAGCAATAAGGTTTGCATCCACGAAATGCGTATTAACAAAGCGTTTTATGTTTTGTTCTTGTGATGGTAGTCCCTAGAGGGCAGTGAGATGGTGGGCCCCTTTGTTTTTCTCCTGCAGCTTCATTTTGCGATGCAGTTTGGTTGCACAGCAGCAAGAACTGCTTTGAACACAAAAGAAAGTCTCAAGCCTGTGTGGCTGGGACTGTCCTCACAAGGATGAGTCTCCTGACAGCTGTCTCGTGTAGAACTCTACTTCGGAGGAGTGTGAGTGGCGCCTGGAGCTGCGTGGGGGGTCCCCCTGGGGCACAGGCCACTGCAAGGGGCCTTGCGCCTTTCCTGTGGCGTAGTGCGGCAGTGGTGTTTGAGGGTGAGTGGATGTATGTGTGCGTGCATGTGAGAGTCTGCTAATGCAGGAGCATGTAGATTCCCCTGGAGTTGCGGGGTTTTCTCTGATGGGGACAAGGCTACCAGATGTGGCCTGAAATGTGACAGCTGGGGGATTTAGCAGCCTCTTCTGAGCCTTTCCATCCTTCAGGGAAGCGTTTTTCCATGCTTCTTTTGCTACTTGTGACTTAGTCCACCTAAAACACGCTTCTGGTTGGACCAGATGACATCTTCAGAAACTCCTTTGTGACAGAAATTAGTAGAATAATCTACCAAAGGCTTTGAAATTGGAAGCTAATTTAGAAGTGTGATTGGCAGCAGTGAGGTGCTGCACGCATCCTTTTGAGTGGGTGTCAGAGTTTAACCTCTCTGCTGCTTTCTCTTTTCTCTTCACAGCTACTCTTGGTGTGTTCTAGGAAAAGCAATGTGTTCCAAGTTTGTGCTGACTTTTAGGTGCATTGGGTTTGCCGTTACCCTCTTGTACGTGCATCAGGCAGGCTGCGATTTGGATGAAACTAATTAGAGCTTGTAATGAGGCAAGAGCAGCGTGATTCTGTGAACGCACAGGCTGCTGCACCACAGACTGTGCATCCCACCCAGTCGTGTTGTACAGATGTGTGCTTTTGTTTAATTGTTGGTCTGCTTTCCGGGGTGTTCCATGCTGCGTGTATCTGATACGTTTCACAGTGGACATTTGCATCATCCCCAGTGTTGTGTAATCAAATGTTGTACTGCTGGGGTGGTCGTTAACATGCTTGGATGGGAGGAGATCTGTGAGCAGCTGGCAAGAGAAGGCAGTCGCAGCAAAGCCCTGAGATTCCTCGGTGCCAGAGAATTTTCTGTCCTTCTCCCCTTGTTGCTCCAGCATTTAGCATATTCACAGTAACGTTTTTAATAAAGGGGGGAGTTTCCACCATTGTAGATCTGGTTGGATTCCCAGAAAGGGGCATATTCTGTTAATACGCTGGAGCCTCTGAGAACAGTGTGCCCTCCCTCTGCAAAATCTGCATTTCACGAACCCCTTTAATTATCAGTCAGAGAGCAAAACTGCACTGCTCTGGGTCGTTCTGTGTTAAAGGTTTTGCTGTTTTGTGGCTTGTGGGGATTTACTTGGTTACTTAACAGTTTCTAGATGGGTGCAGAAGCTTAAACATGTAGAATGGGTCTAATTACCAACATCGGTAGCTCTAATCGCCAAGCAGTGACCCAAGCAAGCAGACTTGGCGTGCAGCTGAAGGCTGTAGAAGTTGCTTTTCATGCTTGTAGATGGTAGAGGGATGGAAAATCAGCACTGTTTAAATGCTGGTACTGAATTACATAGAACAAAGTACGAATTGGGCACTTCTGTAATGCTGACCGTGTCCAGAAAGACTAGTTCGCAGAACCTCATACTGGTATCTAAAATGCACTTTAGGTTATTTTTTCTTTAACCCAATTGCTGCAATTTCTTTTGTATATACTTTCACAAAGTTTATTTTTGCTCTGAGTAAAAGTTAACAGGGGTGTGCAAAGATGAGCACTTAACTTGGTGCAATACTTGTAGCTAAAGATCATTGTCCCATGTGGTCAGTCTGTCTGTGTCTGTCTAACTGAATATATATATATAGTAACTAGCTCAGTGACATACTGCCCTTCCCTGTCTATACCCAAGAGAAATTATGCATCACTAGCAAACGTCCAATCTATGCAAATATTCCACTGAGAGCACTGTGCTTTAGCAGGCCTTTTCTCTCACGCTTTCTGGTGGGCTGCTTGTCACTTCTGTTGGACATGACTGTGTTCCTTGGTGTATATCCTTTCTCCCTTGTCCTCTGCTCTGTTCTGCCACACGAGTATGAACAGAAGTGACAAGCTGTTCTGAAACAGGCATGTTGCACCTTTAAAATTTGTCTTCACGAGATCGTTTTTGATGTCATGTTATCTGCCTTACTTTGTGGAGGATGGCGCTTCTGCAGTCATCCAAGATACTGTTTTTGCAACTGCAGCAACACTGTTAAACTGTTTACAGTACTCTTCCTGCACCAATTATAAATAAGGCTCGGAGAACGAACGACTGGCCTGTTGGTTGTGGAACTGCTGGGGGAGAGTAGTTAAGGCGTAATTGACCTTGGAGCTGATTGGAGACGAAAAGCTGTTCCTGATCTGGGGGCTGGGGGGGAAGCACAGCTAGTGACTGAAATGAGAGACAGCCAGGTCTGTGATGTAGACCAGATGGGATCTTGGTGTCACATCCTTTGTTCTGCTGCTGGCTGGCTGTGAGACCTTGGGCAAATCACCTAACCTCTCCGTGCCTCGGTTTCCTCCCTGTGAAATGAGGACAATGAAACTTGTCTTTGTAAAATGCTTTGAGATCTATGGGTGAAAAGTCCTTGGCATTAGTGATCTGACCCAGCTGGGCAGAACTGTTAGAGTCAATTTGGACTGTAAGGCAAAAAAAAAAAAGCATGTCTTTTAATAAACCCTACAAATTTCTGATTGCATAGTTTTTAATTGGTACACTATTTTTTCCGTAACATATTTTGGAAACAATGTCAAGTTTTTATAAATGTTACCTGTAGTTGATACTCATGGACAGGGCTGAACTTTTAACTTTTTTGCGTCTTGTCTTGGTATATATCATATGTTCTAGAAGTTGGATTCTGTGTCTGCACTGAGAAATGCAAATTAAACTGGATATTTATGTAGTAGTGTACATAGTCTAAGTGTGTGTGTTCTTGGAACTAGTTTAAAAATCCCACACCATGCTTTTGGTGGTGTGCAAGCTGGCCAAAATTTGGTTCATTATGCAGTGTACACTTTCTCAAATAAATGCAGTTTCTACTTTTTCTTACAAGAAATTTTTTTCATATGATCTTTTTCAGCAAAATCAAGGGTATGTTTCTGCAGTACCGTAGTTACAGTAGCTGGTATTTCTTGCTGTGTAGCTTTGTGTCCTTCCACTTGCTTACTGAACCGGAGCTATCCGTCTGACCCTTGTTTGGAGAGAGAGTTGTAGTTGCAGTTCTATTTCACACAGACCAGCATCAGCGCGGTGGGCAGGGATGCGCAAACCTTGAGCCTGGTTAGTTACCGAAGCAGTCTTCAGCATCGACAGCTCCCTAATTGTCAAACCAGGAGGTCTAGGAGAACCACAGGTTGTCTGCTTACTGCTTTTGTTTTGTTTGGCACGTACGGGGAGCTGGGCAATGGTCTTGGAGATGACAGAATAAAAGAACCCCAGTTTTTCAAGAATGTGTGTATGGTATTAAAGGAATTTATTTAACTATGAAACATGGGAACAAATGTGCTTACATTGAGCAATGTGAATATGTTAGTTACAGGTACAGTACTTCCAAAGGAAGAGCATCTCCAAAACCCAAAAAAAGAGTAAATATGAATTTGTATTTTTTTGAAGAATGTAAAATGTGAAATAATGGTGTTTGCTTAATTGCTCATTTTGTATGAAGTTAATATTGTACTTTGAAATATCTGCAAAGAAGTGGAAATTAACTTTTTTGGAATTGAAAGCAATATTAATACTAATGGAATCCTAATTAAATGCTTATTTAAACATTGTGTTATGATAGTCTTTCCTCAGAGTATTTATAAATTATTTGGGAGAAGATGTGAGGATCCTTCCCCTGCCCCCTTAGGACAGATCAGGGCATGAAGGGGTTTTCAAATCCTGACAGACAACAGCATTTGCCTTAGCAGGCTCCTCCCGCCCCCACCAACAATGACTTTCATAAACTTCATATCCTCAAGTTCACTCGGGTATGGATAAGAGTTAGAGTGGATGTTGTGAATCTGCAAATTACTCTTCATTTTTGAAAATGGGAAATGCGTGCGTAGTCCCTTTCATGCAAACACCAGCTGTGTTCAATGCAGGTGCCATGATGTCAAGCACCAGCAAGGCACCGTAAGCCAGCTGAAGCTGCAGGGGAAGTGAGAAAGGTACTAAAACTACCATCTTTACCACAGGAAATTTTGCCTAAAGCCTTCAAAGCGGGTATGCTAAGTACTTTCCAATAAAGAGAATGGGAACTTTGTGGAAAGCTAGTGGCAATAAGGAAAATAGACTGAAATCTCCACTCTGAATAAGTCAAGCTCTCAATGTAGCAAAACACTTCCATGTGGCAAAAACCCCACCCCCAAACGTCTAGGCTCGGCCAGCTGTAGTTTGTTCATACCCTCGGATCATGCATCCATGACTTCAGGATTGTAGTTATCAGTGGAGACCGAGTTGCTGCCCACAGAACAATGCACGGCTTTTGTGCTTCGCCAGCCCTTCTAAAATCAAGGCAGTTGATAGCTGGTCCTGACCCTGTTGGCAGTCAAGGACAGAGTCAACGCTTGAGACAACCTGGTGCAATCTGTTTGAAGGCTGTACCTCCTTCAGTAAGAAGCAGCTAACCTCTATGCGGGCAGAGGGGATGAGGTACAGACTAAGCCAATATTGTTTTATTTTAAAGTGCAAATTTAGTAAGATAAGGTATCAGTGCAAGAGAAGAAAGCAAAGTCCGAGGCCACAACTGAGGACATCGGCTGTATTCGCCGACTTATCAGTCTCTGGGTGTTCCCCTGGCGCAGAAGTAAGGCTTCTTCGGCGCCCGTAACTGAGCAAAGCCCTCGGTCCCTTCTGGCTCTGCGCTGCCACGCCCGGACCGCGGCCCCCCCTGCAGCCGTTCCCGGGCGG
>NW_008795919.1:540090-546006 GCF_000699145.1 Aptenodytes forsteri
GCGGGGTGCTGCCGGTGCTCGGTGACGTTTGTGGCGGGGGGCGGCTGCTTTCTGCTTGCCACGCCGCAGAGCGTGAGACCGAGGGGAAGGGCTGCACTGGAGCTGAGTCGCAGTGCCCAGCACCAGCAGTCTGGGTGTAGCTGCGCACCCGCCGTTAACGCGCTTCCTCTTGCCATGTAGATACTGCCACGTGAACGTGCCGGATGAGTTGCTGCGGGACCTACTTCCAGGACCTGTGACCCTGGTCTTAAAACGTTCAGAAGAACTAAATAAAGACTTGAACCCTTTCACATCGGTAGGTCTTTGCCACAGGATATATCTCTGTGTTTCTGAGGGACAGTGTGCTATCTTTGTGCTTCTGCTGTAGTAGCTTTTATTCTTATGTGTGTGTTCAGCGTGCTTAGCAGTGATTCGCATTTTCCCGAAGCTGGTCCCTGCGCTGTTGTGCTCCCCGTGACTTATTTGAACACGGCATAACCCAGCGTTAGGGGCTAACTTATGAAGGCACGTCTCTCATCATGGCTAGTTCAGCAGGTGCCGATTTATTGCTTCTCTGGAGTATCAGCTTTAAGTCAAGAAGGCTTTAGGCAATGCAAGATTAAAAATGGTTACTGCGTGTAAAACCATGCTCTCTTCTTCCTTGTAGCTGGTTGGTGTTCGTATTCCAAACCACCCTTTTATTAGGGAGTTGGCACGAGCTTGCTCTGGACCACTGGCTTTAACAAGTGCTAACATCAGCTGTCAGGCGAGCACGCTGACGGTTTCGGTAAGGCTGTTTTTGCCACTAAGTGATATTATTGTGGTAGTCTGTCAGAGCCAAGGGCTCTCACAGTTGGAAGCCAGCTTTAGCAATAAAACAAGGATTTCTCTGCTGCTATTTTTTTTTTTTTTAAATAATAATCTCTAGTTAAAACAGCCTGCGGATATGTGGTGTGGGGTAGCTGTCTTGCTGTGATCCTCACCTTAAAAAGCGAGGAGAGCAGAGCTGAAAAGTAATATTTAAAAGCTTATGTGCAGCTTTTGAAGTGGGTGCCAAATCCGAAAGATGGAAATTGGTGTAGGAGGGATGGCTGTGGAATGAGACTGCTGCTGTCTGTACAGCTCCTTGCAGCCGGGTAACTGTCACTCAAGGAGATGTCTTTTTGCAAAGCTTGTGACCCTGGTGATGGTATAGTTGGGCATAGTACCAGACAGACGCCCTGTCCTTGCCCCCAAACGTCTTGATAGACTTCTAGCTTTTTTTTGTGCACTCCTTAATAAACAGTGGTGCAGCCAAGAAGTCTTCAACCAGAGAATCCTTGTGGCTATCCTGCATGTCTGAGATAAATCTGTTCTCAGAAATCAAACCGGGATGTGTTAATGGCAGAAAAAAAAATGAGCTGACCTGACAGAGGAAGGGGAGAGACCACCTCCCTTGACACCAGAATGTCCAGTAGTGTCTGCTAAAACACGATCACAAACCATCTTCAGGACTGTTAGCCACATCTCTTTTTTTTTTCAGGAATTCCAAGACCTGTGGCCTCAGTTGTCCTTAATCATCGATGGAGGCCCAATAGGGGATGTCCAGAGCCCAGAGTGTCGTTTGGGGTCAACTGTGGTTGACTTATCTGTGTCGGGGAAATTCACCGTCATTCGTCCTGGCTGGTGAGCACTCTTTGCTGAATATAACTGTAGCTTTTCCTTTACTTTAAATGAAATTAAGCTTTCAGGTTAGGGTGGGTTGTGTTTTGCTTCTTTTTCCATAGCAGTTGAACCTTCACATTAATGTTGTTTAGCTTAATTACCAGCACGCTCAGAAATCCTGAAAGAGCGCTCCAGATTCTGAGCCCAGGAGACCCCTTTCTAGAAGCTTCTAAGTGAAACACTCTGGTTTCTGGAGTTCATGTTCTCCTTGATTCAAAATGCAGTTTAATCCTTAAAAACCTTTTTTCTGACGGTTCTGTTTCACTCCACAGTGCACTGACATCTACAGTTGAAATCCTGAGGCAGAAGTATGGCTTGATACCAGAATCGTCTTGAGACTTCAGACTCTGAGGAGGCTCTGCAGGGCTGGTAAAGCTGGGCACCGTGTGCCTGCGCATTCAGGAAATGGGCGTTCATGGCCTTGTTTAATAAGGTCGATGGGTTATGTCAAGGTTAATAAACAAAAGATAAAAAAACCCCAAAACACAGAGCAACAGTTGATGGGTATCTGTTAATTCGTATCACATCTGCTATAGTCTGAGAAACCAACCCAAATATGTATGCTGACCTCTTTGTGCTGCTGTACTATTTCCAAATACCTGTCTGTTTTATTAACGTGATTTGGGCTTTGAAATACAATAATTTGAACGTTTGACTATTCTCAGGATGGGATGATGAAGATAGTGTCTGATCAACCCTCCCCTTAACACTTACTCCATGTGTTTGTTTATTGTACCTGCACTGAAAGAAAAGCAAAGATGGAAAAGAGGTTTTTTGAGCTTTCGTGACGTTATAGCTATGGTGTCCTCTGGCTGTTTTTCTCTGTTCTAAATGTAATCAAAACCTACTACTGAGATGAAACTGTAAGTGCTTTTGAAAACTAACCGTATTCAGATGGTCCCTATCTAGACGAGAGCTGCTCAGAAAGACCTGACTTCCTCCTAATACAAAGAATGAAAAGCTCTTAGTGTGCTGATCTTCATTTTTTAAATGTGGACTTCCCTCTCTTGATTTTCTTCTGAAAACAGTGCTAAGCTGAAGTAAATAGGGAACGAATGAAAGTTTCCTCTGGTATTTATTCTTCATTGAAAAGTAAAGTTTGTGGAGCTGCTATTAATTTAAAAACTGGTAAGCAACTTGCATGATTTTGTTATAAATGCTTATTTTTAGACATGTTGTCCATCACTTTTGACGGACTTAGGTGCTTAGCAAGAACGTGTATGGAGTCGTCATGAATAGAACCTTGTTTCACATCCAGAGCTGCCGCTTCTCATCTTATTGATATAGACAAGTATAAATTAATTTTATGGCTAATTTAGAAGGGTCCAAGCATGGCTAAAATCACAAAAAAGGGAAAGCTACTGGGAGCTGAACCTCTTTCAAAGCACAAATTAATGGTGTTTTCAGTTGCATTTTTTTGCAAATATTTTTTTTCCTTGGTACTAAAGGGGATAAAGCAACTTCAGATCTAAATTTTCAAAACATGGAACACAAAACAATCAGTTAAGAGCTTTTAGTATAGATCATTGCATTTCCTTGGTTTCCAGCGCACACAGTAGTAGTAGTAGTAAGTAGTCTCTAGTGTTCCAGCTCTAATTATCTTTAGTTATTTGGATACAGCGGACCACAGTGACAATGCCCACTGCAGAACTCCTTGGTATAGGAGAGGTTGGATAAAATAGAGGGTATGTAACGGCATGGCTTAGTTTCACCTACAGTAGACAATTTGAAGGAATATTTACTCCTCTCTACAGTAAGCTGATAGAGGAATGCTCTGACAGAGTTGCTAGCAGAGTGAGGCATATGTGATCACTGCAGACAGCGGGCCAAGGGTGTACGGTGAAATGCATGCTGGAACCCAGCTAACCGTGTCGAACATCACAGAACATACCCACACCAAGAAAAACCAGGTCTTTGACCCCCAAACCAGCACCCCTCGTGAATTCCAGAGGAGTTCTGAAAGGGTCATCTGTACGAAATCTGCAGAAAATTAGATTTGACTGCTGCTTGCAGATTTCCTGCTGCCTGTAACACTTCCTCCCGTGAGTCCATAGCTGGGGCTTACGCAGTCCTTGGGATATTTGCAGATGGCTGCTTGCGCTCAGCGGCCTGGTTAGGCTGAAGGTTCTGTGGCTGCATCTCCTCGAGCGCTTTTTTCTGAAGCGCTTCTCTGTGCTGCAGCTTTGTCAGCAGGATGTTTTTCCGAGTAAGGCAAATCCTGAAGTCACATCAACCACTGCTCTTTCTCTTTGCTGAAATGTTCTGCCCACCTGCGAGTCAGCTCCAGGTACATGCTCGGCTGATGAGGAAGGTAGTCCAGATAAAGGCGTGTCAGCGTCGTCTTGGGTACAGCCTTCTCGATCTGGGTGCCTTCGTGCCATTCGTTGAAGGATGTGATGGAGATGATCTCTGGCCTGACCATGAGAGCAGCCTGCAGAGCTGTTTCATAGTACTTCCCGTTGACTCTGTTCTGAGTGTTGCGGTTGTTCAGGGGCGAATGCTGGTGTCAGTGTAGCCTGGGCCAATGCTGGGGATGAATATCAGGTTGTTGGAGTCGCAGAAAGTTTTGATTGCTTTCCAGTTCTGGCGGGATGAGCCAAAAGAGAAACTGTTGGACGCAAAGTATGTGTACGTGCCATCGTACCCTGCGGAGAGGGTATCGTGCTTGTGTCCCTCCTCCACCAGCAGCACTATGAACACAGCGTCGTAAGCAGTGTCGCGGAGAGAGTGGGAGCCTGATGGCATGAGAAGGTTGGCCCAGGATTCAGCCGGTGTCAAATAGGAATCGTAGATATAAAACAGCGGGAGACTCTTGCTGGTGCTGGTCTTGTACATATAAAAAGCTGTGTGTGATCCGTATGTAGAGGAGAGCACAAAGCTTTCTCAGAGGCTGGGGTGATGAATGATGAATGCCTCAGCAGGCATTTCCATTATAAGGCAAGCACGGTGTGAGACTTCGTTGGCTGCAGGGGCCTCTTTTCCCAGAACCTTTATCTCCACCTTCATGGGAGCGCCTGTGCCTTCTCCTTTCCCTTTTGAAAGAAAGGGTAGAGGTGCCAGTCTATGGGTGATAAGCTTAGAAACTTGAGCAGGAGAAAGCAATTTTGGGTTCTGAAGGTGAGGTATTGAAGTGCTGGAGAAAGTGGCATTTGATTACGACCCCTGCCCAGTATTGCTCTGTTGGCTGGCTCTAGGCAGCTCCCTCCCCTATGCACTGATCTTTGGATACTATTCTGATGCATTTAATTCAAAGTTCTGCACGCTGTTTGTGCTTAAAGCAACACTACACAGCTGGATTTAGCCTACATGAAAAACAAACTTGTCCGTGATGTATTTGATATTTTCATGCACAGTGCGGTCATCGCGCCCTTTGTATGGCTGGATGTGAAAGGCAACCTGCAAAAGAGACCACGGAGATGGTTATTTTCATCATGGTGGTATTGCTTTCTCTGCACCCTGACCTCCCAGAAGACCCTAGGTCCACTGTAAAGGACCTTCTGTCACCCGCTGTGGGCAGACTGGGAGGATGCCTTCATGACACATGCAGAATACGGCAGTCTACTCGGTGAAGTCAGGGCTTTCACTAGTTTTCCCTAACGCTAGTAAAAAGTAAACTGAAAATCCCAGTTATTAAGAAGAGGAAAAGCCCTGTATTTAACTATTGAAAAATTGTCCCCATTGTCTTAAACGCAAGTACTCGTTTCTTTTAACACGGTCACTGAGGCAGAGGAGCAGGGCCTCTGCCCAAGCACAGCACCGGCTTTGTGCTGGAGTTGAACGGTGAGTTTAATGGCCTCCAACAGCAGACAAGGGCCTTACCTTTATGGCGTATCTGTGTGCAGCGTCCAGTGTGGAGGGCACAAGGCTGTCCAACGGCTCCCCGTTGTCGTCTGCTAGGCCGGGTGGGTACCAGGACAGGACCAGCACTCCTACAGCGGTATGTAACAGAGCAGGTCTCGGTCAAATAAGTGTGTTTTGTTCCTAAACTTTTCCCGTGCATCAGCAGTGCAGTAAACGTTTCTTGTCATTCTAACGCTTTAGAAGACCTGTGGTGTTTGAGCCATGGTTACGAGACCCTGTAATCAATGCTCCCAGCCGCTGGCTCCGAGGTAGCTGTCGGGGGCCCTGGGTGCCAGCAGCGCTCTGCGGGGTGGCGGGGGGAAGCGGTGAGAGGCGCTGGGTGCAGGGGCGTGGCAGGGGATGCCGAGGGGCGTTGGTGCCCGGCGATGGGGC
>NW_008795919.1:546885-557190 GCF_000699145.1 Aptenodytes forsteri
GGACCGGCCGCGGCCCCGGCTGGGAGGGCGGCGGGGAGAGGGCAGAGACGCCCGATGATGGGGAAGGGCAGGGGCTGCCGTCCGCGCTTGGTTCGCGAGCCTTGAAACGAGTGGTTGGTGAAGGACTAAACTTACTCGAGGAAAAGAAAACACGCTCCAGCAAACACTGAAATGTGACTATCCGAGCTGTTAAAGGAAATAACATTCTAATTGGGTGAATCTGTTATGCACAAATGTTACAGGCGATAAAACTCCTGCTAAATGGAAACCCAGTAATGAGATGAACCTGTCGAGGGAACAAATTGCCTGCAAATCAGAAACAGGCTTCTAAGGTGCCCCAGCAGCTTTGGGGCTTCCATTATTTTGCTTGGCTGAAGCTCAAGCTGCCCCACAGCGCTGGAGCCTTCTGGCAGCATTTCCTCACGACAGCCACCCATGCAGAGTTGTGGTCTGCGGGAGGAGTGTGGGTAAGCGTTAGTGAACTGTAGAAACAGCTAGAACTTTGCCTTTCAGAGCTTTCTGTGGTTTTTGGCTGGGTTAGATGTGTGCAAGAACTAACTGTGGGCTGGGTGCCAGGTTGGCAGCAGGGGTTCTGGTAGGACGTCAGTGGAAAGGGGTGTTGGGAGAGCATCCTGGTTCCAGCTGGTGTACTGGGACTCCAGCAAGAAAAGTGCCTGGCCAGCCCTGGTGTGATCCTGTGTGCTGCTGTATTGCTTTGGATATGTTTTGGCCTTTAAAATCCCTGCTAACTAGTGCCACCTGAGTTTGCAAAAGAGATTTGGCAAACTCCCTGTTGCTTGTACACCAGCTCTGCTCTGGGGGTGATGCCTGCTCCTCTCTTCCTGGGGATAGCAACGTCCTGTCTGAAGCAGCTATTTCAAGTCCTAGTCCCAGCTGTATTTCATGTTCCACCATATGTGGATGCTACAAGCAGTGCAGAGCCAGCTTTGAAGAGCAGCAAGGAACATCCCCCTGCTCTGGGCAAACTCCCTGTTGCTTGTACACCAGCCCTGCTCTGGGGGTGATGCCTGCTCCTCTCTTCCTGGGGATAGCAACGTCCTGTCTGAAGCAGCTATTTCAAGTCCTAGTCCCAGCTGTATTTCATGTTCCACCATATGTGGATGCTACAAGCAGTGCAGAGCCAGCTTTGAAGAGCAGCAAGGAACATCCCCCTGCTCTGATGAGCAGTTATTTGTAAGACAGGGAACCTCATCTTTGTCCTCTGTCTCATCTGGGCGTAGGGCACAAGTGCTGCTGGAGCCTGAACTCTGCACGCATGGGACTTGCTCTAGGAATACTTCACCTCTGTGTATAAATACCGTACAAATGCTGTACTCAAAGGAGCGGAGAGAGGCATCCAACTCTTACCTCTCCAGTTTCTGGATCTATTTGATCAGAACACAAATGCAGCTATATCTTCCTAAGGAAGCTGCTGGACCTGATTGCAGGGGGAGATCAGAAACCATGGTGCAAATGTACTTTAGTGGCTCAGAGAGTATAAGGCAAGCAAAAGCCTCTCCTGCTTCCCCCATTTATTTTTCAAATCTCTTCAAGACCAGTGTGATAATTTTGGAGGCCTGGTTCATGCTTGGGGGTGATGCTCCTGTGTGTTTATTCATCAGCTCACATCTGCCTCTTGGGGCAGATCTTGGGCCTCTTCAGGGACTCGGTGAGCTTCGTTCCCCCCTTTGCCTCTCACTTGCTGTCATCTGCTGGAGATGAGGACACTTTTTAATCTAATTTCGCAGCTGCCACTTGTGGGTGCAGTGAGTGTCGTGCTGAGCCAGCTAGCTCAGGAAGCTAGCGGTGCTGTGTTCGTAGTGTGAGTAATTTCTTTCATTCGCTTATGCAGAGGACACTGCTGTTTGTGACCTCCTGGTTGGCAGGCCCTTACGCCTGAGCACACTAGAGCCACCAAGAACCAGCTGTGGGGCAGGAGGCAGTGGGGCTAAATACGACTGCTTTTTGATGGACAGTTTTAAATTGCTCTATTCAGCCCATCATCCCACAAGTAGCTGCTGTCATTTTCTTTCAAATAGCTACCTTCAGGCTACTTGGAGAGGTCAGGCTGCAGAGGGTGGATGCTCCAGGGAGGCGGGAAGAGCTTTCTCTGTATCTGGTGCCAAGGACAAGGGCACTGGACAGAAATCTGCAGACCAATGAATTTGCTGTCACTCTTCTCCTTCTGTGAGTTCAGCGCCTCTAGAAACTGTCTTTGAAGTTTAATTTATGAGCTGGCAGGTGAAGGAGCTGAAGGCAGGGCAGAACCATCTAAATAAAAATTATTTGGAAGCAATGAGCAGGGGGTGCATGGTAGACGAGTCGGGATCTTCAGGTCTAACAGACACATCTAACCGGGTAAAATGGTGGTGTGGCTCAGTCTGGGTCTCCACGCTGCCCGTGTGATTTGTGTTCCAGCGGTATTGCAAGGATCAGTTTTTACTGGAGTCCCATCCCTGAGCCCACCCAACTCAACCACCCTGTAGTGCAGAAGGCCCAGAAACATGAGTTTCCAAAAATTACTGCACCAGGGCACTTCTCACTACTGCATTGCTGGCGATGACGCTTGTCCTAAATGACTCTCCCGCTGGCTTCCCCAATGCCTCCGTCCATACATGTTTGTTCTCTGAGCAGCCCCGTGAGCTGAGCCGGACCTCCAGCCTTTTGCTGCCAGGGTGGCTGGGCTGCCGGAGCCGTGTCTCCCACCACTAGATAGTGCTAGGCCACCACAGGGAGCCTTGGAGCCGGCAGCCATACCGGCTGACGGTGTGCACGGTTGCTTAAAAGCATTAATAAGTAAGTGCTGCACTGGGGCCGTGTGTGGACAAGGGCTCAGCGTGGCGCAGATGGCAGCTTGTGTGCCGAGCTGCCTGCTGCAGGCGAGCGGCTGCCGGGGAGGGCAGGATGTGGTGCTGCTCTCCTGCCTGTGCCTGGTCCTTGCAAAGCACACGCTGGGATGATTTTTCCCAGTGTCTGAGTGCCATGGAGTGGTTATGTATCTTTATTGCTCATGAGCAGCTGTCTCAGTCGCTGCTAATGGACTGTAATACACACAGAGCTGACCCCAAAATGATGTCTTCACAGAAATTGCCTGTCTGTGGAGCTTCTGCTGTAAAAGCCCAGAAGCACCGGGCTGGGTGAGTTACTGTCATCTGCAAAGTGTGTGCGTGAGGGGTCTCTGGGTGCTTCCCCTTCTCTGAGCTCTTTACCTTGTCTTTCAAAATCAGATATCCTGCAGGATAGAGGGACCGAGGGAAATAAGAGGGACCGCTTCCCTTTTGTCTGCTGGCACAGGACCCTCTCCCCTCCACGACTGTCCCCGCAGTGCTGATAGGCACTGCTCTGAGCAGGGGGCATGACTTGGTGGAGGGGACAGAGTGGGGCACAGGGGGTCCCTCCTTGGGCCCTGGCAGGCAGTGAGTGCGAGCGGTCTGCTCTCCATAGCCCCCGGTTCTCACCAACACTGAACAGAGCCAGAACTAGCTGCCCCGAAGCCTGGCTTCCCCCGCAGCTGTGGCATGGATGTAAAGGCTGCTTGGGGGCTCACTATAACGTCTCACCATAGTGAGCAATTTCCCTACTGATTCTGCTCCCTCTGTGTTTGCATAGGGATCTTGCCTCCCCATCTCGTTCCTCAGCTCATCAGCTATTCATTGATCTTTGCCGGGCTTCTCCAGCACTCATTCATCACTCTCACGTCCGCCATCCACTTTCCAAATGTTTCCTATTTTTCCGGTGATGTATTTCCCTGTTCAGACAAGCTAATCTTGCGCCATCAATAATTGGGGCGCAGCTGTGCTCCTGGCCTCTGTGCACAGCACGGGCACACAGCTCTGCCCTGTGTGGATGGAGGCAGCCGAGCTGCAGGGACACTGGGTGAGTGGTGCAGCCGCAGGGGCCTCCTGGGAGCCACTTCCCTGGCTGCTGGGCATCTGCTGCGGGAGGTCATCCCTCCCCTTGGGGACTTCGAAGCGTGCAGATGGAGGTGATGCCGTCAGGGCCAGGAAGGGCTGTTTTCCCATGGCTGGGTGGGGGGCGATGGTCTTCGAGAAGGTGAGGCAAAGCCCTGAGGCAGAGCAGCCTTGCTTGAAAGGGGCTGGCTTTGTGGTCTGCTCTGGGATGCCCGAAGCCTTGTCTCTCTGCCACAACCTGGCGTGGCCTTTGCGAGCAGCCTTGGTGGGCAGAAAACTGGGGAAACATATCGGCATCACAGCTGGTGCCTCTGCTTCTGGCTCATTCCATGCTGCTGGCGTTCAGTGTCCCTGCAAGTGACAGCTTTATTTGTGCCACCAGCATCAAGAGGATGAGCCACGCGTCAGGCATGGGTGAAATGGCTGATGCCCTTGTTCCCTCGCAGGAAATGCAGGCACTATAAATTACTTCTTTCCTCTGGCTTCTGGGTGTCTGCAGGCCGCTGCAGCTGTCAGGGTGATGTATTCAGCACCAGCTAAAGTGACCAGCCTTTGTGTCAGCATTTGGGCACTGTCAGCACCTCTGGAACGCACCAGCATGGAGCAAACCCAGGCTTTGTTGCTTAATCAGGTGTTCTTGGTTCTTTCCAAAATGGGGACCCTGCTGCTACACTGAGTGACTTTGTGCAAAGACTCAGTGCCAGGAACTGTGTGCGCAGTGGGTGGGGGGATGCAGCATCAGGACCGATGGCAATGGTGAGCGTCTGGGACACTGCAAGCTGTCTGCTGAGATGCATTGTGAAAATACACTCATCACCAGTTAGGACATGCTGATTAGACAAATAGCTTCTGTTGGAGTGGAGAGAGATGCCTTTTTAGATCTTGTAGGTGGAACTATAAACACTTTCATAAGCCAATTCACAGGAGCAGTACAGATCAGGGTGACTCTTGTGTTTGCAACCCTTGTTGAAATCACATTGGCATGAGCACTCAGAGCAGGAAATACGTGGTTTGCATTTTAATTAGTGCTTGCCCTCCAAATAAAAATGCATCTTTGGAACCTCATTAGCAGAGCCAGTTCAAACTCATATAGCGATGATTCAAATGAGCAACAACAGACTAGGCAGGCTTAGTCCGTGTTGATATCAGAGGTGAAGCTGCTGAGTGTCTGACCCTTTCCATCCCTGTTGAAGCCATTGGGGAAAAATGCTGTCAGGGGTTTGTGTTTGGAAGCCTTGGCTGAGTAATCGGGTCTGTCTGATGCTGGGCAGTTGCTGGGTAACTCTTGCTTCTCCCCGTGATCTTATCTACTGATGGTTATTGAGTGCTTCCCCATGTCCCCCATTCTTGCTGCTGCAGTTGGTGGCTAAAAGCCTGTGGCTTTTCAATACCCCTTTTTATTTTGTGCAGCTGTTACATGGCAGAGGTGGTTGTGCTGAGAACTTTTCACAGCTGCTGTAGTTGGAGCACCCTTTATTGTGTCCTTTTGGTTATCGTTTGGAGTACTGTAAGAAGCAGGACATAAATTAGAGCAGCCCAGGAATAACTCTTGTTACAGGAAGGGGCCTCAGAGAATGTGTTTAGTTGCTTTAATATTTTTTACACATTTTTGGCCATCTCTAGCTATAATTGACATTAGATTTATTCCTTGCCCTTCCTTGAGCTCTGCAAGTCTGGGTGAACATGTATGGCTTCACAGTGCCACGGTACAGGCACGGTCTGCCAGGTGCAGATATGCCTCAAGTCATGTCTTTGATGGGGCAGTCAGGAAATCTTTCCAAAACTGCCCCGTGCCTGTGCAGGGGTGAGGTGCTGTCCTTGGGGAGACTCTCACAAATACCACCTCCATGTCTGAGGGCTCTTTGCCTCTCATGCCACTGATGTCGAAGGCAAAGCAGCTAAGTCCTGCTTTGGTGGGTGCAGCAGCAATGTGCCTGCAAGGCTGGAGCATCCTCCTTGTCGCAGAACAGCACAGGAAGCCACCAGAGCACCATTCCTCCTGCAGAAAGCAGCCTCCCCCAGAGATCCTGCTGTCAGAGGCATCTGCTTGCCCCAGCCAGGGAGAAATTTTCTTCCATTACTGCAGACTGAGATCTGCAATGTTGCTTCTAAATGCCCTCACTCCACAATAAAGAGCAAAGAAAACCAGGCTTGGGCTAATTAAGCTGGAAACACAACATTGCAATTTGTAGCTGATTAAATCTTTCAAACAATATTTATGTTAATCTCCTTCTGATTTATTTTCTTATAATGCCTTGACTAGGAGATAGTCCAGTGCATGGGGAAATGCTTCCAGATGGAGCACAGTCCGCCTTGCCAGATGCTTGAAGCTCAGAGTGAGGATTTTTCACTCACTGTGATTACAGCCAGGAGAGATGATCTTGTCCATCTAGGCCATTTTTGTACGTAGAGGGGGATGCTGAGCTGCAGTTCTTGTTTTTGCTGCAGGAATGAGTCCGCCTATAACAGGAGCGGGCTGTGAAACAGCGTGTGGGAAGGGGCATCCATGAGACAGCCAGTTCTCGGCTGGGGCTGTTCTGCCTCTCTTACACACACCTTACATCTCTGAGCCAGGGCTTTGCTGTCTCAAGAAAAGGCTGCTGTAAAATGCTCCTTTGAGTTTATCTCTGGAGATTATAGGGGCCTATTGCAAAAACACAGTTTCCTTTTACACGCTGTGCATGCATATCCATTTATACTGTCCTCCAGCCCTTCTTCCAGCTCCAGGGTTGGCAGGATGCCTGGCAAATTTCCACAGGATGCTGATTTAAGGAATTAGTCTGTAGAAGCATAGATGATAGAGACAGAAGGGACCTTGAGGCCATCTGGAGAGTCTGCTTCCCCAGACAGCAGCCCCTCTCCCAGATCACTCCAGACACATTTGTCAGATTTGCTCTCAGCTCCCTTTTCTGGAGGAAATTCCACCTGGCTGCTGCTCATGTTCTCCTATTTTCCAGTTCCTTAAAAAAATATTTATTGGGACTGGAATTTTTCAGGGGCTTAAAGGTAATGTGGTCTGTGTACACCCATCTCTTATCTTTTTTTCTCCCTTTTTCAAAAAGGCTGTAATTTACCCTTCCTGGTTTTGACACCTTAGAGATGGCTGCAGGGTGAGTCCCCCGGGAGAGGGTTCTGGGCAGCACAGGTCGAGGTGGGGACGTGCCAGGGGATGGGGGTGCCATGGGGTGCCACTGCTGCCTGAGCCAAGTGCTGGAGCGATGAACAGCCCGTGCTTGCAGAGAGGATAGCTCCAGAGGTCAAGGGGTTTTCACTGCGGAATTGTTAAATTAACTATTCATTTAATTATATTTTGATTAAATTAGATCCTCTTTTTTTTTTTTTTAATTTCGCCAGCAAATGATTCTCTGCATAATTAATGCTGGCTGCTTCTGCTAATTCACTTACTGCTGCTGAGGGGACAGAGGTTTCGGTTACAGTCTGAGCCACGTGCTGGTTTCCAGGAGCCGGTGCTGCCTGTGCCATGCCAGGACCTGCCCCGCAGGAAAGCCACGCTGTGACCCTGGGCCTCCACGGGGAACGCTCTTGTCCCCGGGGCCGGTGGGTCTCTGGGACAGGGAAAGCACTGGACCAGACCACTCTTTGCAATGAAGCTATTAATTTTTATTCATGAGCCCGCTCTCCCCTGGGTCTGTGATGATACTCTCCATTAACTCTGCCCACAAGTAGCTGGGAAGTGGGCTGGCTGCAGCTCTGTCAAGTGCAATTACTTCATTACACCGTGATGCAAACTGTCATTAGCCACAGCTTGTTTTGACGCCATTTCTGGGGAAGCGGGAACTCCTGAGCCTGCGGGAGCTTGCTGCCCAGCATGGGCTGTCTGCTGCCTGGTGTGGGTCGTCCGCTGCCCAATGTGAGCCATTGCTGTGCGATGTGGGCCGTCCGCACGTCGTGTGCCGTGAGGTCTTGCGCATGCGCCCCAGGCCCATGGTGGCCATCGGGGCTGGCCCCGCTGTGTGCCAAGAGCGGCCATTCCTGCATAGAGTGGCGACTGGTGGGGCCAGCTGGGCTGCGTGGCCATCACACCAGTGGGGCAGGATGGCTTGTGCCGAGCGCAGGCAGATGGAGTGGTGAGGCCACGGTTTCTGGAGACAGGACTGAAAAACCAAATGCAGTGGTGCTCCCCTGCACAGAGTGCGCTGGCGCACAAAGAGGGACCAAGATTGTGGGAGTCTGCTGCCCTGCAGGGACCAGCCTCTCCCCGCCTTGCCCAGGACCTGGGCAGCTCTTGGAGCCCTTCAGGGGAGGCAAATGTGGCAAACTGTGTTTAGGATGATGTGGTGGCCAGCAGCCACGCGTGGGGCAATGCGACAGCTCCGGGTGCTGGAGCTCCTGTGGGGGGCTCTGTGAGAGAAGCAAGAGTACGGCACAACTTGACCCTGCTTCTTCTTGGGGACAAAACCCAAAGTGTCTCCAGCTTCTTGGGGACTTGTGGGAGCTTGCGGAGCTGTCATTACTGTGGGCTGAGCTGATGAGCTGTCTCCTGGTGAGAAACAAATTTAGTTAACCTTAAATTAGTCAGGAGAATGGGAGACTCTTCTTTGAAACCATGTCATTCAAACCATTGCACCTGAAATTATCCCCACTAGAAATGCAGGTGGAGATAGTAATTAATTCATCGTGCTCCCATATTAATTCTGCAGCTGATCTGCTCCAGCATGACTTTGACGAGCCGTGTCAAGCAGCAGTTCTGGGCAGGGAGCCCTGGGATAGGCAGCCTGGTCCCTGCTGGTTTCTGCGTAGCTGACCATCAAAAGATAATTTTCAGGTTTTTCCCCGTGGTGTATAGTCGTATCCTTTAAATACCCTTCAGACTCTGACAAGCTTCCCGAGGCGTGGAGAGAGCACTTCCCTGCCTCCAGGTGTCTGAAGGGAAAAGAAATGGTGAGTCTACAGGGATTTGGCATTTTAATCATGAAAGATCATCTTTTAAAAACCGCAGTGTGAGCAGGACAATTGGTTTAATTATTCTGAGCATGTTTGGCCGAAATCCTGTGCCTGTTACAGGATGTCCCTTCCCCTCTCTGCTGGTGGGGGACACACAGCGTGTTGCTGCAGCTGCTGGGGAGGCAAGTGGTGGAGCAGGGACCGTGGTGGGACAGGGACCGCTGGCATCTGGCTGGCTGCGGGAGCCCCAGGGGCTGGTGGGAGGAGCAGCTGATGGGGGTCTGCAGGGGAGGTCAGTCCTGGGACCACCCCCTGCCCTGCTGCAGAGGTGGCCCATGGTGGCCCTGCTGTTGGGCTGGGCTGCAGGTGGGCTCTGGCTCCACATACCCCCAGAGCTCTGTGGGTCTTTCGGTGGCTGCGGTACACCCATGGTGTGTCTGGGCAGTGCCTGGCTGAGGAAGGCTGGTTTTGGTTGGCAGGCTGCAATCAGTAAAACTAAACTCAGCATCCAGCATGTTCCTGAGAGGTGATGCTGCTGGCAAAGGTGTTCCTGGTGTTGGGAGCAGGCTGGTCCTGCAGCCGGCCGGGCAGCCACCCCACTCCTGCCTGCACTGCGAGGGCAATGCCGGCAGCGCTGGGTTGTTTGGCCGAGATGAGCATTCAGTGCAGAGACCACGTGTGGCTCCACTTGTGCCTTCCTGGTTAATGCTTCTGCGAATAACCTCTTAGAAATGATTCCAATTAGGCTAGCACATCTCTTTGTAATCTGGATCCCTGTTGTGCTGTCAGACTCAATTCAAATTTAATTTGCAGAAGGTGTATATCGGGCAGCTTTTTTACTTAGCACAAAACTGAGAGGAAGATAACATTGATGGAAAAAATAATACAAGTTCATATTCTTCTTACCTTAAGGAAGGAAAAGAGATGCCAGAAAACTTAGCCAAATTTACATTTTAATGGGAAATGTTACGACTGCCTGCTCTGGGACGCACAAATTGCTTTCCGGATGGGACCCTGACTTTATACCAAAGTGCAGTGAATTAAATCTAGCAGCCTCTGATGAGATGAGAGGGTTATCTAGAAACGCAGCCACTGCCACCAGCCAGACGTGAGGACGAGGCCAGGTGCTGCTGGCAGTGGCAGGCTTCCCGTCCCCATCACGCCTCAGGGCACAGGCGGGAGGGCCTGGAGGGAGGGACGCTGCTGGGTCTGATGGACGCAGCTCCTGGCTCCAGGGGCTGGAGGTGTGCAGGGGGCTGGAGGGCTGTTTGCATAGAAAACCTGCCTGTTTCAAACCCTGGGGTAACCCTGCCCCTGCTGATATCCCCCGCCCCATTAAGTGGGTGACGGCAGAGGAAGGGCTGGCTAGGAGCAGTCTGTCCTTGCTCCCTTTGCAGTGAGGTGGAGGCTCCAGCAGCATTAACTGCACTTGCAGAAGTGCCACTTCAGCCTTTCCCACTGGCAGCTGCAGCCGGAGCCCTGACGACCG
>NW_008795919.1:557591-583236 GCF_000699145.1 Aptenodytes forsteri
CGGGACCCCTGCCGAGAGCCTGTGTCAGGGGCAGCCGCTCTCTTTGGGGTTTCTCTGCCCTCTTGTCTAATTGTTCCTAATCAGAGCAGCTCAAGCCTGCAGACAGGCTCTGGCAGCGTGTCTCCACGATGCCAGCCTGGTGCCTCAGACCTTCACGCAGGGACAAAAGCTGTGCCCAGGAGAAGCTGCTGTTAATTTCTTAGCATCTTAAAGCTCTTTGAAGATGAAAACACGGTGCAGTGCTGCGTAGTCTTATCTCTCTGGCAGTGCCTGTCACTTGCAGCCATTTCTGGCACATTCACGAGCACGGCAAAGACTCGTCCCTGCTGGGACCAAGTCTGGGGAGTTGCAGGGCTGAAACTAGGAACGTGTCTTGTGTCTCTGCAGCTCTGCTGGGCTCAGGCACAGAGCAGCCGCTGGCTGGGGCAGGCAGTTCACGTGCTGTTGTCTAGCCCTTGCACTTACAAAAAAAGAGCTTTTCTTAATATCTCTGGGTCCTCTGAGTCCCCCACTGCTGCAGGGATGTCCCACCTGTCCCCCAGGCTGGTCCCTGCTCCCCTCTTTGTGTGCATAGTTGCCCCGTCCTGGTGATAATGACCCAGCCTGCACCAGGGATGCATTTGGGGGATTCGCCAGCCTCTGAGTTTGTTTTCCAGATTATTTCTCTGCGCTTGAGGGTAGCTGGTTTAATACAACACATTGGATTTTTTTATATTGGCAGCACGATAGGCAAAGAGTTTTATTGGCATCAGATATTCTTGTTAGTAACGACCGAGGTGTCTGAACAGTTCAACTGACCATTAATAAATCAAGCGGCCCAGCTCACCAACTATTTATTTACTTCCAAAAGTTGCTGGTAATTATTTTTCCTGCTTCTAAAGTGAGAGGTTGCAACTGCCAGTGTGTCTGGCAGGGTCTTGCTGGGAGTAGCGCTTGTCTGTGCCCTTGACTGCTCCTCAACTGCGCTGGGGTCTCCCAGCCCCGGAAGAGGCAGAATTGGAGCCCAGAGGAGAGAGGACAGCCCCGGGG
Organism: Aptenodytes forsteri; assembly: GCF_000699145.1. Taxonomy (NCBI): domain Eukaryota; kingdom Metazoa; phylum Chordata; class Aves; order Sphenisciformes; family Spheniscidae; genus Aptenodytes; species Aptenodytes forsteri. The sequence continues at coordinate 558,621 of NW_008795919.1, forward strand.
CAAAGGGACACAGGCACAGGAATACTTGCAGGCTGGGGTCTCGTACCCGCTGCAGGTGCTTGAGCAGTGGGAGCATCCGCAGCTGGTCAGTTGTGAATGTGTCGGAGAAGCCGTGACCAGCAGCTGGGGGCTGCCCTGGCTGCCTCTCCAGTGGTGCTGCGCTCTGCCTGCAGTTGCTGCGGGCAGGGCTTGTCTTGGGGCAGCCTGTGGGCTGCTTGCCACTGGGCAGGCAAAGAGCCAGCAAGAAGGAGGCTCTGCTGGCAGGGGTCTTGAAGCCCCTAAAGCGTTGCCAAAACCTCAGGGCACCCAGCCTCGGAGCTGGGATGGGGATACTCCAGCAGGAAGCAGAGCCCCGGGGAGAGGTGGCCCAAGCGCATGGAGAGGCATGGGAGGAAGGGTCTGTGTCCGTACCCCTTGCCAGGCCAGCTCTGCAGGTCCCTGCACCGCTGAGGCTCTCCCTCACAATCAGGATCACGCTGAAAGGTGCTGCTTTCCTCTGGAGTGAAGCTGGCTGCGGCCGCGTCCTTCACTCGCTCAGCCGGGCAGGACAGGGGAGTGCACAGGTGGGGCTGGCGGCGCAGAGCTCACCCTGTGTGGGAGCCGCCTGCGGTTCCTGAAGTTTGTCCTCTCTCCAGACGGTGCTTTTCCAGTTGTCAGAGCAGTTGCGCACAGTGGATGGGATGTAAATTCACAGTGTTGTATGGCAAAGGCATCGCTCAAACAAGCAGACAGTGTGCTTATTGGGGATGCTTCCAATCCAATAAAATAAGCAAAAACATTGCTGTTAGAGAGACTCAACCAGAGCAGATGCTCTGGCACCCACGAGGCTGCTTCCCTGGGTGAAGCAGTGTCACTGTCTGGAATCCAAAGCAGTGATAAATCATAGGTGACCTTCAGTAATTTATTACTGCCTCGTGCAAAACATTGCTGTTTCTCTGGGCCAGTTCCTGGTCATCTGCCGGGGATCACAGTAATTCCAATCTTTAGCATCATAATGGGTTTGTCATGGGTTAGATAATGACAAAAGGATGGGGAGGTAGGGGAATGGCAGATACTGAGGTGCTGGAAGCAGAGCAGTGCGTGCACCAGTGGTGGCTACCACCAGCATTTGCTGATGTGGGAAGTGCCGTCCCGGGATGCTGGGTCCGCAGAGCCAGGCAGGATCGCTCAGAGGCAGCAGTGGCTCCTCTGTGCTGGGACGAAGGGAGGTTATTTCTAATGTTTTCAGATTGCCAGGCGTTAGTACGCTCTGGCCTTCTGCTGCACACTCTGTTCATAGCAGTAAGACTAATGCTGTTAGTGGTAAGTGATCGGAGAAGCGCTGAACACTCCACATTGTTTGCGGCGTGGCAGATGTTCCATTAATGATACGGAACAGCTCAGGGCGAGCGCTATGAGTTTAGATTTCACGGCAATGTGCTGAGCTCCTTCCCAAATGCGGAGCCAAGTTTGGAGGCAGCGAGGCAGGAGTTGTAGAGCTCGTTGGTCACAGACACGGGCTGTTGGGGTAAAGCTGTGGGCCAGAGCCACATACTGGGGCCATGGTGCAGTGGCGGGTGCTTGGTCCTTCAGAAACCTCGGTGGGCACCTATTTGGGTCTAAAATACAGGTTTTGGTGCTTCCAGCTTGGATAGTCAGTCTTGCACCATTCCCCCCGGTGCTAACGCAGATGTGCTGGCTCACGGGGTTTGCCCTGGTGCCACGCCAGACCTGCAGGCCCTTGTCCTGAATCACACCCTGCTTGCTCTTGGATGCTCTGCCCCTGTGTCAGCGTTTCAGTGTCTAGGAGGACTCTGAGGATGCCCTGCAACGCTCAAACCCAGGCCAGGCGCCAGGCACGGGTGCCTGAGTTTAACCAGCTTGCTCTGTGTTCATGAGAATAATGTGGGCTTGGCTGGAGTGGATGTTATTTCCCCCAAAAAAGTCACAGGGAGAGAAAAGGCTTTCTAAAAGTAAAAACTTCCCCCAATACTTCAATTGTGAGGCAAAATTTACATTTTGATTTTGGAAATCAATAGCAATTCACAAATAATTCTCCTGTGCTGCTACAGGTCATCCATCAGCTTTGGGTCTCTGCTCGATAGAAGCCATTATTGGTTTTTGTTTGTTTGTTTGTTCATCTGTTCTCCAGGTCTGTATTATAATGACAAGTTACAGACTCATGGGCTTTTTTTCCAAACAGTCTTAGAAAATGCAGATGGATGACATCATTACAGTGCCACTGAGCCAGGACACACCAGCAGCAGCAGCTGGGAACATCTAGGATGAAATGGTGCTGAGGAGGGCATGTCCCCGTGCAGGTGAGGACCAGGCGAGCCTGGCTTCGGGTGAGCAGGCTGGACCTCCAGGAGAGGCGGCTCGGGCACGCCACAGCCTCCGTGCCCGTTCATCCTCCCCCACGTTGTTTATCCTTGTGCCCGACAACAGGCTAGAGGGAGCAGGGCTTGTTGGGTATTGCTTCTCCTTTGCCGGTCTGCCCCGTCCCTTGCCCACGTTCACGTCCTGGCCATGTCGGGGGGCTCCCGTTGCGACATGCTGGAGGAGTGCATGTGCTGGATGGTGGTGGGCTGCACCACGCTGAGTGCCCTTGGGTGGCAATTTCAGGGAATGGAGCAGCCATGCAGAGCCCGGAGCCCGTGGGGGCACGGGAGGGTCCCAAGCTGGGGTGGGAGGGTTGCTTCAGGGAGCATCCGTGAGCCCATACCTGAAGCCGTCAGAGACCCGCTGGGCTCTGCAGGTACAAGGCTGTTTGCCAGCGCTGGGCCTGTGCTATTATGGGCAAATGACCTGTGGAATGCCTTTTTAATACTGAAAGAAATAACTTGATTAGTAATTATTGGTGCAGAACACTTGGGGAGTCTCTGCAAAAGGCGAGGACGGGCTGTTTCACTGGAGCTGCCTGTCAGTTTTGTCATCTAATTATAAGACTGTTCAGTGCCAAGACTCTGGACAGAGAGAGGAAAAAAAACCCTCAGTGTAATTGTATTGGTCATATTTTGTAGCCACTAATTACTTGCTTAGCAATTAATATTTCTCTGGCTGGCTGGGGAGCTGTCATGGCCTTGGCTTGGGACAAATAGCTCGGTGCTTCCCATTGCACAGCTTCCAGACTTTGTTAAAGGTGGGGCTGGGTGGGGAAGGGGATCAGCCCCCTACTTTGACCCCAAGCAGCCTCAGCCCCACTACAGCCGAGCAGGACAGTCCCCTTCGTGTCACCTGTCCGCTGCCGCAGAACTGGTGGGTGCTGCCCCAGCAGAGCTGCCGTGGTCCTGGGGCACTCGGGCGTGCTGGTGTGCCCCCCTGGGTGCCGGAGTGGGGATGCCAGTAACGACCGTCATGCTCTCATCCTCATTACAGCAGGAACAAGCTAATTCCTAATCCCTGTGTCTTGCCTTGCCTTTTTGCGGCACGTATATGTAGTATTCACTTGAGAAAGGGTCGGCTCTTCCAGCTGGGGAGGGAGAGGCCGGTGCCGAGAGTGGGGTACTGCCACGGCCAGGGGTGGGCTGGCTGGCTCCCCGGTGGCGGCAGCGAGGGCACTGACAGGCAGAGTGCAGGCAGAGCATGGGCAGGCTTGGATGGTGGCAGGTCCCGCCGTGTGTGGTGGAGGGACGTCACTGGGGTTGCTTTGTAATTTTGCTTTTAATTTGAAATGTGTGTAGCACCTCTGGCAAGCACAGCCCCCTTCTGCTCCGTCCGCGGTGCCGGGGGCTCCCTCCATCGGCCTCAGCAAAGAGGGAAGGGGCTGGGGGCTCCCTGACCCCATCCAGAGAGGCTGGGAGGCACAGCCGGGGTGCCCGCTCCCGGGGCCTGTCCTGCACCGGTGCAGCAGGGCCAAGTGCTGTAGGTGCCTTTGGTTCGCAGCGGGCTGCCATCTTCAAAGGGAGCACCCCTGTAATCCACCATGCAGTCCGAACCGAACCCGGGGGCGCCACCGCCCACTAACGCCCGCTCATGGCCGCTCTGCGGGTAGGGTGTAGGCGAGGCAGGAGGAGAAAGGCAGAGTATGAACCTGAAGGGGGAAGGGGACAGGCACTGAGGTTATTTATTGTTTACTGTTCGCTTCTAACAAGCATCATTTTCAGCTTATTAATTGTGGCAGGACGTGAGCTGGGTGAAAATTGATTTGGACCCCACCGTCTAAGTGGTCGGTGCAGCAGGGCCAAGTGCTGTAGGTGCCTTTGGTTCGCAGCGGGCTGCCATCTTCAAAGGGAGCACCCCTGTAATCCACCATGCAGTCCGAACCCCTGAACCCGGGTGCTGCAGCTCCCACTAATGCCCGCTCATGGCCGCTCTGCGGGTGCAAGCCAGGGTGCAGGCGAGGCAGGAGGAGAAAGGCAGAGTATGAACCTGAAGGGGAGGAGTGACAGGCACTGAGGTTATTTATTGTTTACTGTTCGCTTCTAACAAGCATCATTTTCAGCTTATTAATTGTGGCAGGACGTGAGCTGGGTGAAAATTGATTTGGACCCCACCGTCTAAGTGGTCAAACAGTTAAGTACCTATTTTACGCTCTCTAAACAGACATGGTAATTTTCCTCTTCACACACTGTTTTACACCAGCTTAATTCCAACAGTAAATTGAAATCAAATGAAAAGCAGCTTTCCAGCCCAGGCGGCCTTCCTGGCACACGTGCATGAGAACAACAGCCCGTATCAGGGAGATGTGTCCTGAAGCACCAGGCAGCATAAACAGACAAGCAGAGCCAGCAGACAGACGGACAGAGGAGGGCTGTGCCTGTGTCTGTAGTTGTTCACGTCTTGTTTGTGTGAAGTACCTGGTGGAGCTACTACCATTACCATGGTGCTATTACAAAATGAGACTGTCTTCAGCCTTGCAGGTCACCAAGCCATTTTTTGGTCTCTGTTGGCCTCCTGCAGCCAATGTCTCAGTGTCACTTGGCTCCCAGCTTTCTGATCCAGCCCTCCTCCCTCCAGCCTCGCAGCTCTCGACAGCAGGCCTGCGCCAGTTCGGTGTCCTGAGTTCTGTGAAAGCTCAGATGGTCATAGCTCACCCCATACTAGTGTCTGTCCCCCCACAGACCCTCACGGGTGGTCAGAGTGGGTGTCTGCAGGTGAAGTCAAGAGAAATAGAGAGGCAGGAAGAAGCACCACCTGAGAATGACGCGTTCCGGACGAGGGAGAGCATCCTTCACTGCACAGAAAGAAAACCTCTTGCTGTCCTGGTTGTCTGCAGCGTGGAGGTGAGGATGGCAGGAGCTGGCAAAGGAGGCAGAAGCCGCTGAAGCTCAGACCCACCTGCAGTTACCTGGCCATGGTCCATGGGGACTTCCAGCCCCGCAGCACGGGAGGGGGACGGGGGGCTGGCAGTCACCAGAGTGCAGGTGAGGGGCACACTGTTGTCCCAAGTCTGGGACAAGGTGCTGGACCTGGGGTTGAGGGCTCCACCTGAGCTCAGCATGCTCACGAATCAGAATCTTGATGTCAACTTTAGCAGCATCCATAAATTCTTCATTTATCATTATTAAAGGTATGTCAACATTCAAAAATTGATTTATAGCTGGTAATTTAGATCACGGATTGTCTCTGATACAGTAAACTATTCATATCCAAAGCCCATCATGCAGTTTTCTACTTACTAGGAATTAATCACTCATAAAACAGGGCCAGAACAGGCTGTTAGTGTGAATGAAGGGAAGGCTGTGACTGTTGGGGTTTCCCTCCTGAATAAGTATGAAGGAACCCCTGATAAACAGCTAATTGGGTCCATAGAGCCTTTTGAACATGCCCTGGGCTGGGCTGTACGTTGCGGTGGGTCCTGGCCCTGCTCGGACGGCTGGGGCTGCCACCTGCGAGGCAGAGCCGTGCCAGTCACTGTCAGGCTGCACCACCAGGTGCTCTTCTCTTAAATTTTACAATACATATGCTAAATCTCCAGTTCTTCTCTGCACTGGCAAGGCTTTGAAGTCCTTTATCTCCAGGAAAGACCATCTGCTGCTTCAACACCATGGAAACAGCTTTCGGCAGATAAAAACTTTAGTTCATCACTTTAATTCAGCACCAAATGCCATGAAGTCAATAATTTATTGTGCGGTTTACAAGGTATTTTTCTAAGTCTCTAGTATGGCTGTTGTTTGTTGCTAATGTTGTAGTGATTTTGCATTTGTGTAAGTGCCACAGAATTGATATTATATAGCGAGACAGATTGTCCTGTCTTAAACAGTGTCTCATAGTAAACTAGCAACAGCTGCTAAATTGATATGCTGTGTTGACATACCTTCATAAATAACATATTAAGTCCTAAAATAAAACTCTTCTAACATCTAAATTAAATGGAATCAAAGCTTAAGTCATCAGCTAAATACATTTGCAGATGCCAGGCCACCGTGCTGGTGGTGGGCGATGGGGCTGGGTTCGGCAGTGGGAGCTGCAGCCTCTTCGCTGAACCAGGCTCCCTCTGTGGCTGCCAGCAATTGCGAAGGGAATATAAATTTTCAGGTATGAGTTCAGGTGAGGTTTACTAACAAGGCTCGTTAAGCAAAGAACATGGCTCCCTGCAAATTGTGCTCCTTGGATGCCAGGAGAGCTGGGAGGAGTGACAAAAACCCACAGACCCTGGCTGCCTCCCCTCCTGCTGACTGCTCTCTAGCTCACCCAGTCTGCCCTGGCTGCTGCCGGGATGGGGCTCCCACGGAGGTGATGCCACGAAACCGTCTCCTCTTTTCTGGGACCACAGCGTTGCCAGCCCTGCCTGTTTCTGAAAACACCACTGGGCAAATCTCTTGACTGCTTACGGAGGTGGCGCCTGTTGCTCATGTTTCTGTGTGGTCCGCGTTGGTGACTGCAGCTCTCGGCAGGACTGTCACCCTGCGTTGCGGGTGTTTGCGTGTGCTCAGTGTGTACACGGAGGCAGACGCATGTACGGGGCCGTTGCAGACCTTGGTCCGACAGGGACGAAGCCTCCCCTCTGAGCGGAGGGGACACTGCTGTGCGGCCGCAGTGGCCTCACACGTCCTGCTCAGTTTTGGAAGGGGGAATGGTTCTGAGAGTGGGTTTGTACCAAATTGTTTACCAATTTGTTGGTTTCTTTTGGCTTTGTAGAGGATGTTTTGCATCCCAGTGCCTGATTAATAAAACCTGTGCTCACCCATTGTGACAAACTATTGTATTTTGGTTAAAATATTACAGAGATACTGGTGCACTAGAACGTGCAACATTACCTCTAATAAGCAATTATATTTCATAATATGCATTAATTAAAATCTTACACTTAAACTAAGTAGCTAATTACAGATCCTCTAGCTTAATAAAGGTAGAGTGCAGAAAGGGATAATATATATGGTAATTATTGAGTTAAGCAGAATGTAATGTGCATCCAGGGCTCACCTAGGACATTCTCAGTCAATACTTAATTACTTTACTGCTCTCTGAAGTCTATGTGGCATCTGGCTGCTCTGCTCGTGCTCTCCCTCCCGAGACATCGTCACTGCTGTGACGATGCAGCACCTGTGGCTGCTCTTCCGCAGTGGCTGGTGGGTGAGCGGGGTGCTACGGCAGGGGGACGTGTCTCACGGGGCTGATGTGTCGTGGTGGGTCGCAGCCAGCTCTCGGTCCACGCCTGCGATGCAGCAGACCTGCTCCACACTTGGCCCAGCCCATCTGTCCCGTGGCATGCACCGGTGGCCCAGCTCTGCCTGGCTCCTTCCCATGGGGCCTCTGCACTGCTCTGGGCTCCAGCCATGGACCTTACTTGGTGCTGCTTCCCAACCCTGCAAAACTCCTTGGGGTTTCTGCTCTTGCTCTGTTCTGCAAGGAGGCAAACGCGTTACGAGGTGCGGGTCTGTGCTGGCAGCTGGCAAAGCTTCCCAGCCCCGTGCAGCCTGGCAGCGTGCATGCCTGGCGTGCCCCGCAGAGACCCTTTGCTTCTCTGGCTTGCCTTGATTGAGCATTGTTCCCGGCATCACACAGCCCTTACGGTAACACAGAGGAAAAATTTATTTAGCAAGGCTTAAGGTCAGGTTTTGAGAGTTAACAGTTACAAGGTCAGGAACAGAGAATTGCAAGAGAAAACAAAACATAAACCGCAGTCCTATGCCGAGTGCAAGGGCCAGGCTGCTCCCTCGGCTCCGGTCCCAGTGCCACAGGGCTCCCGAGGATGTGCAGAGCTCCGTTCCCTGCCTGGGGCTGTCTGTGGCTCTGTGTTAATTACGCTCGCTGCCAGTGAAAACGAAGGCAATGCTCCTTGTGCCTTCCTATGGGGCGGGGATGGATGGGAAGTCATCCCAGACCCAACTGTCACATTCCCTTATGGGGATGCTTGGTGAGGCTAAACCTTTCTGCAGGCATGTAAACAACCCTGGAGAGCTGTCAGCACTGACCGCAGCCATCCTGGCGCTGTACCGACAGGCCGACAGCTGATATGAGCTTAATGACTGGACGTGAACTTAATGACTGGCAGGCAATGGGACTCGCTGGCTGAGGAAACTGGAACTTGACACAAAACCAGAGGTGTCTGGTTGGAAAATTCTGGCTTGTTTGGGAAAGGCCACTGTGATGCTGCAACGCTTGAGCTAGCTGGATTATGAACGGCTCCAAAAAAATGGCAGTAAATGGAAAGTGGGATAAAATGTACCACGGGTTCCTCAGCAAGCGATCCAGGCAGGCTGTCCCGTGTGCGCTGTGGCGAGGCAGGCATCTGAGCGGTTACTTGCCAGAGAAGAGGAGTGCAGGAGATCTAAACCGCGTGCATTGCAGTCAAATGTGAGACAAACTGTTGGCTAAAACACAGCAAACTGAGATTAGAGCAAGAACAGCAAGCTGAGTAAGAACTGGGTAAAGACAGCAGCCACGGGGCAGTGGCGTGGGGTGGTGGGGATTTGGCTGGGGGCACCCTGTGGGGCTGGGAAATGCACTGCAGGCACAGGGCACTGATGGCTCAGGGTGCTAGAATATTTCAGAGAAAAATGCAGGAGTAGGGTAACTGGGATGAAATTTGTTATTACAAAGTGCAGTGCTGTGCTTCAGGCCTGGCAACACTTTCTGCTATAAGCAGAGTTCATCAGCTAGAAACAGCTGCACTGGAGAAAGACCTGAGTTAATCAGTGCGTCATAAGATGATTCCCTCTGGCCTTCAATATCACTGTCCTCTGGCCTGCAGAAAATGGCCTGAGCTGCTTCACAAGGAGGTTTTTCCAGCAGACGCACAGTGGTCTCGTAGGGCTGCGCAGAGGGGCTCAAGCATTGCGCTTTGCGTCACGGGTGCCCGTTTGCCCTCTGATGCCTTCGGGCTTGCTGCAGGTGGAGGGCTCGATCCCATCCCTGGGCATGGCCGCGGCCAGGAGAGCGTGTCGGAGGGACAGTGGCAGGAGAGACCCGCCTGCTGCTGATGGTGGTGTGGGCCCTGGCAGCACGGGCCCGGGGTCCCACCGGCGTCTGCCCCCACCTCTGCAGCAGGACGTGGCACTGCCTCCACCCCTTCAAAGGCAAAATGCTAATTTCTGTCTGAGCAAGAAGAGCCACTAATTGTATGTAAGCCCCTTCCGTGATATTTGATTTGTGCTTCACACAGCACCCCTGCAAAGGGTTTGAACAAGGATGAAAGCCCCCTTTTAGGAAGATAGGCTGTACGATTAAGCAGCTCTCTTCCTTTTCACTCAAGTACTGTGCTGGTTGGCAGCTGCTCTGTGCCTGCGATAATTATGTCAAAGCCTGGGGTGCCATGAAGGGTCTCCGACCATCTGCAAGTGAAAAGCTTCTTTCCAATTACTAGCACTGGCATCCCATGTCCTCTTTGGTCCGAGCTGATGTTTGCTGAAGGATATTGGAAGAATTAGTAGATATATTTCTCTCTAATCCTGTCCCAAGCGACAGCAAAATCAAACTAAAAAGCACCAGATCGTGTGCTGTTGTTTTAGGCAATAGCCCAGTGGTATTAATGAAGGTTTTTATCATTCTAGGGGCTGCATTGATTTAGAGAACGAAATATCCAAGGTAACAAAGCTGGATGAGTTAAAAGCTTAACAGCATGAAGAGGTGTTATAGCACCACAAATTCTTCAGGAACTTGTCTGGGCTATCCCACTCCTTCTTGAGACTGGTGTCCCTGCCAGACAGCGTTATCCTTCCCTCGGCAGTTGTTCACATGCTCAGTTGCTGGATTTCCTCTTTCTAGGAAGGAGGCTTTAGGGGAAGGCAGACTTTGGCGGTGCTGCTGCTTGCCCTGTTTCTTGCAGGCAACAGCTGCCTGCCTGCCCGGCTCCCCAGTGCAACCCATTGGGCACGGGGATGGAACTTGCCCGTCCCCACAGCCAGAGAAGGGGTGCCTTGTTCATGGACACGCTGCAGCCAGGAAACGGGCAGAGCAGCGGAGGGGCTGCACTTTGTATTTGGCAGGGACGCAGCGTGGTGGGGCTGTTGTGGGGATTCAAAAAGCCAGGAGACCATTTGTCACTGTCTGTGTTCTGGCTTAGATTTGATGAGCCAAATAATATAAATAAATGGACTGTATTTGCAAAGGTGATGCTTCTGCATTTCTAACTGGCATGAACAAGCAGCTTTGGGGAAGAATAGCAGGGCGTGGATGTTTCTGAGAATCTTCTTCAGTCTTTGCTGTTCTTTCCTGGCAATATCAGCAAGCTCTCAAGCACCTTTGCTCTCTGATCTAATCAGTCCTAGGAAACAGGATTTGCTGCAGTGTCTGACCACTTAGGTACCCACCAGCAGAGTAAATACCAGATATCTTTTGTGAGAATGGCCAAAAGCTATCCCGGCACCCAGAGACAGGGTCTCTGGAACCTGGACCTCTCCCTGCTTTGTGCTGCTGCTCCAAATTCCACCACTGTCAGCTTTGAGCAAGACTCTGGCAGGCAGGTTCATCGATACAGAGGAGGATATATACACGGGGAACTCCAGTATCAAGAAGTAATTACTGTCCTCTCTAAAGCCCCGTGGTGAGGACTGATACAGCAGCTCACCATACAGCTCTGTACTGGTGCTTCTCTGTGTTTATAAGGGTAAAGAGAAAAAGCTTTTCAAAGAGCATGAACAGCTGCTTGTGACCATAGTCCAATGACAAGACATGCTTGCAACCACTGCAGTTAAAAATGTCAGTTTTGAAAACGTGGCTTTGCTCCTCCACGGGTCTGAGCTCTGCATCGCCTCTGGCTGTTTCCCCGGGACGCAGCCTGTCCCCATCCCATCCCTCGGAGCCTGCAGGTGAAGTGCTGTGGTCCAGACGCCCCCCTGCTCCAGCCGTGTTTCCCGTTTCCATAGCTGGAGCTCATGTGGAGGTGACACACATCTCATCCTCTGCCCATGCTGTGGGTGCCACGTCTGAGCTGGCTGCATGGATGCCACTTCTGAGGGCTGTGGGAAAAGGGGCTCTCCCAGGCGTGCGGAGTGGTCAGATGAATCGGGGCGGGGGGTGCGCAGCCCCTTCCTCCTCACGAGCCGTGCAGCCAAGCCCAGCGGAGCTGCTGGGTGTGGGGCAGAGGGACAGCTGTGCCGAGGGACGGGGACGGGAGGCAGAGGCTGCTCAGCCAGGACTGCTAGTCCAACTCTGGCTTCCAGGTGGCAGGGAGAGCCCTAAATGTCCGCTAAATTACTACTCAATTTCTTAGGGACCTGGTCCAAATACCACTTTCCTGACTACATCACACGTGTTTTCCAAGCAGCAACCAGGCTGGGTGGTAAGGCAGGGGAGATTTGATTAGTCCTGTTAATGCTCCATTATTAAAGCTCAAGTGATGGGGGGTAATGGTCCCTCCTCGGGGCTCATCTGCCTGGGGAGTGTGAACCTGGCAAAGCTCTGGCTCGGGGTCCAGCCCCTCGTCCCGGCAGCAGGAGAGGGGCTACTGCCAGATGCTCAGCTCCACCGGGCTGGGTGGGCTGGTCCAGGCAGGGCAATGCCACAGTGCCACGGGGCACGGGAATGCACAGCCAGCATCCGTCCCAGCACCCATGCAGCCCAAGAGCTCTGCTCTCCAGCAAGGGACCACTTGGCAGGGACAGGCCACCCTTAGGGATAGCTCGGACACCTGGTGCAAAGCTGCTGCCTCCAATGTGGATGGCTGCGGCTCTGTCGTGTTAAATTGTCCGGCAGATGCCTTGGCCTCACGGACGTGTTGGTGGGGTCGGTCAGCTGGGATAGCACAGGAACTGCGTCACCAGAGCCGCTGCCGCCGCGCCGTGCTGCGAGCTGCAGTGCTAGGGTTTCCCTGGGGATGCGTTAGGGGATTTATGGGTGTCTTCCAAGGTTTTCTCCTTTCTGATTCTTGATTACTAGATAAAAGGCCCATTTCTTCTTTTAATGGAGTCTCTGATGTTAATGGCCTCCCTCCAGTCAGATTAAGGTGCTTTGGCCTGTTTTACTCTAATAGAGGATGATTGAGAAGCGTCTGGCTGGTTCCAGTTGGCTTCCTCGCAGGTCTTGCTGTGCCATGCCACTGCCACCCTTGCCGATGAGAAGCTTCCTGGAAATTAAGAAAAAAAAAGTCTGGAGGAGCTCATCCCCTCCCTTCACAGGGGCTCCAGGGCTCCCTCCTCCCGGCCTCTTCCTTGCTGCGGACATGTCTTGGGACCGTCCCAAGGAGCGCATGGCCGTGGGATGGGAGCAGGGGAAAGGCTGTGCTGGGGCTGCGCCCACGCTGCTGAGCTCCGGGGGCAGCTGGTGCTGCAGCAACTGCCTTCTCCAGCATGCTGTGGGAGCAGCGCTGCCCGCCCTGCCTGGCCCTGCCAGCCTCTGCCACGTGCCCCCGTCCAAGGGCAAAGCAAAGCACTGGAGTCTGCAGGATAATCAGAGCTATTAGAGGCACTCATGTGTGCAAGAGGGTGTGAAATGCAGATGGATGGAGGACCCTGGGGAGCCGGAGAGAACAAGTGGGGACGTGCCCATGTACCTGTTGAGGCTGGGGCGGAGGGCAGCGCAGGCTGTGGGAGCCAGCACGGGGGTCCCGGCGTCCCTGTGCCCTGCTTAGCCATGGGCATCTCTGAATCAGCACGGAGCAACTCCCCAAGCTGCAGGCTTGTTGTATTAACAAGGCACCATTTCTGCATTTTAAGTGTGTGCTCCTTGATGTTGTCCTGCCTCTAAATGATCCTGGAAATGTATCGTCTACTTAACTACCTTTTAATTAAAAGTCAGGGATATTAGAAAAGAAAAATCAATTCCTGCCACAATTAAGACTTGGTTTGAACAATTGCAGCGTGTTTTAGCAAAGGATCTTCTCTGGACTTATTGATCTGTATTGTCATAATGTCTGCTTTATTACCATGGCTCAGATGGCCTTAAATGAATATTTCGCCTGAATTATGCGTGTCATCTGGCAGGCAGAAGAAGCTGCCTGCCGCCAGTCAGAGTCTGCAGGGCTTCTGGGCCCCTGTGCCTGCCGACCGGGGCTGGGGCTGGGGTGAGCAGCCTCGTCCCCTACAGTGTCGGGCTCGTCTGTGAGCATGATGCTCGCACCAAGAGCCCAGCACCTGCTGGAGCAAGCCAGGGAGTCTCAGGGTTTGCAACCCCAGGAACCATCTCAAAGCCTGGAGGCAGCCATGGCGAGCGGTACCAGGGGAGCAGAAATCAGCGCCCTGCAGCGCCCACCGGAGCATCCCGCACCCAGCGCGATGCCGTGTCTCCCTGCTGATGGGAGTGGGACCAGGACCAGGAGGGCAGGCTGGCACCGAGGCTGGAGCCTTCCCTGCAGGTGGCCACAGCTCCCCCAGCCACCGAAGCCTCCCTCTCCCTCTGCAGAGATGGGCTGCGAGAAGGTCTCCAGCTCGCTCCCCTGTGGAAGTGACGGGAGAGTAGGAGGCTGATTAATCAAAATCTAACATGATGAAGGACCTTTTCAAAGGTAGAAGATGTCCCAGTTATGGTTCCTCTGCCCTTTAAAAAAACTAGGGGGTCTTGGAGGAAAGAAAATGGATTTCTCATGGTTTCTTTTGTACCTTGGGGCAGAAAGTAAATTCAAAGGGGCCCTGACATGAAAGGTCAGAGTCTCTGTTGCTGCAGCTGATAATGAGATCTCTCACAGATAAATCAAAACACCTGGACTTTACCACAGAGGAGCTGCTGGTTTAACCCAAGATACTGGGATTAGGAAGAAGAGAGGGCGTGCTAAAATCTTGTCTGCTGTGGAAGCACACTTGGCAGTGGGAATCCCACAGTCCCAGTTATCCTGGGGCCGTATCCTGCTGCCTTGTGGTGCCTGGCACATCCAGTGCTTCCCTGCAGTTTGTGCAGAGTCTGCCAGCCTCCACCAACTTGCCCCTTGCGCTGCCACTGCTCTCTCTCTTGCTGTGGTCCACTGGCAGCGACTCCTGTAGCTGCTTTCTCTTCTCCGTGCTCCCTCCAGTCCTGCAAGCTGCCTGCTCACCCGCAGCCGCATCGCCCAGACTTAAGGGCTGGGGAAGGAGAAACCCCATGGCCTTGACAGCATTTCTTGTAAACCAATGGCCACAGCTCCCAAGGCTGCAGCCCGCTAGATACCATTTGCTTTGTGATAAATAGGATTCATATAATAATTTCTGTCTCTTTTTAATGCTTTTAATCTGCAGACCTCAGGAGCACTCAAGCAGGGAGAGGTGAGCCAGAGAAAACCAGGAGAGACAGAGATGCTCAGGAAAAAAGGAAAGGAGCAGAGAAAAGTGAGTAGGATGAACTCTTTACCTCTCTATCCCATTAGCACATTCACCGCAGATTGCAAAATCCTGTTAGGAGCAGGCAGCTTGCAGCACCAGGCGCTCTGTGCTGGTGGCTTCTGCCCGGCTGTGGCGGGGCCTGGGCTCTCCCCGCTCGCAGGCTGTGCAAGCCGTGGTGTCGGGGATGGCTGGAGTCCTGCCTGCCCCCGGCCCCGAGTGCCTCCCCCTCGCCGGGACAGCCTCCAGCTTTGATCTTTGCTCCTCTGGTTTGTGGGTTAAGTGACTCTCAGGCTCCGCGTTCGTGCCTTTGGTGTATGACTAATTGGAGATGTATCTAATCTTGTCCTCCACCGACGTTACCTTTATGCAGCCTATGATTAAACACGCTGTCAGCCGCTGCTGTTTACAGATAATAATGCTGCTTTCTTTCCATTCCTACACTATCAGCCTCATTAGGAAGGTTTATGGATAAATTAGTCAGTCTGGGATTGAATAATGTCTCAAATGCATCCACTGAGCACCGCAGCCTCTGACTGGCTGGCCGGGTGGTGACTCTGGTGACCCCGAACCGCTGCGCAGGGCAGCACACCGGGGTGACCCCCAGCTCCGGAGCCTAACTGCTGTGCCCATGCTGGCTCTCTTCATGGAGACCCTTTCAGGGGTGCAGCCCCCCACTTTTGCTACCAGGCTGGAGACAGCAGTAAGTGTCTGCGTTGATAACATCCTCTCTGATGCTTCATTGCAGCAGAATCTGCAATAAATACAAAAAGATGCTCTTTTTCCCCTCTTGCTGAATGAAACGTTCATGTATTTCCAGAGAAAGCTCCTGGTATGGATGGTGCATGGCCTTTCAGCTACAGTAGGAACAAACTGCAGCTGCAGATGGGAACAGGTTGTTTCTGCCATTTGTTATTCTTTCCCCTAATTATAATGCAGATTGGACACTCTCTCCAGTATTTCCTCCCTTTCTGTTTATTTAAGCAGTATTTTTGCAAACCTACATGGCAATCTCACCCCGGGACGCGAGTGCACCGTTATAATGAAACCAAATTTATTGCTTCCTGAGCTGCAGGCCTTTTCCCCCAATGCCCCTTCCACCGGCGGCCAGTGCTGAGCCAGGGGCTTGGAGTGGGGCAGAGCGTGGGGCCGGGCAGGATCCCTCTCTCCATCATCAGGACGGAGCCGGCAGGACCCCCATGGCAGGTGTCCCGGGGGACAGCATGGCCAGCGGCCGGCGGTCCCTCTCCAGGGGGCTGCATCCAGCCCCGGCATGGTGGCAGGCGGAGCAGAGGCACCCGCGGGTGTGGGAAGCCGTCCAGCTCTCCGCTGAGCACCGAGCACTCCATAATTACCAGAGAGCTTTAATGGAGCTGGACACACTGTGCTGGTGCCTTATTTAGAGTCTGCCCAAGTGCTGAGTCCTGGAGTGCAAAATGCATCTAGGAATTAGCCCCAGCTGGAGTAAATTGCTAATTATCATTTGCAAAGTATATTACCCTCTTTTATCATGGACAAATGAAAAAGCCTCACTCTGCATGACCTCCCTGTCACCCTCACCCCGTGACTAAGGGATAATTGGCGAGTGCCTTGTGGTGATTGAGTTACGGAGCGAGTTCTGAAGTGTCTTTCTTCATCAGTGTGTCATGCAACTTGCATCTTTGATTGCCTAATGAATAGGAGCCAGAGCAGCATTCACTCCAAGGAAACCCACTGTAGCTCGGTGCCGTAACTCCAGTGCCCTTGTTGTTAAGGGACATTTACTGCCATTTTATTGAGGGGCCAATAAAGTTAGAAATCTTGGTAATTGATTTTAAATGGCGATCAGCACAAAGACTTAAATGTAAAAAAGCTCTTAACAAATAGAGGAAACACTGAAACAGGGAAATCCACACCTGAGGTGCGCTGGCACTTCGGGGTCCCCCCTCGGGGGTGTGCGGAGATGCACGTGCAGAGCTGTGGGTCCCCTTGCGAGCAGCGCGAACCAGCCTGGCACTTAGTCTTCAAATTTACAAAGGTTTGGGTTGCAAATTCAGTGCAGCACTGCTTGGAGCAGTCGAGGGAGGTCCGGAAAGAGCACAGGCTGCGGTGAGAGCTCAGCACCAGGGCAGGTGCTGGCCTCTGCCATAACCACTCTGAAGCGTCTTTCCCTGGCTCTCGAGGCCGGACATTCGCCTCGCGCAGCTGTATGACCAGCAGTCCTGCTCTGTCTGAAACACATCTGACCATGAATAATGGCCACATGCTGCAGATCCCTTTGTAAAACAAACAGCCTGCTGTGAAATTATTTCCGACGCCACTGAAAATGAAAATCCTAATGACAGCACTTCAAACAGAACTGCTGCAAATCTCTATAAGTGATTTTAATGAAACCAGCCAGGAATACAAGGAGAGCAAATCAAAGCTAGGACAACTCCTTTGTTCAAATTACACATAATTTGTATCAAAATTATGATAATGGCTGTTTGCACCATTTTACTTGAGGTATATCATCATTTCTATCACAGACCTCGGCTCTCAGAGGCTCAGACACCTGATCTCTCAGTCTGCAATTCTGTCTTTCAACCAGAGTAAGAGAAGAAGGAGCCGAGGGGCAGTTTGAGTGTGAAGAAGCCCATCTGTGCAAAGACCGGGATGCCGGTGTCCCGCCCTGTATTCAGCACCACTGGCAAAGCATCTCTGCAGGGCAGGACCTGCCTCCCCCGGGAGAGCTGGGACGTCTCTCTGGTCAGGACCCCCCCCACAGCCCGGTTATAACTGTGCTGTGCACGCCTCCATCACGAAGGTCTGCACTTGTTGCCAGCAGCAAAGGGGCAGAGTGGCTCTGGGAGGCTCTGGGGTCCTGCTGGGGATGGGATGGCATCGGCCCCAGTGCCTATGCTCATCGGCAGTGGGAGCACGGGAGGTCGGTATTTTTGATCCTGCTGCTCAGAAGTGACTGAATGGGTGGGGCAGGACACAGTCCCAAATTCAATATGTTTACTTTAAGTAATTGTACATTAATTAGCACTAAATTACAGCTGGATTCCTCTGGAGCTCTAAATTACTTTTCCATTGGCACCAAATGGTTTCTTCTTGATCAATGCTGCCCAGGTGAGTGTTGGAGCCATGGTCAGTGGCCGGTCAGTGGCAACTGCCACGACCCTCAGGGACGTGCAGGTCCCCTTGCTGCCACGTGCTCAGGGCATTTGGGGAGGAGCAGTGCTGTGGCCGAGGGAGGGCAGGGTCTGTCTGGTGTAGCGGGCTGGCGGCTGTGCCGGGCACCACAAACGCCTGGGAGAGGAGCTCCCCTGCCCCTCTCCTTGCGACCAACAAACCCCCACTGCTCTATGTGAAATGCCGGAGCCAGCCAGCTGCCGGGATGGTTTGCTGCAGTTTTCCCACGTGTCCACCATTAGCAGGCGACGCTGGGTCTCTGAGCCTTCACATCACCTTTTCTGTGTGCTGGCCGAGCAACACTTGGGCTGGAGTGACCTTCGAGAGCGGAGCCAGAAGCACCAGTTTACTCGGCGAGGAAGAAAATGAACCAAACCCTCCCGTGCTGGGACAGAGCTGAGCAAATGCAAACTGTTGTTTTCTCCTGGGAAAATTAAAAAGGAATTCTTTCTCCTCTCTGGGTTCCAGCCCTGTGTCGGCCCCACACGAGGCTCTGAGTGCCACTGTGGGCTGGGCTGGGATCGGATTTGTCTGGCTTTGTTATGGCCTGGGCTCCCACAGCTCTCTGGCCTCAGTAATTTATATGCCATTGTGCGACTGACGAAAACTTCCTATCAGATAATTGATTCCCTTTGTTTATTTGTAATCCTTTGAAATTTCCTTTCTGATACTAATTACCTGTCCGGGGCCCTTGCCCAGCCAGCCCCCCACTGCGGGTGGGTTTCTGCCTGGCTCCCCATGCCGAGCCCGCATGGCTGTGGAGGGGCAGGAGCGTTTGGGGGAGCCCGGGCAGACCCCTGGGAGCTTCAGGGGCTGTGGCTGCCCCGAATGCTGCCGAAGGAGAGCCTGAGGGTGCTGGGCTTGCCTTCCCCCAGCAGCCAGCGGCTTCGCTGGCCTGGTGCTCTCAGCACTCGCTACAGCTCTGCCACACACCCCTGTCCCCACGTGCACCGAGCTGCACAGCTGTGGGTCTGAGTCCCCTGGGAATGGCACAGGGAGTCTAATTAATGTGTGTAATAAATCTACAGAATCAGGTGGCCCATCTGCACTTGTGCATCCATTGGTTCCTCCTCCACAGAGATAATTACATCAGATAGCTCTTAAAATAGGTGCTTTTTCCCTTACAGGGGTTTTGTGACTGGAGCTGAAGGCAGCATGAGGACTCGCGCCCAGCCTGGGCGGGGGCACCCTGGGACAGCAGGGTCCTGAGAGCGCTGCTGAGCAGGCACAGCATTGCCTGGGCCAGGGGCCCTTCGTAACCCCTCAACGCCAGAAGAGGTGAGGCAGAGCGTTAACTTGCCCGTGTTGGGTCCCTGTGTGGGCTGCAGGTATGCATGGGGAGCCCTGGACCCTGATAGGAAGTAAGGGACGGGGCTGCTACCTGGTGGGGTGCAGGGTTGCAGCGCTGCCGCGCTGCTGTACGCGGACGGTCCTGCCCCCGGCTCCGAGGGGAGCAGGCGGAGGGGCGGGAAGCGCACGGGGCACTAGGGGAGACCCGCTTCTGCACAATGGTTTGCACTCACCTCTCACCTTTGCCAGCTGCTTGGCTCCGCGCAGCAGAAAGCACGGCATGGCATCACCCTCCACGAGTCCTCCTGCTGCTCGCAGAGTGCGATTCGAGGTGGGGAGAGGGTAACGTTTTCCACGCGCGACTCCTGAGCTCAGTAAATGCCTTGGCTTGCCCTTCAGATTCTGTCACCAGATTGCAGCGCCTGGATCCCTCCTGTCTGGTTCTAATTAATAGTGTGTGATAATTTGTCTCCGGTTGAGTTGGAATTTAACGCTGAATGGGTCCTTGCCCCCAGTGAAAGGCTGGGTTTTATATTGATGATGACAGAATGGAGTATTACTTATATAAGTATAATGATCTTATGCTGCCTGGAGCTCTGGATTTTCTCAGTATATGACAAATGTGAGGCATTTAAAAAAATTAGACACTTACTATATTTTACATTATTTTCTAGAACGTGGATCTCTGTGGGCTGCCTAGAAATCCATTAGCAAGAAATGTAAAGATGCTTAAAGGCATTTACCCAGATTAGCTGCCTTTATGTAGTCAAGGATCTTTTATGTGATTACCTTAAAAGCTAAAAAGCTGCTGCAAAACATTTACAGTACAGAGATCCTGAAGCAAAGAGTACACATCTGACAGAAAAATTAAGCCTTTTAAAAACAAATGCATAACTCTGGTTGCTTTTATTTTCAGACAAACAACGTAGAAGGTAAAAGGAGTTAATACACAGAGTATTTTCCTTTTGCAGCCCATGGTGCAGGGCTGTGCAGGTTTCATCATGAGATTTATGGGGAAGCTTTACATTAACTTTTATTTTCACTGTGATTTCTACCAGTTAGCAGCAAGGAGATGGCACAGGGACGAGACGGCGCTGTCGGCAGCAGGCTGTGAAGGCACTGACTGCGACGGAGTGTGGTCCTCCTGGGAAGTGGTGTCTGAGCCCCGGGATCAGCCGGGGGCAGTGGGCTGGCGAGGCGCCGATGGTACCTGGCGCGGATGGTTTGAGCCACGCTAACTCTGCCACTTTCCTGTGTGGGATATTTACTTAGTGCCAGATAAATTTGTGCTGTATTGCTGCTGCCTGCTCTGCTCTGACTCCGGCATCATCACAGCAGAAGCAGCAAAACTCGTCCTGGAGCATGTTTTTGTGACATGCCCAAAACAGCACGAAATTGCAAAACTCCCTTGTTTTCGGTTGTAAGAAAATCATTTCAGGTGTGGAAGAGGAAGGAGAGGTGCAAAAGCTTCCGTGAGGTTTCTGCCTGCTCCTTCTTTCTTCAAGGGCAGCTCTTACAGCCACATACCAAGGCCCGTGTCCTCCTGGCTCCTTTGTCCTTTAGCATAAAAAGTCATTTGTCAGCAAAAGAAACAAAGTTTTGTTTTTAAGTCCAGATCTGGCTGTGCTCCCACTGAGACTTTCAACTCTTTACCTCAGGAACTGATGGTCTCAGATTCTGGTCCTCTTTCCTTGGTGTTTGTATTGATTTTTTTTTTCCAGGAGGGTTATTTTCACTGTGGTTTCAAAACTATCTTTCTGTCTCCACTTACAGCAGGTAAAAGCTCAACTCGGTGAATTACACATTTTCTGGGCCGTGCTGGCCCCAGCTCTTTGCAGAAGTTCCCCTGGCAATCTGGAGCCTGGATAACCAGGTGTCTTTGCTTTCCCACTCTTGTCTCTCCAGGCTCATCCTGTGGCTGTGGTAGCACTCGGGAGTCGGGTAAGGGAAGCTGCCCCTGTGCTGGATGTGAGTGACAGAGGTGACCAGACAACATGGGTGTATTCCCTCCAGGCTCCCTGTGGCTGTGGTAGCACTCGGGAGTCGGGTAAGGGAAGCTGCCCCTGTGCTGGATGTGAGTGACAGAGGTGACCAGACAACATGGGTGTATTCCTCTTCTTTCGCTTACAGAAACTGGCCCCTCGTCACGCCTGGTGCTTGAGGAGATAGCTGGTCTGCTGTGCCGTCCCGGGGAGAGCATCCCTCTGCCCTACTTGCTGACCTTGTGGGGCCGTGTCCTTGGTGCTTGCCTGGCTGCGCCGCAGCCTGTCTTTGGGCTCAGAGGCCCGTCCCTGGTCACCAGCTGCGCCTGATAATTAATAAATCCAATAGTCTCAATTTAAAAGGCTGCTCTGTTTCCTTCACCCCAGCAATGGCTTTTAGTCTTGCCAAAGAAAAAAACATGAGATCATTTCCCCAAAACAACATGATACTTCAAAATCGTAATTAAAATACCTCTGGCTGTTCTAATATTAAGCTTTTGTAAGTGCTTGAAATAGTATTTGAGATAAATGGAAAAGCTTTGTACTCTGTTAGCATGACATACCCTTCTTCTAGTGAAACATACCTCTAACATCAAATCCTCCATATACATTGAAAATACTCTTCCCTGTTTGGTTCTCCAATGACATGAATGCGTACACCTCCCACGGGTCTCGGTGGTGAATGGAGCTATCCCGGGGGTCTGTATCGATTTGCTTCATGACATTAATACCTTCCAATGTACCAGCAGCAAGATCCTGCGCATGAATACTAAATGGGAGGCTGTTGTGCCCCAGAGGCTGGTAGCAAGATCCCATATATTACACCATGTGAATTGTGTGTCATATTAGAGCAATCTAGTTTTAAAGGGCATCTTTCAAGCACAAACTAGCTTTTTCCCACACTTGACTGATCACACAAATAACTGTGATTAAAGGTCAAGTGCCTGGGTTTTTCTATTTTACTCCTCAAAAATTTATATGCAAAAGAAAACCTAGAAGTTAACATAGCATGAAATTGTTATGCAGTTATGAGCCTTTAACGACAACTAAATATTGCTTTTCTTCCTGGGTGGCTTGAAAAGTCTCCAGTAATAATGGGTCACTACTTCTGGTTTGCACTTGAGGAAGATTATAAATAAACCCTGTCTTTTGCTTCCCTGCCCTGTAATGTGATGGAGGAAGAGTTTTAATCATATGAACGTGCGACCCCAGTCACCAGGACTGTACCCTGAGCTCGCGGGGAGCTCCTGGGCTGCAGGCATGAGGTGGAAGCATCGGCTGGGCTCGAAGCACTGCTGCGCTGCGACAGCACCGCAGCAAAGCGCCAGCCCATGCTGAGCTCTCTCGGACAGAAAGAGCATTGATAAATGGATGGGGATTTTCTCGCTGGTCAAGTTAACACAGAGAAAAGGTAGTGGCTGTGTTTCCAGAGGGGCTGAGAAATGGAGGGAGAGCTGGAAACACGCTCCGGCTTCAGGCATCCAGCTGGGCTGTCTGTGTCCTGTTACGGGTCTCTCCCCCAGCTCTGCCAGGCTACAACTAACGTGGTAGCTGACTAGCAGTTTTTGGGGCTGAGCTGGAATATGGGGGGTTGGTGCTTTGGGGTGGGAGGGGAGTGCTGGAAGACATGGAGAGCAAGTAGAAATATTAGAGGTATATATTGTCAAATCCAATTGTGAATCCTCATCGTGCTTGAAAAATGTTTCCTCCATTTCTGCAGAATGGCCACAGCAGCAGCATCTTCCTCTTAACTGGCCAAAAGCCCCAGATTTCCAACAGATTTATACTCAGATGCAATGCCTCCCAAACCTCTCGAAAGCAAACATGCCCTAGGTGTTAAAAAAAATGCTTGGAAAGGCAAGATTCCTGTGGAACAGGTTAAAGAAACATTGTGCTCTGGGTTTTGAGTTGGTACCTGGGTTGCTCAGGATTCCTGATCCTGCAGGGACTTTCACATATGGTTAAACGTATTCACATGGGTAGTCTTACTGACTTCAGGAAGAGAGTACTTAGAACCTGGGGCATGAGGCAAATGAACTGCAGTCACCATATCTAATTAATCTTATTATGCAATGTGCAAATCTGAGTCTGACTGGCAGCAGGCTTCAGTAGGATACCTGCTCCAGTAAACTTATGCATGTGTGAGGCACCGCAGAATTCAGGCTTTAGTGTCTAACACTTTAAGGTGTTTAAGTGCAGTGCGTTTGTGCTGACACACGACACTGCTCTTCCCCTGCAGCGCCGTGCCCCCACCAGCTTTTGCATGGGCACATTCACTGGGCTGCTGCCCCTCAACAGCCCTCACCGCACCTCTCATTTCATGGCTTTTGGTTTAGCTGGGCAAGTCCTACTGCCAGCATGACCCAGCCCTCAGCTCTCCGTGTCTGGACACAGCCCTCCACTCTGGGTGCTCCTCACGCCTGCCGAGCCAGCATCTGAGTCCCGCACCGCCCTCACTGGGGGTTGCCAGCTGTGGCAGCGGGGATCCAGCAGCGACATTGAGGGCTGAGGGTGCCCCTCCATGGGGCTGCGGGGCTGCATGCAGGGCTTGGCCTGTGGTACAAGCACCCGCCGCTGTGAACAGGGGCTGTGCACGGGATGCCATAGCTCAGCCAGGCTGTGTTAGGTGGAGACTCAATATTTTTATTCCAGACTTGCAATGTTTTACATTTGACAGCACATAATTACAGCGAAGGGAACATCCCACAGGAACAAGTGTTGCTACATAAGCAAGCTTTGCTGTCACAGTATCAGCCATCAGGTGGGAAACTGACGGGCACTCAGCCTGACTAAATTTTGCAGAGACCTGCCACACCTACAATTAGTGATAATCAAACCTCATCGAGTTCCTCCCCCGGTGCAGGAGGCTGTGGGCCTGGTGGCACACACCTCGCCTGCGGCGAGCCGGGAATTGCCTCCCCCAGCCCAGCCAACTTCACTGCAGCCTCCCCGCACTGTGCTTGCCACTGCAGTGCTGCCCTTCGCGCAGGTCGGGCAGGACCCGCCCTGCCTGGGGCTGCCTTTTCCTGGGGTTTCTTTCTGGCCACTCTGACTTTTACGGCAGCTGCTGGGCTTGGAGGGCCTTGACATGAAGCTGGGAATCAAATTTCAACCCAGAAAGGCAGAACAGAGGGCTTGACATAAAAATGGCATTTGTGGCCATCGCGTGCAGGCAAGGGCAGTAACGAGACCTGCCCTGCTGCTCTCCTGGGCCCTGTGGTGCAGAAATAAGGCTCTGACTCGCCATTGACTGCCTGTTAATGGCAGCAGGGAGCAAATGTCATCCGGTGGGGGAGCCCACAGCACTGTTAATTATGGCTGTGACCACAAGGCCACAGCGTCTCAGCATTAGCAAGGGCTGTCCGTGCTCCAGCAGTCCTTTGGCTTCCATGGGGAGGGCAGACCCTGCCCTCGGCAGCGGTACCAGGCAGCCCAACGCTCAGCCCCGCTGTGCTCAGCCTGTTCCAGCAGGAGCCTGCCCCACAGATCGTGCAATGAGACACAGCTGGTCAGGGATTGGACCGCAGCTGCCATCAGTAGGCTTCAGGGTGAACAGCGCCTCCGTCCCCGCGCCCGCCCTCGCCCCGCCCCTTCCCG
>NW_008795919.1:584016-653624 GCF_000699145.1 Aptenodytes forsteri
GCCGCGATCGCCAGAGGCGCTGGGAGGAACGAGCTCCGGCGGCGCCCGCTGCCCGCGCAGCGCTGCCGGTACCGGGGCACGCGAGAGCAGAGCGGCCGGAGCGTGGCCGGGCTGCAGCGCTTCTGGGGACAGCGCTGACCCCCACTGCAGGGTGCGCCCCGCGGCCTCACCGGGGCCGTGACGCGGGGAGACGGTGCAAGCCCCGAAGGTCTGTGTGCGCAGAGGCTGCGCTGCCATGGACAGACCTGTCCTGCCTCAGCGCCGGGAAGAGTGTGCCGGAGCGCTCGCGTGTGAAAGGACCGGCCAGGGATGCGCCCTCCGCACACGGGCGTTATCGGGGGTCTTGAATCTGAGGCGAGACTCAGCTTGCCAGTCAGGGATTGCTTCTGTTTGCTAGCTGTGGAAAGATCGTGAAACTGTGAATTTGGGGGAAATACCTCTTCCTGTCAAACAGAGAATTAGCCGTTTTGTGGAAACTGGATGTAGTCTTTTCAAGGAAATTTGTGTTTCAAAGCAGCTGCCAGTACCTTTCAGTTCCAGGAGATATGCATGCTATGGACATGGTACAGTTGCAGCGTGGGCTGGTGGTGTCGGAGGGATTGTCCTGCAGAGTGCCTTGGAAAGGACTGCAGCCTTCCCTGGGACGTCATCCTCGTTAGGTTAGGGTGCTAATTGCGTAACTGCGAGGTCTGGTCTGGATGTGCAGCCTAGAGCTTTGCAGCGTGAGTCCTGCTGGGTGCAGTGCTTGGTGCTCATGCGATGACACGATGGCGGGTGGAGCTGGGGCGGGAGCTGCTCCTCGCACTCTGGGAGCTGACCCACCGCTCAGGCAGGCGGGTGTCCGGGAAGGGGTGCACAGCACTGAGCTTCCCAACGGGCGGGCCGGGTGGATATTTACTGGTGTTCTCTGCCTTCGTGAGTTTGCTTTCTAATGCATTGTCTTCCCTGCAGTTGTCCTGCTGGACTCAAAGGAATCGCAAGCGGAGCTGGGCTGGACCTCCCACCCGTCAAACGGGGTAAGTGTGGAGGTGGGGCTGTCCCTCTGCGCTGCTAGAGAGGGTTTGCCTTTTGGTGGTCAGCAGTATTTGAAGTCTGCACGTGGGGCTGGTGGAGGGGGCTGGCAGCCACAGGCTCTCCTTGAGCTGTGGCAGGTGGGCAGCTCGGCACAAGCTGTCGTGTTCGTCGGTGCTGGGCACTCCGGGGAGCAGAGCGAGAAGTGAAGTAGTGGTTATGTGAGTGGTACAAACAATGTGGAACAGCTCCTTAAAACGAATTTTACACTCCTGTAATAAGCAAATAAACACCAGCCAGTTAAGGCTTTGTATTGTAGTTTGCACGCCAGCGTGAGCTCCTGGGGATCAATTCAGCTCTTGGAAGAGGGCTGTGGCTGGGGTGGGATCATCAGGAGCTCTGCATCACATAGGGTTTGTTTTATCAGGTCCTTGCTTCGCTGCCAGGGTCAGTCTATAGCTGCTTTCAGGAGAGTGTGTTGGGAAACTGAGAGTTGTGTTCCTTGCTGCTTTGGGTTCATTTTCCAGAATGGAAACAAACTGCTCAGAGGGAATAGTGGATAGATCCTGGAGTCATCTGCATTGCCCAGCTGTTAGTCCACAGAAGAAACTCTGTTTTGGGTACATTTGGCAATCTTGCATAAATTTACCCCCAGAAAGAATTGCTGTGGGAAGTTGCCAGGTCATCCTTAAGGCTGTGAGGGTTGAATCATCATTTCACTAATCAGAATCTCTGCTGGTAACTTTGGGGAAATACCATTGCACTTGCAGCCAGAGGATTTGTCCTGTTCTGGCTAAAACTTCTCCTGACAGAGAAGCTGCTGCTTGCTGTTCATGAAGATATTTGTCCTTGTGTGATGGTGTGACTGGTGTCACATCTCCTTGGCCATCTCTGACTTCTCTGGGTAGCCCAACGCCATCTGGCATTAGGCTGTGTGGTAATGTTGTGCAGATGGACCTTCCCAGGGACAGAAAATCTGAGGGGCATGTGGGAGATAAAGGCTCTGGCTTCTCAGCAGATGATGTGTCCAGTTTCATATTAGACTTTGTTTTAGAAGATCTGATGTCAGTGCCCTCTTTCTGGTTGTGTCTCCGTGTTTGCACCTCTGCAAAGAGCTCAGGTGTTAAGTGGTCCAGCAGCACTGCTGTGTTACTACAGCTTGTGGTTTGGTGGGCTAAGGACTTTTAGTGCCTATGATATAATGGCCTGTAGGTGGAGAGGCTTGTGGTGGTGATATTTATACTGATCGGCGTGTTTCTGCCGGGGCGGCTGGTTCTTGCTCACGACAGCTCTTGAGCTGTTACAGCTCTTTCGTGTTCTTTCCCCAGTGGGAAGAAATCAGTGGCGTGGATGAGAATTACAAGCCGATACGCACGTACCAGGTCTGCAATGTCATGGAGCCAAACCAGAACAACTGGCTGCAGACGGGCTGGATTGCCAGGCGCGACGGCCAGAGGATCTTCATCGAGCTGAAGTTCACCCTGCGGGACTGCAACAGCATCCCTGGCGTGATGGGCACCTGCAAGGAGACTTTCAATCTGTACTACGTCGAGTCTGACTCCGACCTGGGCCGTAGCGTCCATGAGAGCAAGCACACCAAGATCGACACCATTGCTGCTGATGAGAGCTTCACACAGGGGGACCTAGGCGAGCGTAAGATGAAGCTGAACACCGAGCTGAGGGAGATTGGGCACCTGAGCAAGAGAGGCTTCCACCTGGGCTTCCAGGACGTGGGTGCCTGCGTGGCGCTGGTCTCTGTGCGGGTCTATTACAAGAAGTGCCTTGCCACCATGCAGAACCTGGCCGTGTTTCCAGACACGGTGGCGGAGACGGCCTTTGCGACTTTGGTGGAAGTTAAGGGCACTTGTGTCACTCACGCCGAAGTGGACGTGGATAATCCCCCCAGGATGCACTGCAGCGCGGAGGGCGAGTGGCTGGTCCCCATAGGGAAGTGCACGTGTGGTCCTGGCTTCGAGGAGAAGGATGGGGGATGCAGAGGTAAAAGTGGCCGTCGGTGTCCTCTGGCAGTTTTTGTCTGTCTCAGTCCATGTTGCTGTCAGACTGCCCCAGTCCGCCTGGTGCCTGAGCACAGCTCAGACAAGTGGAATTGCCTTTTGTCAGCAATATGATTATTCTAGTTGATTGCAGCTCCCCAGTTAACAGCCAGACCTTAATTTGAAGGGTGGCAACTGGGTAAATGGGGTGCGTTGCCGGTAGCTGCCCTGCAGCACGGTGTTGGCTGGGCAGAAGTGCCAAAGCTCTGAACACCGTCAGGCATTTCCCACAGCTTTATCTGTAACTATAAAATTACTCTAGAACATTAATATCCCCATTGTCATGCTTTAGACACAACTTAATAATTCAATGACTTTACAGCTCGCAAGGTTACATTTAATGACAGCTGTAAAAATGGATATAACCTCTACCTTAACGGGTATCCCTCTAATGAACCTGGTGCTGTGACCACTTCGATCTCTCTTTCAAAGGCAGGCGAGACCCAGGCATGGGATCAGCCCTGAGAGTGCGGGATACGGGCTGCCGTGCTCCTCCTCTCGGAGTGTGTGAGCCTCTGAAAGGAGGGAGGTGCCAGGCTAATGCCTCCTCCTGGGCACCTTCCTGCTTCGGGCCATGGTCAGGACCTAGTCGCAGCTCAGCATGGTCTCAACTGCCTCTGCACCGAGTCAGGTGCCAGCACGAGCCAGCAGTGGTCCCTGGCAAGCGGAGGCCGCTCTGCGTGCGGTGTGGGGCAGCGGGTGTGCATCTCCTACCCCAGGAACGGCTGTTCCTCTGTCCATCAGCACCCAAGGGCTTTTCTTCTCTGAAAGGTGTAATTGGCTATCAATTATTAACTGGCAGTGTACATCGCTGCCCTGTTAGCAAGGCTCCTCTGGGGCAGAGGAGGGGTCAGACCACCAGCTGGGATGTGTGAGAGGAGATGTTTTCTTCAGTAAGATACGCCTGAAAACACCCTTCACTGCCCATGCCTGGTGTCCAGGTGATACCTTGGACTTCTACCTCTTCACCTGGTAGAAGATGGATTGAGAGGAAATTAGCTGAATAAGTCCCAAACAGGTACAGTTCCCCTGTGCTTAAGGCATGTGGTACGGTAGGAGAGTGAGCTTTTCCTGAGGAATCAGGTCTGTCCTTCAGGAGCTACCTTGAGGCTTTTCAGATTTAAATTGTGCCCACTGTGCCGCCTTCCTCCAGCATGTGGGACGCCTTTCCCAGCGCTCCAGGTAGTGGCTATTTGCTTGGTGCCCTCCTTAAGAAGACCTTATTAAAACTTATCGAATTGAAATCTCAGTGCTGTTCATTGCTTCTGTGGCTGCGTGGCAGCTCACCATACTTTCCCCATCTGCTTGGAGTGGGAATTTACATAGCGAGTCCCAGAAGGCTTTTGCTAATGTTTCAGGTTTCTCTGTGTTGAGTTTAAATAATTCATATTCTCTAAGGAAAAATATTTGAAGTAATTTTAATGGACATAATTAAGTTTTTCTCCCTCTCTCACAGAAAGCAGGTCATTAGTCACTCTCTGTGGAACAGCGTCTGACGTCTGGTCAAATATCAGAAAATAATTTTTTAAGGGTTGAAAGTTTTTGGGTTTTTTTAGAGCCCTGCATTAGCATAGCACTAAGTGAATAACTTTAAAAGATTTCTGATGAAAGCATCCAGGGCTGCGGAAATTCTTCGACGAGGACAAAAGCCCTTGAGCTGGAGGCAGGTAAATACAGTGGGAGTTTGGGGATGTTAAAACAGCCAGGTGATGGCACAGCAAATCTGGCTCCACCACTGTGGTTCCACGGCGGTGCCTTTGGAGGGTTCAGCGGGTGTGAGTCTGCTGGATCCTCCTTGTCTGTGAAACTTCTTGGCCACAGTCTCTGTCACAGCTCTTGTGGCCATGAGAGGCTGGACCCTGAGTTTGTTCAAGGACCGCTTTGGGGAGCAGGGACAGCCTGGGGGCCGACCCCCCACCATCCTGTGCCGGGGTGGCTGGTGGTTCTCCAGGTTGTCTTGGGTGCTGCTTCGCAGCTCCTGGCTCTCCCTTATCCTTCCATCTTCTCTGAGGCCTTTCTGGCTGCACCTGCAGCGTGGGACGTGCTGGTGTCTGAAATCAGTCTCCCGTTCACCCTGCCAATTGCTGGAGTGGCTGTGTATGCAGTGACCCTGTGGGGCCTGGCTGCCGGCCGGGTCTGGGATGGATCCAGGGTGGTGCTTAGGGCCAAGTGCGTGGAGCAGCTTCATGGGTCTAAATCAAAAGGAAATCGGACGGCAGAAGCGAAGAAGTTTCCCCAGGCCATCTTGCGGCTGGGCACTGCCCTCCGTCGTCGTGCTCTGGAGCCAGGGCACAAGACAGTGTCCTCTGCAGGGGCAGGCCAGTGCCCCGGGGCCGCACTCGCCAGGCAGAGGGGCTGTTTGAGGCCCTCGGCCGGTCTGACCCCAGCCCAGCTGGCTGGGGGTGGTGGGGGGCTTCGCTGCTGCTGGCGCCCTTGGCGTGGTGGAGGGGCTGGGATCGGTGCTTGCGGGCGGCAGCGGGCAGGGCTGCGCCCGGTCGGCAGCGCGGGTGGCAGCCGCAGAGCAGCCGCGAGGTGTGGGAGGTGCGGGCTTCTCTGCAGGAAGAACAAGCTTGACTTCCCACTGAACTGGTGAAGCTGTTTGAACTAAATCATAAAGCTGGTATCCTTGTAACCGTGATTTAAGTGCTGAAATCATCCTGCCGCTGAGAGAACATTTGTATCCTCACACTGAAATTAGGAAAGATGAAAAAAGGCTAACAGGATTTACGGCACCGCTAATTACTGCTGCGAGAAAGTCGAGCCTTTTTACTGTCCATCTTTCTATATCGCACCACTTCTCTGAAGAAACCCCAGCATACCTGACAGGCTTCCATGGGTTTGCACGTTTCTGATGAATCACTTCACTGACAGTTGAAATGCAGCCATCTCTAGGGTGGAACCGAGCAGCTTTAGCATCTGTTTAACATCTATTCTCAAATAAGAGGAGAGATTCTGTCGCTGTAAATACATTTAGACTGCTTTTCTTGTCTTACATATATTTATAGCCAGATGCTGGTCTGCACTTACTCTGATCTTAAAACCTATTTCCAGCAGATGCATGGCAGGCAAGTGAGAAGTCCTGTTGCACTGTGGATGATCACCTGTCCATCCCTATTTTGTTTTTGGTAGGCTTCTCAGCACTGATGTCTTTTTACCCTTAAGTTTACCAGGCATGAGCTGTGGGCCCTTCATGCCATTTACTTTGTGGCGTATTGCAATAGTTTTTGTGTAAATACAACCGTGATGTGGAGGATCTGCCTGACATTTGCTACAAAGTTGTCTCTTTCTGCTTCATCTTTTCCATCCAATCCCTTGTAACATCTGCAAGGAGAATTTCAACAAAGCCCAAGGTTAATATTTACCAGCTAGATTTGCTGCAAATGAGACAACTTCAGCTGGACGTTGAATTAATATGATGGAGACCAGTTTCCAAAAATAGCTGTCAGCCACTCTTCTTTGACAGAAACGTAAATTTGTGCTGTAGCTAAGTTTCCTTCTCAATTTATTTCCCTCCACTTCTGACAGCAGCGGCGGGAGCTGGCTCTGTGCTGCTGGTGTGCTGGGGAAATGCCCCTGCGCTCCGCTCTCCTTCACCGGCATCGCCTGCGCTGGGCGGCCTGGCATTGCGCTCGTTCCAGTAGATGATGGTCTAATTAGCAGGCTGTATCCCTTGCCTATGCAGGGGTGACACTAGTGAAACCAGTTCTAGGGAGGAAATAGCTTTCCAGTGCTTTATCAGGATTTTTAAACGACGTTTTAAAGTGAATTTGGTGTGGGCAGCCGGGCCAGGTTTGACACCTCCGGTGCTGTGGGCCTGCAGGCACCGGGCAGTGAGGGAGGGCCTGGGCCAAGCCGGGACATGGGTGCTCAGGACCGTCCCTGGCCAGTGCTGCTTCTCTTCTATGGCCCAGCTAAACATGTGCATGTATTTTTCTTCCCTTGCAATAAGCAGCGAGTGTTGCTGCTTTTCAGGGAAGGAAAACCTAGCACAAGAAGTCACATCAGTGACTTGCTGTTTGTGGCAGCCTGTGGGCATGAGGAGCAGCTGCTGATGTCCATGGTGGCTGTTTGAAAAGGGGAATAAAAGAAGTTCCCCCCCCTTTTCTGCGTTACTGAATGGATTTTTGAGCAGCATGTCAGATTCAACATGCCATGGACAGGACACAAGGAAGATTTACTGTATCTCACTTAGGGAGAAAGCTAGACAAAATGATAGCCCTTAGACTCACTCTTTTGCACCTTTGCTTATAAAGCATGTTGGTCTTCTGGGCTCTCCTGAAAGGAAACTTCAAGGATAGAGAGGGGAAAGGTGTTGATGTTGTGGGATTTTTCTTTTTCCCACCCCCTTCCTGTATGTTTGTGATAAACCAGCATGAGTTACCAGGCTCGGCTGGGTGGATTTGCACGCTTTGTCCCACTGTGTTGGGTATTCCTGTAGGTTTCCCTTGCGCAGATAACCTTTCAGCTGCTCTGCCTGTTTGCATACATGGAAATGGGACTTTCTGAGGGCTGGAGGCAAGTCTTCCCACGGAGCCTTTCCCGGGAGGGCGCAGGCGCGCTCTGGAGAAGGCTCCAGCACGTGAGGCCGTTGGTGCAAGCCTGCGCGTCTGCGACTGGGGTTTTTTTTACTCTGGCTGAAGTGGACTGTCTTCAGTCTGTACTGGGTTAATTCCTGGCAACTTCTGCATAAAGGACTTTGGGGGGCTTTACAAGGCGAGCTGGCACAGCTGCTGGTCTCGAAATGTAGGGATAAGACGAAAGGCACAAGTCAATGCTAATTAGAAGAAAGCAGTCTTTGCTAATGGTAACTGCTAGTCATACAAAATGTAATGCACACTCGACACTGTGCAGTAGGCAAGAAATAGCTTCTCTAATCTACTGTGGGATTCATCAGTGGTCTGCTGAAAAATGGAGGACGCCGGACTGCAAGTCTGCTCTGCTCATCAGGCTGGGGTGCATTATTAATGGCTGTAATTGCCTGATGAATCTAACGCTGTGTGTAGTATAATTACACTTTATGTCAGCTTATAATTGTTGCTGTTAATGAGGAGACAAGATTTGTGACAGGACAGTCTGGATAATGACGTGGTCCTTCGTTGTTGCTGTTTTCCTAACCCGTTTTCAGCCGCCCCCCCAGTAATTCCTCATCAAAATGTGCCCATGCAAAGGCAGCCGGCTGGGCTGTTCCCTTCTCTTCTGCCTGCCGTGGCTGGGGCTCTCGGGTGCTGCAGTTTTCCCTGGGATTGGCTCTGGTGAGTGTTTATCCTCCTCTCAAAGCCCTTCAGTGATGCCTTTGCTGCCTGCCTGTGCAGCCTGTCCTAGCACCTTGCTCTCCTCGTGTCTAACACAAATCGCCTGTGCAGTCACTTAACCTTATAACTTCTTGTCCTAGGCCCAGTGAGCAGTGAGAACACTTCTCTCGTAGCAGATCATGTCTTGCTACAGATACCTCAGGAAAGTCAGTATTATCTTTCCTGTGCTTGGTTTCTTGAATAGTAGGGGAACAAACGGATAAGCAAAGCCTTTGAGAAGATCATCTCTGCCTGTTGTGAGTAGTAGGTTTGTGAACAAAATCACAGCTGTAAATACTGTGAAATAGAGTAGTTTCTTCATTGCTGCCAGGCATTACTTGGACATAAACTTGGTCAATGTTTTGTGCAAATTTAAAAGGAAGTTTTTCTGTAAAAAAGAGGATTTGGATTTTTATTTTCCAAAGAGAAGCGCTACAATAAAGTGCTTGCTTTTTAAAAAAACAGTCTTTCCATTTGTGTCCTGTTATACCTCCCCTTCTAGTGCTTGCCTTTTTGCTGCTGAGCATCACAAGCTGAATGGGGGGAGAGAGATCGCTCTGGTGTTGGACCTGTTTGTTTTATGCTCGTCCGTTGAGACTTCCATGAGTGCCTTTGCCTGGCTGCTGGCATCAGACAGCAGCATTTGTCTCTCCCCTTCCTCGGGAGAGGGAAATGCAATCGTTAAGTCCCCGCGTCTGCAGTGGAGAGGCAAGCAGAAATGCAGGTAGAGAGTGGGCTGTGCCAAAGGCAGGAGCCACAGGCTGCTTCGGCACGGGAGCATGTGCCCGCACCTCCTGGGCTGAGTTTTTGCTTCGGGAGCCAGCAGTGTGCAGACTGGGGATCCCGTGGGCAGCAGGCAGCTCCTGCGAGCAGCGGGCAGCTCCTGCCTGGGGAGTGGCAGTGCGTTGGCGGCACCCTCCTGCCCGCATCGTGCTGCTGGGCTGGTGCGTCCCGGAGGTGACTGTGCCTTTCTTTCTGCCAATGAATTGCAGACATTGACTTTAAAAAAAGAAAAAAAAGTCCAAAAGCAGTGGCCTGGCCCTGAGAGCTCCTGACACCATCTTTCTCTTAATGACAGCAAGCTGTGAGCGAGGCTTGTGTCCTTGTAAGTCTCAAGGGCTGCATGGCTGCCTTGCGCATCAGCAGCTCTCTGCTGCGAGGGGCCGGCAGGCAGCGATGATCCTGCTGCGGCTGGCAGCTCGGCAGGGACGTGTAAGAGCAGTCTCTGGGTGCGTGCAAAGGCCGTGCTCCCTGCAGCCTGGGGAGAGCTGCTGGGGTGGAAGTGCGATGCCTTATACCAACCCGAGTCCCTCCTGTTGTTCTGGGAATTGTCCACTTCTTTTGCCTGGTAGCAGAGAAGGAGGAAGGAAAGCATCTGAAGACCATATGAGCTGGAGACTTCCTGAGCAGGCTGTCTCCTTCTTGAAGATGTTTTTGGAAATCGAGTGCATGCGTACTCTGCATGGCCAGGGCTTGCTCTTGCTGAGCAAAAGTTTGGGGTGGGAGTGGGAAGTGGTGTTGGTAAGATGCTTTCCTGTGCATTGCATGTGTCCCATCAAGGCATCATGTCACTACAGTGTCCTTAGATAGAAAATAAATAGTTCAACTGAAAGTTAAAGAAATTTAGAATACTAAATTACAGTATTTTGTCATTTAGTGCAAAGATACCTCCTGAAGCCTAAGGTTTGCTTTTCCATTTAAATACAAAAAAGATGGATCCAAATGTACAGCGCTTGGGGCTTTTGATTTGTTTCATCTTTTATACATTAGCTTACAAACCTGTATGTGCTTCTGGAGTTTATTTTGTCTTCTGACTGATGCTTGAGTATTATGCATAATAAGTTTATTTTTTTCTCGTGGGATTCTGTAGGTTGCACAAAGCTCCAGGTTTTACTTTCATCACTGATGCAGCCACTGGCATCCTGCACAGACAGACGCTGCACTCGTGGGCCGGTGCTGATGTGCACATTTAGCAGCACTTTTCAGGGCTGGAGCCAGGCACACCATGGCTGCGCTAGGTGGTAGTGGGATGGGAAACGGGGGCTACACATCAAGTGGGGGCTGTGGGAGTAAATCTGTGTCTGCTGCTGAAGGAATAATTGCTGAGGAAATTTATACTTCGGTTTCCTTTATGAATTATGGTTTGGCTTTCTCATCCTAGGTCTTGTGTTCTAGCAGAACATGGCTGGAGCACCTTTGTGACCTGGGCAAAATGACAGTTT
Organism: Aptenodytes forsteri; assembly: GCF_000699145.1. Taxonomy (NCBI): domain Eukaryota; kingdom Metazoa; phylum Chordata; class Aves; order Sphenisciformes; family Spheniscidae; genus Aptenodytes; species Aptenodytes forsteri. The sequence goes on from NW_008795919.1 coordinate 594,595, forward strand.
GAAGGCGTGGAGAGCTTTGCACTGAATGAATTTGGAGTATCCGCCTCCATCTGCCCATTAGCAGCCTCTGTGGTAGCCGTAATGCCTTATGGTAGATGCTGCTTTCCATCAGTCATGCATATGAAACACCCGTGTAAAATATGCTTTCTGTTCAGTCTTTTTTTGGAGTAATGATCAAGCTTGGAGATATTTATTATTCGGGATTGCATATTATATTGCTGTTTTACAGTGTGTCTGAAATAATTATGGCTATGGAAATTGTGGCAGAGCCAGACACAAATTACTCTGACACTTAATTTTAGAGGAAACTACTCAGAAAATTACAAGCATCACAATTCGTTTGCAGAGTTCTTGTCAGGCTTAGGGTTATAGATCCCTGGCTGCTGGATGGACATGCTGGTTATTCTGTTGAAATACGGGGGAAACATATCTTGTCCATGGCTAAGGGAGTTTGTGTGGGATAAAGCACTTGGCAGGAGTAGGGTGCGTTGGAGATGCAGGTCAGTCAGTCCTTTGCAGGGAATCATTTGGTAGATACATTAGCGAACTGAAAGAGACAACAGTAAATTGCAGTTGGCTCAGTGGATGTGCCTACTTTAGTGTGTCCTTGAGGAGAATTCCTGCATAAATAGCAATGAGGTTCTGTTCAGTACTGCTGTAGCACTGAGTTCAAGCAAATGCATTCTTTTAGATACTTCAAGACTGTCTTACCAATATTCTTGGGTATTTAATTTTCTGCTGGTCTAAATCACTGAATTTAATTTCAGCTATTAAGAACTCATTGTTGGAGATGCACAAAGATCTAGCCTCTGGACGTAGGTTTTCATTTCAGTGCTCTTCAAATTATTTAACAAGGGCAAAAATTATAGAGTAGCATTGTCCTAAAGGTTTCAGAGATGCTGGGAACATGTTGGACTGCAGGCTGCTGAAAAGTAGTATTGAAAATCAGTTATTAAAAAAAAAAAAAAAAAAAAAAAAAAAAAAAAAAAAAAAAAAAAAAAAAAAAAAAAAAAAAAAAAAAAAAAAAAAAAAAAAAAAAAAAAAAAAAAAAAAAAAAAAAAAAAAAAAAAAAAAAAAAAAAAAAAGTTCGTGGAAGACACGCTGCTCGTGGAAGACACGCTGCCTTTGAATTCACAGCCTGAAATACCCGTCCTGGCAGGCAAGGTACCAGGGTAAGAGGAGCTGGAGACCTGATCCAGTGCTCGTATTGATCGCTCCCTCATGCTGACTTTGTCCCTCTTGCACAGGCGCAGAGATTGGACGCGATTTTTTTTTCCCTTCCTCACAGTGGGGCTCTGTAACAGCATTGGTCTCTGCCTGCAAAGTATTGATTACAGTTTTTGCAATAAGACAAGGCAGGACTGCAAACCTGGCATGTAAGGGGAAGACAGGAACCTCTCTATTACCCAAGGACATCTGTGGACAAGGCTCTTTCACCAGCTCAATACAGCACTGAAACCTTATTCTGTGCTCTGAGTCCATCCTTCACCAGGAGGGACTGTTGGTCTGCTGGGGTGCCTTGACCCCTGGGTGCTGTAATGGTTCTCGCTGTGGCCCCCCCTTGGTGCCGACGGCTTGTTTCTCCTAGCTGCTGTCTTTATGGCGTTTTTATGAATGCCTACTTCAGCAGGGAAAATTAACACACGTTAAAAGTAGATGTACTTTGTCAAATACAATTTCATGACAAAAAATGGAGAGGAATTGATTTTGGAAGACAACTGAGTTGTAGTGTTAATTATAAATGACTGTATAGGCGTTTTGGGTGAAACTGCAGGCGTTATTGATTCATGCTGGCACGCACGTAGCTCTTCCACTATCTGCAGGATTTCAGCAACATGAATAAGTTCAATAGTGCTAACACAGGCAGTGTCCTTTGTGTTTTTTTTTCTTTCTTCGAAGATATCTGCAAGGTTTGTGGGTCAACAAGCTGACCTGAGACAGTTTGGGGAGGAAAAAAAACGAGGCAGAATCCATCAAAAGCATTAAGACTAAATGCTGAGGGTGTAAACAAACCAACAAACTCTGATATGAAGAAAATGATACCAGACAGCAAGGAGGGGTAGGTGTGGCTACAAGGGCGTTGCTGGAGCTCACTGCTGAGACAGCGAACGCCTTCCACAGCCAGCGAGGTGTTTATCCCGTGGTGCCCAGAGGAGCCGACTCAAGGCCGTGGTCTTCGCCAGGTGCTGACGCTAGTGCGGGCATGCTCACACAGAGCTGCGGCTCTGCTGCGTGCCCCTTCCCTTCCCCTCTGCCCAGCAGCGGGGTTGCTGCTGGACCCTTCCACCCACCACCTGGCTGCCCTGGGCTGGGTGTTGTGCTTCAGCGTGCTCGCTCTTAACAGAAACTGCGTTGATACGTACAGAGTCGCTACTAACGTCTTCATTAGGAAGTGGCATCTCTGTTGCGTGGTGTGGGTCCGGAGCCCGGGTGTGAGGTTGTGGCCGTCCATATCCACATCCAGGTCTGGGAGGGGAAGGGGGGTCGTGGCCGAAGGCGAGAGGAGGCTGTGCCGGCGTCTGTCACTGGTTTTGTGCGGGTAGGCTGAGAAGCACCGCTCCAGCGCGGCATCCTGAAGCGGTCTTTAAAAAGGTCCTCCTGAACTGCACCCCAGGTGGGATCTTCAGGCGAGTCCTTCTCTGTCTGTAGCATAGCACAGCACGACTGGAGAAGCGGAGGAGGGAACACACGCATGCACACATTTTTTACAGCTATGGAGATGGGCAGGAAGTATGTTTGATGGGTTTTGCCTGATTTTTGTATTAACATTAACATGAAGTTGTCTGGGTTAAGTAGCTTTATTTCTAAATCCATGTTATGAAGCAATTTCAGCCTAGTATTTAATCTTCCATCTGTGCTCATTCTCTTAATGTTTTATGTTAAGCTTCAGTATTTACTTAGCTCTTGGCCCCTTCCTCCCTGCAAAATGATGAACACTTTTTAGTTAGAAGCGACTCATAAGCTGCAGGAAATGGATTTTTGGTTTTACTGGACCCTGCGATGTGTCTGGGGCAGTGTTGGTGAACGCTCCCATACTTCCGCTCACATTTGTCTATTGAAACCCACTGCATAATTTACAAAACATTTTGCAGCTGATGCAGCTACGTTGTGCAGAGCAGCTGGACCCTCGCACGAGCTTGGGGAAGGATGGACGGCTTTACTGCCTCAGCTGGCAGCGGGCCCGGCGGATCAACACCATGTACGGGTGCAGGAAAGTCACATCGGAGGAGGTGTGATGGCTGAACAGCTGAGGGTCGTGTAGCCAGCATGGAGCTGGAGAGCCTCTGCTCCGGCTTCTGCTGTGGAAGTAGAATTTGCTTCTGCAGTGTGTCTGTCACAGGCTTCTCCCCTGAGCAGGCACTGGGGGGATCCTGCCCTTCCTCCCACTGCTGCTGACATCTGCAGCATCTCCCTCGGGGACACAGCCACAGCTACATGGCTGCCTGGTCCCCAGGCATGCAGTCCCCGGGGCGCGTGGTAGAGGGGGAATTTCCTTTGAACTTGCCGAGTTACAGGATTGTACCTTTGCTCGCTCACCCAGGCTGTCTGGTCTTTTAAAGAAGATTGTCTTTTCCCTAGGAGGCAAGTTGCTGCCAATGCAATTACAGTCAGAGACGTGCTGCTCAGCCATGCTCTCAATAAGATTGCATGTGGAAGCCGTGGGTCTGTGGGAAGGGGGGATGCTGTCTGGACAGAAGCTTTGCATTGAGCTTAACCGCTCCGTGGGAGAATGCTAGCAGGAGCAGCGCCTGTCCGAGATGCTGCTGGAAGAGGATTCAGTCTTTGCTCTCTCTTGGTTAAAAACCAATTTTTTTTCCTTGTGTGTGCATAAACCAACATGCAGAACATTTGCAGAGGAAAGCTGTGAATCCTTAAGGGTCAACTTCTGTCTTTGGTTGTGCAGTCAGTGTGCTGGCTGGACCTCCAGAGACCCGAGTCCTGTTCTTGGTCCTATTTGTCTTGTATGACTTTGTGCAAATCATATGGTTGTTCTGTCCCAGTTTCCCACTTGTCAGTGTGGTTAATGTTTCCACACTTCAAAAAGAAAACAAAGGTTAACTTAATTGTTTGAGGTAGTCAACTGTTGCAGTAATGGGTTTGATAAGTGCACAATGTAAAAGGCTGCTGACCAGCTGGTAAATACTGCCAGGGTGATTAATAACTTCATTTTACTGCTGCATGCAAAATCTTGGCCATGCTTCACTTGAACAGCGACTATGATCAACCCTGGAGCTTACAGAGCCTGTGTCCTGCAGTCAGGTTGTCCTACTTGATGCACATAGCGAGTCACTTTTAATCACTGTTCATTGATTAACAAGATAAAGCTGCTCAAACTCTGATGCCCTTTTGCTGATTAATCAGGATTTCAGCCAGGGATCTCTTCTGCCATTTTTTAAGCCAAAAGTTGTACACTCAGCTAGCTGCAGCTTAGAAAATGTTGAGATCCTTGCTGGTGAAGGAGCAGCTTCAGCATCCTTGGAGCTGTGACTCCGAGCCCCTGGCTGGAGGGGAAGGTTACGGCTAGGAGCCGCTGGCAGAAGAACTTGGTTGGCAGGCTTTATAGTGCTGTGAGATGGAGATGTCTGAACTGCTGGGGAGGGAAAATTAAAGCTGTCCCATGCCAGTTGAGCAGGAAACCATGCATTTTTCAACTCTGCATCCTCAATTGCCCCTGCTTTCCCTATGGCACAGGCTGGGCGTGAGAGAGGATGTTGCCTTCTCCTCTCGATAGAGCCATCCGCTCTTGTCTGAGGAGCTGCGGCAGATGAGTTGGTAAGAGAAACCCTTCCCGTGGGTGCATCGTGCTGGGTAATCTGCCAAGCTGCAGCACAAATCAATGTTGCTTGTTCTGCTACTAGTTTGATCGTGTGTGCATACAGTGTTATATCAAGGAGGGAACATGTGCTCTTTCTGTCAGTGAAATGAATAAGGCATGCCTGGTGAACAGGGAGTAGCTTGTATGGGCAGCGATGATGGAGCTGGAGAGAGGCAATTAATCTGTCTGACCCATCCAGCTGCTTCTCTTTGGCTCTAGGAGAATGTATTATTGAATTTTATTATTTAATAATTAAGTTGCAGTATTACCAGAGGACAAGGAATAGGATAGAAAATAGTGTACAAAAAAGAGAATTTCATTCTATAAATTGATGGCCAGATCTCTTGAGAGCTGCCACATACCCACTGCAAAAACGAGCGCTGTGAAATAACAGGGACACCTAAACCAGCTGGGGACCAAGAAAAACACTTGTAGGATGAGGTGGAAAAGGGTGGGAGTTTATCTGAGAAAAGAAACAGAGATACACATATGATGCATCACACGTGCTGGGGTGCTTTTGTGCTTCTCAAGCATAAGATTCAGACAACCAAGGAACAAAATTAACAAGTAAGCCCACAGGCTGAGCTGTGTCCAGGCTTCTCACGGAACGCGCTCGCACAGCGTTGGCGTGCCTGTGTTTCTGGGAAATGCAAATCGAGGCGTTTCGTACAGTTATTAACCGACATATCTTCTGACAGACACTTTTGTAAACTTACTTCTCCCAGTTATTAGAAAACAGGGAGGAACAGCCTGAAAGATGCTTCTCATTGAAAACGTTCAATTTCCTACGAGATGTCAAATTTATGTGACTGTCAGGCTCACCTTTAAATCCGAGGTATGGCGGCAGTATGCTCTGGATTTAGTGCTCAGGTCCCGTCAAGTTTGTAAACAAGATGGATTTTTCTGTTCTGCCTGACAGAGGGTGCGAGCAGGAATCTCGCACCAGTGTTCAGACTTTTATGCCTGTGCTGGTTTTGGCAGGGATAGAGTTAATTTTCTTCACAGTAGCTAGCATGGGGCTATGCTTTGGATTTGTGCTGGAAACAGCATTGATAACACAGGGATGTTTTCGTTATCGCTGAGCAGTGCTTACACAGAGTCAAGGCCTTTTCTGCTTCTCACCCCACCCCACCAGCGAGCAGGCTGGGGGGGCACAAGAAGCTGGGAGGGGAAGGCAGCCGGGACAGCTGACCCCAACTGACCAAAGGGATATTCCACGCCGTATGGCGTCATGCTCAGCGTATAAAGCCGGGGGAAGAAGAAGGAACGGGGGGACGTTTGGAGCAATGATGTTCGGAGTGATGGCGTTTGTCTTCCCAAGTCACCGTTACGCATGATGGAGCCCTGCTTTCCTGGAGATGGCTGAACACCTGCCTGCCCATGGGAAGGAGTGAATGAATTCCTTGTTTTGCTTTGCTTGCGTGCGCAGCTTTTGCTTTACCTATTAAACTGTCTTTATCTCAACCCACCATGAGTTTTCTCACTTTTACCCTTCCAATTCTCTCTCCCATCCCATTGTGGGGGGAGTGAATGAGCGGCTGTGTGGTGCTTAGTTGCCAGCTGGGGTTAAACCACAATGATGCCATAACGAGATAGGCTTCTTCCCGCAGGGAGGGATAAGCTTGAGCTGGAGCCGCAGCAGACAGAGGCTGCAATCGATGTGCAGCACCGAAGCCCACGAGCCCCTGTCCCATCCTGGGGCTGTCTGCCAGGAGGCACCAGGGGACCGTCTGTGCCCTGGCTCTGCTCTCGGGGTGCACGTCTCCCCGCGTCCTCCAGCCACTGGGAGAAGGGCTGGTTCTGTGGCGATGCGAGCCCCGGCTCTGGGCATGCACTCAGGTCACCTCCCTGCAGAGCCGGGAGGAAACGCTCGAGCGTTTGGGGAAGTTCAAACGTTGTCCCCAGCGTGCGGGATCTGGGGGTCTGCTGATTCTCTGCCTCTTTGGGATGGGTGCAGCACGTGTTTGGCTCGCTGTCGGTGGCTCTTTCAGCGGAGACCTCCAAGTGCTCAATGCTCGTGCTGGGTTTCTCTCTTGAAATCTGGCTGCCTCCTCCGTTGTGGTAGGATGTGCTCTCAGGCTTCTGCTCTCTGGGAGTGGCTGTGTCCTGTGCGTGCAAGGTGTTGGGATCTTTAGCAGGCCACTGGTGATATTTCTGCCCTGTGTTGTGGTCAGTGCTGCCTAACTACAGGAAAAGCAAGCTAATTATGTCTCCATTATATGAATGTAACGTTAGTTTTGGTTTGGTTTCTCAACTATAAAGAGGAAGCTGGAAGTTTTGGGAGTAATTTTAACACTTGCTAGTTTTTCCTGTTTCATCTAGCACCCTAAGTAGGGAATGACATTTACTATGCATTGCAGCTCGCTGTCTTAATCTTACTTCTCTGTTGTGTTTGTCATGCCCGTGCTTTTAAAGGTTAGTTTTATCTGGTGTTGGAGGTGTGCAGACTGAGACGGGAGAGGTGAATATAGAACCGCAGGCTCTCCAGTGCCATACTGGCAGCAGCTGTTGCCAAGAGTTTGCAAGATCAAGAAGCAAATGTCGATTCTTCTTCCTAGAAACACGTATTTTCCCAGAAATCCCCTCTCTAGCACCTCTCAGGAGAGGATGCTCCAGCTGTCCGGCAGGCACTGACAGCCAGTGAAGGTGTCTGCTCTCGCTGGCTGCAAGGGGAGCCCAATGAGGGCTCCTGGCATGTTCCTGGCAAGGAACAAGGCTTTTAGGCAGCTCTTGAAAGGCTGTATCTATTATGTAAGAAAAGCAAAAATATCTCATGTGTGTTGCTGCTTCCAGCTCTGCCAAGCTGCTGTCTGTTGTGTGCCAGCGGCCAGGGGATGAAGGGACCCCTGGGAGTACAAACCTCAGCCATGGTGCTGCGGTCCCTCCCCGTGTGTGACTGCAGGGCACTGAATTTCTAAAGACCTTGCGGTAGATGAAATAACCTCCCCTTAAATGTTCACCCATTTTCAGCATCCCAGGGAAAGATCCTCTCTGCCCCGTGCTATGTCTAGTGCTTTGTCCTCAGAGCACAGCTGTAGCTGCCAGTTTTATATCATGCTAAAAATTAATGAACCAGAGTGCACTGGAATAATCTGCTTTAAAAGGAACAGTCTCAGCAGCCAACTCCTTAAAAATGGTAAGAGAGGGGACTGCGTTAGTGGAGCTGTTCATCTAGGAACTTTACAAGTGATTAAGTTTAAATATTCAGGGAGCTGATGAAGGGATAGCAGACAGCAGCACCACACCAAGAAGATGAAGAAGCCAAGCAAAACGTGAGTGCTTCTGTTTGGCTTGAGATCCAGCTGAGACAAACTCCTGCCCCACATGCTGGCCCTGCTGCGGGTCACCCCTCAGTGCAGAGGGGCTGCCAGCCTGAGGGGACCTCTGTGCAGGCAGGCAGGAGGTGTGCACGGGGCACACCTGCCCCATCCCCTATGGGGCACCCAGCAATGACAGGCACACGTTTCTTTGCAGGCTGCTTCCTTTTCAGATGTTTTAGGGTCAAACTGAAGCTGTTGCAAACTGCTTTATGGAGTATTGCAGCCTTTTTTGTTGGTTTTGTAAGGTAATAAGTCTTTCATGCAGAACTAGCTTCTGGGTGTCCTGCTAGAGGTATTGCTTGTAGGCTGCATGCTGCTTGTAGTAAAGACCAAGCAAATCCTTGACCAGCGTGTGAATGAATTGTTTGTTTGCATATCAAAGGTACTTTTAAAAGGATAAGGGAAGCCTGTGTATGACCTATAAAAGCAAATTTATACTACTGTTGTTTAACTTCAGCACATCTCTCATGGCCTGCAGTGACTGCTGTATAATCCACAGTGATAAAGCTGTAGCTGCCAGTGACATGGCCTTGTGGCTTGGGTTTGTATGTGAAGCACTGGTGATTGATAAATTCTCCAACTTCTCCATTTTCAACATTCTTCCACTTCTGGGGTTGTTGCTGAGTCTTGCTGTGGCTCTCATGTCATCTCTGCTCCGCTCACCTGACTCTAAACCCTAAGCCATGTGTTTTCCATATCCTCCAGAACCTCCAGCTCCTTCCATGCATTGCTCCAGCTGATGTCTGACCATTCCTCCAGCCCCTTGAAAGGGTCCCCCAGCCTGGAAGTCAGTGCAGAGCTACAGCATCCCCCATTCTGGGTCAAACCAAAGGCACATCTCTCTTGGTGCCAGGACCATGCAGGCGTTCAGTGAAGGTAGCTTGGAGGGTGATATCTGCTGGCCAGTGGCAGGCAAAGGATGTCCCAGGAAACGGGGAAATGCAGTCATCAGACGTATCCCCCATTCATTTTGTGGTGTGCTTCCCATAACTCCCTCTCTCTGTCTTTTCAGCTTGCCTTCCTGGATTTTACAAGCTTTCCCTCCGTCTCCCTTTCTGCTCTCCTTGCCCTGAGCACAGCTTCACACATGAGGAAGCCTCCACGTTCTGTTTGTGCCAGAAGAACTACTCTAGGTCCCCGTCAGACCCACCATCTGCCTCCTGCACACGTACGTCTTGCTGAAATGCCGGCTCTTTGTAAAGTGAGGATACAGGGATCCAGACGCTGCGTCTGTCCTGCAGCGCAGAACTGAGTGGGTGCCCGGGAGGCTGTCTGAGGCTGTCCCACTGCTAGCCCATGGGAGCTGTGCCTGGGCACGTGTGTCCCTGGGAGGTCCTGTCTGCACTAGGGTACTGCCGCGGTGGGGAGGGGATGGAGGGGCTGTCCCTATGCCATGGAGCTCGCAAGCTGAGGCTGCAATCTGATGAGCCAGACGTGCGGTCGGGCTTGCAGACTCCTTGGTAAAACTAGGGCACAGTCATTTAGTCAATATAGTTCACAGATTTTAATTAAATGGCCTCTAGTTAATTGGATTGGACCCCAGCTACTCCAATGATGGATGCCGTATAGCTGCCTGCAGAGCGATGAGAAACCCTCCCACTTTGCCCGAGAGTGAGCGTGGCCGGGCAGTGTCTGACCAGCGGCAGGGCTCCTGGGCCCCTTGCAGCTGAACCCCGGGGAGGTGCCGGGTCCGGATGGGTGCTTCTCGTGCACTGTGTGATCTGTGGCTTGTTGTGTATAACGTGTCCCTCCGGCGGGGATCCTCTGTCCGGTGTCCCTACCGTGCTGTGTGCATCAGTGCATCCGTGTCCACTTGCGCTGCCACGTGCTGTGGCTGCCTGGGACTGCGCTCTCTTGCTCCGCCACTGGTGCCTGTGCTGCTGCTCCCAGAGGACCCGTAGGTTTGTCCTCCTCCCCAGGCAGTGCCCAGCTGTCCTGACACCCATGCACAGACACTCTTCTGCTTCCAGGTCCACCCTCTGCCCCGAGGAACCTGGTCTACAGCCTGCGGCAGTCATCACTGGTCCTGGAGTGGAGTGCCCCTGCTGATGCAGGCGGACGGAGTGACCTGACCTACAGCCTGTGGTGCAGCCGGTGCCCGGCGGCGCTGCGGGGCCGCTGCGAGCAGTGCGGCAGCGGTGTGGGCTTTGTGCCGCAGCAGACGGGGCTTGTGGACCGAACTGTCACCCTGGTGAACCTGCTGCCTCACGTCAACTACACCATCCGCGTGGCGGCTGTCAATGGTGTCTCGGGTGTCAGCCCGCTGTCGGGGCAGCAGTACGCCGAGGTCAACGTCTCCACTGGCCTCACAGGTACGGCTGCCACGTAGTGCATGCGACCACTGAAGGTGGGTGGTGCCTTGCCCCCATTGCACCAAGAAAACGGTTGCCTGCACTGTCTTACACTTGCGTGTGACCTCTGGGGTCTGTGGGTCTGCTCAGCGGCCGGTTCTATGGCTTCATTGCCGAGAGGACGTGGGGTCTGGAGGTACGTGGGCACCGTCCTCGGGCTCTGCCCTCCCGACGCCGCGGAGATGCCCCGATTCCTCTTGGTTTGCTCCGGTGGCACAGACGTGGTGCTCAGTGATGGCAGGCAGCACAGGCAGGAGGGGGAGATGGAGACCGGCCTGCGACACTCCCAAGGGGGTTTTGGTTTTGGTTGGTGCCACGGGGAGGTGAGGAGCTGGCTGTGCTGGAGGAGCCCGTGGCCCCGTTGTCTCCCACTGCACTGTGCTGGCTCGCAGCAGGGTGGCAGTGAATGTGGTGACAGCCTGGGTTCCTCCCAAGGGATGAGTCTGCTCTGTGATCCGACTGCAGTTTGAATTTACAGATCACAAAAAAGCACCTTCAAAGAAGCAACGTTTTCAGCCCATTCACAAAAAACCCTCCTTAAAATAGATAATTCAAATATTGGCTATCCTTTTGAAACAAAAAGATTGATTTAATCTCTCTTCTATGCTGTTCTGTGGCACAATTTCTTACAGTAAGTGTCCCTTTCCACTTCACATTTCGCGTTTCTATTCCCTTACGTGAGGGGAAGCGAGCATCCAGCCTGCCTGCGTGCACGGGGCCCCTGGCTGGCCAGAGGGGTTTGATCCCTCCTCAGTTGTTAGCTGTGCCTAAGGGAAATTGGCTCTGGCTTGTTGTGTCCTTGTCTATTCCTCTGCAGTTGCATTATTAATTTGCATGAAAACCCTTTGCCAAACCACAGTTAATGGAGACAGATGATCCTCACATACCTCGTGGCAGGAATTGGCCAACAATTTCATCTGAAGAGATTAAACTTTGATCTTGTTATAAATTATTTTTCCACCACTTGGATCAAATGTTTTTGCACGTGTTGTTGCTTTCTCTTCCCTCATATAATAATTTCTGTGAATCCGTTGGGTGGATGCTGTGCCGCAGACTGCTCTTCAGTGGAGGTGTCATTCCTCATTAGAATCTTTGCTGTTCAAGGATGGATTTAGCTCTGGGAAGATCTTCTGTCTCCTGAGCTCAGGCTATTCCTGAGCCAGCGTACAAGCTAGGGAGGGGTGAGCTTAATGAGGTCTAATAATGAGCCGTTCCTCCAGAGGCTCCTGCCTGGTGTTGGGCAGAGGGCAGGGGTACCGGTGCTCAGGAGCAGCCTCCTTGCCTGGAGCTTCAAGTCTGAGCTGGGGACAAGAGGCCGGGTAAGGGCAGCAAGCTCCCCGTCCTCTGTGGGGAGTGAAGCAACAAGTCTGTGATACCAACCGATGCCTTAGCTGTTCGTCTGTGTAATACAGCTTTTCTTCTGGGTAAGCGAGAATCTCAGCCCCTTACTCAACGCTGCATACTCCTGAAGAACTGAAATACACTTAAAGAATATGGCATAATTAATCTTGTAATCTGTTCAAAATCAATGTCTCTTGTCGAGCTATCAAGTCTCCGGATGCAGATGGTGGCTCAGAATTAGCTGAGCAGCTGAGGCTCAGGAAGTTTGTTGAAACACTTAAACTTTTTGCTGCTGAAGGTGTCCCCTCCCAGGAGCAGTGCCAGGCTGGACCTGTTCCGTCTGCGGGTGCGCAGGTGGCCCAGTTCCTCTTGCTTTGACACTGTGGGCAAGAAGTGACAGTGATGGTTAACCTGTGTTTATCAGCAAGGAGGAGGAGAAGGTCAACTCCTGGGGAGGCAGCTTCTCAGTCTGGTTTGCCTGTAACGCCCCTCTCGGGCAAGAGCCCCGCCGCTGCGAGGAGGGCTGTGCACGGAAGGGGACCCTGTGCACCAGGCAGCGGTGCAGGCAGGATGCAGAGCCATGGCTGGCACGGACGGCTTGCGGAGCCGCCCTGTGGAGCATGCTGTCTCCACCGAGTCCCGAGCCCTGGAGCCCCTCATCATTAAAGCCCGTCACAGAAGTGCTGGATGGGGCCGGAGATCAGGAGAAAGAGACGCTTCAGGGATGCCTGAAGCAGTGGTGGCTTCTTGGCGGCTGCGATGCGATGGTCTCGGGGAAGTCATTTGCAGCAGCAGGGAAGCTCTGGCTGCAGATATGCAGATTCAGAGGCAAAATTAAACAAAGAAACAAGACCCTATTTTAGCTGTCAGATTTCTGCTCCTCTAAATATAGCTCCGAGTGCAGCTTTCGCACTTCCCTTCCCCTTTGTCAGTCACAAGAGGGAATTAGCAGTTGTTCATTGTTTTTGCAGGGGAAAAGAAAAGATGCTATTTAGTCTGCAGGAGGCAAAATTAATACTGTGTTTTTTCTAATCTGGCCCCAGCATGGGACTAAATAAAAGTGTTTGAGGAGTGAACGGAGCTGTTTACCTGCAGGAGTAGAGCTGCATTAGCTATGTAAATGTACACTCTGGGACGATATCACTTATATTCCCAGCAGGGATCGGCTCCTATCTTAAAGGGCTTTTAAATCTGTTGCAGATTAATAATGCAGCCAGTGCCGAAATGCATTCTCCTTTCTCAGACTGTGGAGAAGTGGCTTGTGCTGAATTAGGTCCTCTGAAGCAGACTTCTGTGCGCCTGCTTGTTGCTTGTGCAGCAATACCAGCCCAGCCCCAGCCAGGAGGGGTGGGGGGGCCACAGGACGAGCTGACTCTGGGGCAAGGGCACACGGTTGCGGGGTCTTTGTCCTCCATGTGGTGAGAACCAGACCTGGAAGAGCTGCACGGTAACTGATGAGGCTGCTTCTCTGGTTTGGAAAGAAAGACCCTGGGGCAGGAGTTGCCTGGGACAGTGCCCAGTGTGTTTTCTGTGTTGGGGTGTTAATAACTGGTGGTGGAGGGGAGAGGCTGGCTCTCCCCAGCACGAGCAGTGTCATGGTGCAGGGCAGCAGAGGTGTTCGAGGGCGATGGCAAGTTCTGTCCATCCGATTGCCACTCACCCCATGCAGGGAGCAGCAGACAGCACGGTGGACAGGTTGTGGTCTGCTCTTGCTTGCTGTGTGTCTGCTCGACTGCCCCGGCTCTGAAAAGGTGTGGGGAGAGCGTTCCTGGAGACGTCTGGGTGCGGGAGCTGGGGCTGGACACCAAAGAGGCTCTTCCTGCTGTGTGGCCTGCAGGCACTCTTGGTTCAACTCCATCTTTGAGTACTTGCTGTTGTCCCTCTCTAACCCCTTTGGGTTTTGGATGCAGTGGGTTGTTCAGTGGAGGGACACGGTGCCCACACCTAGTTTTATGCCTTTTCTGCTGGTACTCTGGTTAATTAAGAGGAGTAAACCCACATACAATGGAATGGAGTTCATAAAATCAGGCAGAGTGGTGAATAATTTAATATTTGCTTTTTCAGAATAGAGGCAATGTTAGGGGAGCTTAAAATATTGATGGGAAACACATTTTTTTTCACAGTGTGAAATGCTTTATAGTCTGCGTGATTTTCTTTAATCCCTTTTAAACATGTTTGAGGCTAGTGCCTGCTTTTCTGGCATGTACCATTGGTTCTACTCTACAGCCCATCACTAAGCGAGTGTGACTTTTCCTGATGATTTTGTTAACAGTCAGGGCCACTTGTTCAGGTTTCTTCAGTCCGTTTGCTAGATTCAGAGATACAGGAGGGCATCTGTGTGATGTTTTATTGATGGGAATCATATAAAACAGCAAGGAGCACTTAACTTAGTTTACAGGAGCAAAACCCAAGTTAAGTGTCAGGCTGGCCTCAGCCACCTCTATCACTTGTCGTTTCGTAAAACATGTAGTGACGTGCACTCATGCAGAGGCCACAGGCTCGTGGTGGGGATTACCCCGCTGTTCCAGTGCTGAGAGCTGTGAGTGTGCCCGTGTGCATTTCTGTTTGTGCACATGGGTCATTGTGTGTTTGCGAGACTGATGAAGGAAGTCAAGAATATTTACCTTTTTTTTTTTCTCTCCCATCTTATTGAAACACTTCTTACATACTAAAATCATTCTCACCGCTCCACCCCAACAGCAAATGCCATATTACAGCCTGTGCCAGCCTAAACCTGGCTCTGATGAAGTGGGAATAAGGAGCAATTTGCAAGGTTTGGAGCAAAAGTGTGCCAAACTGGTGCGAATTTGGTCATACTCATTATTGGTGTTTGAAGTGCCACAAGAGGGCATGGGGCTTCCTGCCAGTATTTGCAGTGTTGAAGGTCTCTGGCAGAGGAGGGGAACCTTTCCCGCACACGGGTGCTGCTGGTGCTGGCCATTCCCCGTGCGCTGTCATATAGACTGGCGTGAGGAGGATGGCAGCACCACGTGCACTGCAGGATTGCCGTGCAGGAGGAGTCACAGACCTCCCATTGTGTGAAAAATGTTGGCAAAAAATGCGGGAGGTCTGAAAGCTGTGAAGTCTGACGTGGGCAGGAGAGGTTCGCTCCACGGGTGCCCGTGAAGATCTCTGTAGTCCTGCCTTTTATCTTGATCCCCGAGAAGGAGGCAGACCTCGTCACGCGTTTATGCTGCGGGTTCGTGGTGCAGCCGCCCAGGGGGTCGTGTCCTGCCTGGCCTGGTGGACCTTTCTGCCTTGCTTTGTGCTGCCGGGGTGAACTGTCTCCCCCTCCTTTACATATGGACATTTCGATATCCCCTTAAAGGTCAGCTCTGTGGCCAGTGTATTACTCAGAGAATTATTTTTAAAAGTGTCAAATGACGTGCAGCCAGATTGCAGCAGAGGGAGCTGTGTGCAGGGGGTGTGAGCTTGCACCAGCGTGGGGGCTCCCGGCTGCCCTTCGGGTCCTCTCGCTCTTTCAGCGGAAGCCGAAGGGACTTGGAATCAAGGAGCAAATTGTCATGAATAAAACATCAGGAGGACTTTTTTCTTCAGCAAAGATTAATGAGCTAAGTAATAAATACAAAATTTCACAGATACTTAAGTTTACTTTCCAGAGACTTGTTCTTCTCCACAGGAGTCTCTGTGGATAGTCAGGGTCCAGCAAACGTCCTGATTTGATGGAGAAATGGGACAAGCTAGAAACAGCCAGTTTCCCTGTGCAGCTTTCCCTGTGCCTGTTGCAGAGCCACCGGTGTAAATGGGTGAATCGGTCACTGCAGCTGCTTCACCCTGGTGTGTTCTGGCCCCTGGTGCTTACCGGGGTGATCCAGGGACCACCCTTCCTTGTGCCAGGACAGTGCCATCCAGCCGCAGCCAGCCTGATGGCTGCTGAGGACAGGCTGGGCAGCCCAGAGCCACAATTACAGGAGGCTTTTCTGCTGTTCCCCATTCCCTCTTCATCCAGAGAGGAGACTTTCTGCCCTCCAACCAGGACAGCTTCTGGCACAGCCCCAGGAGAGCTGTGAAGACCTTACTTGGCGTGTTCAGCCACTGGGGAGGTCAGTTTTTCTAATCAATCCTAATTTCCTCTCTAATCAATCCAAAGCAGAACAAGGGGCTCTGATAGAAGCTTTTATCAAGGTACCAGGTACAAAGTTCATTTTCCCTACTGAAATATTTAGTGTCTTTCTTGAATAGCACCTTTGCAGCAAAGACGCCGATGTCCTAGCGTGTCCCAAGCAGCCCCTTCCTCCCTGCTCTTGCTGGTGAACGCCCTGGCCATGGGCAGATCATTGCGCCTGAGCCGCTGCTGCCTTGCGCTGGGCAGTCGGGGGATGCCGTGTCCTTGGCTGGCTCCTGAGATGCTGCAGACAGTCTGACAGGTCCAGCTGGCTTTCTGCTGGTGCGGGAGGCAGAGGCTTTTGGAAGAGCTGCTGGGATGCTGCCTGCAGGCAGGGAGCCCGGTGCAGGCAGTGCAGGAGCTGTACGGGCACTGAGCACAGCTCAGTGGCTTGAAGACAGGAGAAGGTGGTCAGAGGAGGAGATGGCGTGGAGGAGGCTCTTGGAAGGCGGAGATGAGCGCAGCAGCGTAAGGCAGGCAGACCCTCTGCTGCCGCAAACAGCAAAGGTGTCAGCGTCAGGCAGAGAGCCTGCGGATAGCTGGGAACAGCGAGCTGCCTGCCGCGAGCTGAAGCCAAACCTGGTTAAAATGGGAATAGTTGGCAAGTGCATCTTGCATAGTGAGATGAACTAAATGGGAGCACACATGCCAGGGAGGAAGATTCGGCATGGAGCATGTGCTAACTAGAAATAAACAGCCAGCTCCTGGGGCACAGGCTCTGTGCTCGGCAGCGGGTATAGGGCAGGCAGCTCTCCCGTCTTCCCACCTGTTTGGGGTGGCGTGGGGCAGAGCCTGTGCCAGGGCGGTTGGAGGCGGCTGGAGAAGCCTTGGTATGTCCTACAAGCCCTCCTGCTCAAAGATTGTATTTTGCATTTCCCAGAAATCGGTAGCAGCAGGTTCAGAGCGCTGGACATTAGCTGACGCTCAGACCCCTCTGCAGCACCGTGGGTGGAGGGTGCCTTTAGGATTTTTTTGGTTGGAGCGTTACTAGCTGCCCACAGATTACAAAGCTTGTATTTTTACTATCATCTTCTCCCATTGGATGATCACCAGCTTGGAGTTTGCCCTATTTCAATCCTGATTCAGAGAGAGGGAACTGGTATCTGCAAAAGAAGCATGCTCTTCAGCTGTTTAAATTGTTAAAGTTTTTACTGCGGCATCACAGGGCAGAAGCAGAAATGCAGTAATCACAACTGAACACGTTTGTGGGACTCGCAGCCGAGATGAATATGAGGATAGAGATAAAATTCCCTGTAACGTGTGATCTCCTGGTTGCACTTACTTGGCTGTTCAGAACCAAAGTAACCAAAGCGTGGTGGCATGCAGTGTCACTGGCCATGTCCCTGGGGCTCTGCCCCAGGCCTGGCCGGCTGGGCTGGGCTGGTGCGGGGGGCTTTGGGTGCTGCTGGCTGCGGGGAGGGCGTGGGGTGCGCTGCTGGAGCAGGGGGGGATGCTCTGCCCCCAGCAGCACCACGATCACCCGCTGCTTTCTTCTCTGCTTTTTCAGCGCCGACTCCCGTCACTGACATCCGCACAGATAAAGTTGAGCAGAAGAGCGTCTCCTTGTCGTGGCAGGGGGCGGGCTTCCTGACCGCCAACGGCACCGAGTACGAGGTCAAGTACTACGAGAAGGTAGGTTCTGAGGACTGGCTCTGGCTCTCGGCCGTGCCCCGGCCCTCCCTGGCTGACTCCCGGTGCTTCCCTTGCCAGCCAGGTCTGCCCCTCGGGAGCGTGGTGCGGGGGGGGCTGTGTGTGCCGCCGCTGCCGCTCCCAGTCAAGCACCCGCCGCGTGAAGACTGAGTGGTGGGAAATGTAGGGAGTGCGTGTCTGCAGACGGAGCTGTTGTGAAGATTTTACTGGCACCTGAAAGTAAGAGGAGCGCTTCAAATGGGGGCCAATAAGGTCTTTTCTTCTCTGACAGTGTTATGCAATCTGTTTATGCAAATTTTAGGAAATTTGGATTATTTGTAGAGTTTATGTTAATTAGTGTTTTTTTTCCCCATCTGTGCAGCAAGATTTCATCCAGTCCTAATGTTGACATTTCCCTGGGAGAAAGAGTAAAGCTAATAATTTTCATTCTTTTTTTTTTTTTTTTTTTTTTTTTATTTCATTGGATGGCTTTTTTCAAGGACATTAGAAATCTGAGGTTTGGGTGCCTGCCATTAGCCAGCTAGGCAGGGACTGCTAAACCATACTGGGTTTCTAAATCTTTGACGAGATGACACCTGTATTCATAGCCTGCTCTCTGGGAAAGTCTTCACTGGTTTAGGACTGAGGGCCACCGAACCCGTGACTTCGGTGAGCTGTGAGTGGTCTTCCATGCAGAGTGTTTCACAAGCAAACATTTTTATGACAGTCTCTTGATTCTAAAAATAGCTGTTATTTGACAGGTGTGGTGGGTTGAGAATTTTAGAAGAAATACCAGTGGGCAGAGAGCAGGGGCAATGCTCTAAATCAAAATAAATGCAGTTTATGACACAGTTCCACGAATTACCTTATCTGCGTGTGCTCAGGCTTGTTATGAAACTGATTACATGTCAAGCAAACTGTGCGGGTGACATGTTGGCGTTCTGTATTTAGAAACAAGCTACCTTGAAGCTGATTCATATTAATGTGATTTTCAGCATCTGGTAGATTTGAAAGGAGGAATCTGTGGGTGAGGGTGAATGCTGAAGCCCGAGATGGTAATTCCTGTGCAAATGGGCTGCAGCGACAAGATACTCAGGGTATGTGAAATGAGGAAATGTCCTGCTTGGGTAGGGAATTCAAACTATAGTTTAGCAATTATTCACTGAAATGAGGGTCTTGATGCTGACACAAAAATCAACTTAGTTCCTAATCTTTGCTTTTAAAGTTGTACTTTAACTATGGAGATACAAGAGGAAAAGCATATCAAATGGAAAATACATTTCACAGCAATGTCCTCGGCCCTGGGAGCAGCACAATGAATGGCTGCTGCCTGTGCCCGTGCCAGATCGCAGGGCTGGGATGCTCGTTGGGGCTGGTCCCCGGTGTAACGAGGGCGTAGCACGTGCCTGTGGGATCCGAGAGAGGCCGATGCTGAGGCAGTGGGACATGGCCCGGCCCTGCTCCTGGTAGAAAATAGCCTCAGATAACCCTGGTCCAGGACTGCGGTGGCACTGGCCTCATCTTCTTGCCAGGGAACTTGTTCGGAAGTACCTGACACGGCTGAGAAAACAATCTCTGATGGCGACTGTGCAGAAGCACGGGAAGCTTTGCGGAAGCTGGCGGGAGGGCTGGGGCTTGTTTTGCTTTGCAAACCACGGGAAGCAGAGGCACGGGGATCTGCTGCTCTGGCGCATGAAAGCGTCGCAAGTTGCCCAGCGGTCCCACTGGCCACTTGGCCAGGCAGAGCCCACTCTGCCTTCACCACCTCCAGCAGCGGCTGCAGGAGGGGGGCTGCCCGTTGCGCTCTCCCTTAAAATTGAAGCAGGGATCTGTAGGTTGCTGGGCAAGTGAATAAAATCCCAGGGACCAGGACTGTTGGCAAACACACCTGCCAGCTTTGATTACTTAGCGTGTGCTAATATACACGTATTTACTCCAGGGCTCGAGTGGGAAGGGGCCGGATGGTGCCAGCAGCCAAGCCCCAGCGTGGGGGCAGGTGGGAGGAAAGGAGCTGTGTGGGATGGCACAGCTGCTCCCCACCACCCCATCCTCCGGCTGTCTTCATAGCACATCATCTGGCTCCATCTGCCATTTCATGTGACCTTTCCATGTAATTTCTATTAATGAGACATCTAGTAAATGTATTCTTTCTGTTGAAGGTTTTATGTTTAGATAGACTGTCTTGATGGGACTGAGGCGAGGCGAAGATACAGCTGTGCTGTGCCTGCTCCGTGGCGCAGCTGTCAGTCCAGCTAGATCTTGGGGTATCTCATTATTTCACAGGATCAGAGAGATCAGAGTTACTCAACTGTGAAAACCACATCAACGGCTGTGACAGTCAATAACCTGAAGCCTGGCACCCTCTATATTTTCCAAATCCGGACATCTTCCTCGCCGGACTACGGAAACTACAACCCTAGTATTGAAGTGGAGACGCTGGCAGAGTGTAAGTGTTGGCAAGGCTCGTTGTCTCTTACACATGCACCTGCAGACATGAGGCTCTTTGAACTGAGTCTTGGGGATGCTGCTGCTCGCTGCTCCTGCCCCAGATGCTCTTGGTTTCATGGAGCAGCATCTGTTCCTCTGGTTCTGCCACTTCGGGTCTAAGAGCAGGTACTTCCCAGGACTTGCTTTTAATTGCATTTTCCTATTTGATTTTAACAAAGTTGCTACTGCTGGCTTGCCTGTCCTGGAGGTGTCTGTCCTCGCTCAGGGCAGCATCAGTGAAGGCAGCCAGTCTCTGGCTCCTCTCTGGTGTAGAGGCTGGGGACAGAGTCTCTGCTCTTTGAGATTCCCCAAGAAAGTGCTTGCCAGAGCGACTGGGGGTTGTTTTGCCTTGGCCTGATGTTGGTGCTGGAACAGATCTCACCAGGTCCCTTTTGTGGGGCCACCAAACAGGTGCTGGAAGGGAGCGAGCGTTGGTCCCTGCCAGCGTAACTGCCGAGGGCATGATCCTGCCCGGGTCTGCGAAACTGTGCAGCCCACAGCGGGTGCTGCAGAGACGGGGCGGCTGGCTGCACAGGCTGCAGCAGAGGAGGCAAGGCCAGCCTGGAGATCCAGCTGGCCTTGGATGCGTGCCCCAGATAGGAGATGACTGCTTACCCC
Organism: Aptenodytes forsteri; assembly: GCF_000699145.1. Taxonomy (NCBI): domain Eukaryota; kingdom Metazoa; phylum Chordata; class Aves; order Sphenisciformes; family Spheniscidae; genus Aptenodytes; species Aptenodytes forsteri. The sequence goes on from NW_008795919.1 coordinate 615,283, forward strand.
CACTGCCATCCTGGCTCATGAGGCACTTGGCTTGTTAGCTGCTTGGCTGAATAAGGTCAGCCAGCATCAGTGTTATTTGCTGGGGCTTTTCCTTTTCACAGTTTCCATTCATTAACTATAGTCCAGAAGCATCTTATTTCACTGAGTAAAAGAGGGCTTGGAGAGATGGTAGGGCTTCAGCTTAATAACCCACCCTGGCTAGAAATGAAAGCCCTGAGATGGCTGGCTCAGTACGACTCTCACAGATTGTGTTTAACAGGGCTTTAAATTGCATCCATTTGCCACACAGAAGACATTTTCAGAATGAATTGAAGCCAATAAAAATTTTATATAGAATGTAGCTTTCTAATACCCCTGTTTGCAAAAGCAGGAAGGGAAGGGATTAATGTGATAAAGGAAAACTATTTGTAAGCCATAAATTTTAATATGTTCCTCCGACAAACAGGAACCTTTCCTCAGCGCTGATTAACAAAACCAGGAGCCTGGTGTGGCAGCGCTGGGGTTGCTCCATCCGCGCCTGCAGCACTGCCCTGCACGTTGTTCTGATTGCACCAGCTCGAGCTTTTAAAACTGAACCAGAATGTGAATTCCTGAGAGGATGGTGAAAAGTAGCCTGGTGCTGCAGGTGTCCTCCACAGCCTTGTTGGAGGACGCAGGCTGGCACTAGGAGGAGTGGCTGAGGCTGCCCCGTGCCTTGGACCTGCCCTAGGGTGTGTTGCCGACCGACTCTGCTTCCCTCCTGCAGTGACGGTGGCCTCCAGCGAGCAGAACCCTGTCCTCGTCATCACGGTGGTGGCCATCACGGGGCTGACGGTGCTGGTGTCCATGGTGATCGGTGTGATGGTCTGGAGGAGGTGAGCGGAGCTGCGGCTGAGCCGGCGCACGGTCTGAGGAGGTTTGGGGCTGGGGCAGGGGAGGAGGACTGAAGTGAAGCCCCTGCAGCAGGGGCTCTCGGGAGCACGGAGCGGTGCTGACTCTAAGCATGGGAGCTGGGTTGAACTGCCTGCTGGCTCTTCGTGGCATGGGGCTGGACTCTGTGCCTGAGCACTGCGACTTGAGGCTTTTATACCCAGTGAGAGGCTGCTGCCCAGGTAATGGTGTGCATCTTCATTCTCGTTGCAGACAGTGTGGGTACAGCAAAGCCAGCCAGGATGGGGATGAGGAGCTGTACTTCCATTGTAAGTGAAGCCCGGCCACCATGGCTGGTACGACTGTGTGGAGATGCCTGTATTTATTACTATTAATAACCAAGCTCCCGACAAAGCAGCCCTGAATTCTTGCTTTTGAAGTGTTGTCATCCCACATTATCCCAGAGCGGGGGCTTAGCACAGTGAGGCTCTCTGGGGACGGCGGGCTTGACAGCTTCATAAGCCAGCGTCCATCCTTCCCGCACACAGGTCACTGCCGTGCCGAAGGAAGTGAGGATGCTTTCAGCTTTCCACGGGGCATATGAATTATTCCGTCAGCTTTTCACAAACGGCTACATGAGAATACAGCTTTGTTTTCTGGGGCTACTCTTGATTATTGAGCAGCAATAATTTTACAGACAACAGCTGTCAAAGGAAATTCAGATGTCAGGATTGATGAGTTTATTTGATTCCTGGCATATGCCCATGAAGCGCACACATGCTCTTCTGCTCCCTGAAGCATTTCAGAAGCAGCAGAGACTGCGTGCTTCTCAGACGTAGCTTGGCCGTTTCACCTGGCTTTGAAGGGCCTCACGCTGCTGAGCTGCCCTTCAGAGCTTGCCGAAGGTTTTCTGTGCAGTGCGAGAGGAGCGCAGCAGCTGCCCGGTCTCGGGAAGGCGAATGGAGCTGAGGTGGAAGGGAAGCCTTGTGTGGTGTGACCCCTTCCTGGGGGTCCATGGGTTCCTGGGCCATTTGCCCGTGCACTGGTCCTGGATGGGCCAAGCAGCTCATGCAAAGCATCCGTCATCTTTCTTGCTTTGCCCAGGGAGAGGAGGAGGAGACATGGCAGCACTCTAGCAGGGGCCCAGCGAGTGGCAAAGCTGATGTGCTTCAGCCATTGTTTTGACTGTTTGTTTTCAGGAAATGTGAATTAGGGTTTTGAGGAAACCCCAGCAAGTGGGCGGCTATTTCCCCTCCAGAGCTTTGCAGTGGCTGCTGTAAGCAGGTCAGCCTCATTCCACATGTGCTCCCGGGCAGGGTCGCTCGCTGTGCAGCAGATGGTAAGCGCCTGTGGGAGGTATTTTGCTGCCCATGCTGCTAATCGAGGGGACCTGGAACATGGTGGCTGTTCGTTATTATAATTATCTCTTGCAGAGGTCTTGGGAATGGAGATGATTTGGATACTCGAGGATTAGCATGGGTGGCAGATAGGCTCAGTCCGGGAGGGAGCTGCACTAGAGTGAAGGAGCTGCTCTCCTTTAACCCGTGGGTTGTGGCAGTGGAGCAGAGCAATTAGGTTCATTTAATCCCACAAGAAATTTCCTAGCAACCTTAAAGTCAAGCCTTTTGCTTTGCTTATAAAAAGGTGGCAAGTTAATCCTTCCAGCAGGCCTGGAGATGGATAACCTGCAAGAGCGTTTCCTGGGACAGGCTGGCAGGAGCTCTGCCAAGCCTTTCTCATGTGCTCTTTGTGCATTTCCTGCTTTCCTGCAGTTAAAATACCAACCAGGAGGACGTACATCGACCCTGACACTTGTGAAGACCCCATGCAGGGTGTGCACCTCTTTGCCAAAGAGTTGGATAACGCTAGTATTAAAATTGAGAGGATCATTGGGACAGGCAAGTTCCTCCTCGCTGGCCCCTCTGCGGCTGGCACCGGGGCAGTGGCCGTGCCGCGGGGCGGTGGCGGTGGCTGTGCTGCGGGCTGTGCTTGTGCCCAGCCGGAGCGCTCCCCGCTCACCCCCGGCACACAGGGCCACGGTAGTGTCATGATGTTGTGCTGCGGTCCTGCCCAACCCGCAGTGCCGTGGGTGCGTGCCAGCCCTCCCACTGCTGCCCGTGGGCTCTGCCTGCCTTGCTGGCATCTCCCAAGGCAGCTCCTCATCCTCCGGCACTGTCAGTGCTTGCGGACCTTTGCTCTTGCTCTTGTCTCAGGGGGGTACATGCTCGCAGCGGGCAGATGGGCATGGGGCTGGTGTGTATTTTGTTCGGGAGCTTGATTTTGCATTCCCATTTGTTTTTCTGAGGCACTAAGTACAGCCAACCGAGTGAGGCACGGACCAGAAAGCATCAGCAATTATCTGCATCTGGGCAGTTTGACAGCAGCATGAGAACTATTTATAAATACGTGAACCTAATGATTTATTGATTTTCATCAACTTCACTGCCTAAAACTTAAAAGCAAATTAAAATCCCCTCACTGGGCCCTAGAGCCTTAATCGCTAATGTGTGCCAGAACATGGAAAACACAATTATTCTTTGTTGTTTCTTTTCCTAAAGATAAATTCAGCTGCAGAAAAAGAAGAGGTGGAGGAAGGGAAGAGGGGAAGGGCTTGCCCGCCAGCTTAAAGGACAGTGTTGAAGGGAAGGGGACACTGAGGAGAAGAGGAGGTTGTCTTTGTAGCTGCTGAGTGGAGCAGCTGAGACTAATCCCACATACCTTTCGGAAGCAAATTGGTGTTTGAAAAATCAAGAAAAATCAGTCAGGAAGATACTTAAATGTAAGGAATTTGGGAGTGCATTTGTCTCTCTGCTGACCTAACAAGTACCTGACTTTCAAATCAATAAAGCTTTGCATAGCTACACATTTTCTGCTGTAAAGCCAATATTGGCCTTTTGTGTTATGAATTTGGTAGCTCCTGTTGTCAAGCGCATGGCTGTGCAGAGTGGGATGCTCTGCCTCAAAGACTGCAGAAACCCTCCTGGCCCTGCCGTGCTCTGTTCCATGAGATGCAGACCCTGCATGTGCTGAGGTGGGAAGCAGAATGGGCCAGCCCAGGGAGCATGAACTCGGTGGCTGGGGGTTGATCTTCTCATGGGAAAAAGCACAATATGCACTTGAGCAGAGCATGGAGAGAATGGCTTAGAGGTGTAGGAAGAGGAAGAAGAAATTGCATTGCATTATCAGATGTTTTTAGTATCACATGCTGATGCTAAACTTGTGTGAAGGGTTGTGTGTTCAGCAAAGGTGGGGGAAGATGGTAAAACAGACTCTGCGGGGGAAACTCGCAGCCATCCAGGGCTCTGCGCATTTCTGAGTTTATGGATTGGCAAATCCTCTGATTAACAATGGGAAAGTCTTGCTTCTCTAACTCTGATTAACAATGGGAAAGTCTTGCTTGTCTACACAGCAAGACACATCACTCATGCTACAGAAATGCACTTTCTATGGTCCCAAAGCAAAGGAAATATCCCCTAAAGGGAAGCTGACTTCCCAGAAGAGAACTGCTGCCCTTTGCTTTGTAGCATGAAAAAATATACATATACATATATATATATAAAGCCCTGTCTTTATAGTGCATTGCAACAGCTCAGTAAAACATTGCCCTTACACAACGATACCGAAAGCTGTGAGGAAGCCGTGAAGTTGGCTAGCAGATAGCTCATTCTTTCATGGTCTGGAAATGGCAGAGGGATGTGTGACAGTGCACAAAGGAGTGGTGTGAATGCAATTGCAGGGGGTCCTCTGGGAAGGCGCGGTGCTGAGCGGTGGGCTGCGAGGGATGTCCTGCCATGGATGCTGTTTAACTCATCTCTCTGCTGCGCAGGAGAGTTTGGAGAAATCTGCCGGGGATGCCTGAAGCTGCCCAGCAAGCGAGAGCTGCCGGTGGCGATCCAGACCCTGCGGGCAGGGTGCTCGGAGAAGCAGCAGCGCTCCTTCCTGGCAGAGGCGTGCACCATGGGCCAGTTCGATCACTCCAATGTCATCCGCCTGGAAGGTGTCATCACCAGAGGTAAGGGGGGTCCCGGGCTGTACGACACAGGGCAGCCTGAGCCACGCACAGTGGAGGAAGGCTCCTGTGCAGGCAGTGTGCTTAAGCTGTTGCTTTGGAGTGATGACCTGGTGCTGGAGGTGCAATACTGTTGGCTCTCTGGAGATCAGGTGTTTCCTCATGTATTAGCTGTTTTAGCATTCTGATGATTAATAAAATGCTTACAGCTAGATTTATAAATCCAGGTAGTAGCACTGGCTTAGCAGCAAAACTGTGCACTCTGAATAAAAGCAAATTGAAGTGAGGTTCTGTCAGTAAAACAGATGACTCTGCTCCCGGCTCTCATGGGAGTGTGTGCGCTGAACTAGTCTGTGGATGCTGTAGTTAAATGGATATTCATGTAAATCCAAAGAAACGTGAGCACGTGTGCTGATTTTAACTAGCCTTTTTATTAGATAAGGAAGTATTTCTGTCTTGAGTCTTGGGCTGAGCTGGTTGCTTTTGCTTTCACTGGGTAGTGCTGTCCTCCTTTGTGATGTGGTTCAGTGTCCTGATAAAAAGGAGCATCTGATATTGAGATCCAGTGGGATCCCAGCTGGGAACAACAGGAAAGCCTTGGATCCACTGCTCATTGCAAACTGAGATAAAGTCCTTGTCTCCCTTAATAGCCAGGCAGTGCAGGCTGACCATGCTGGAGGTTAGCACCTGGCTTTCTAACACCTGCAGTGTTAGAACTGCCTGAGCAATGGGCAGGACTCACGCAGTGCTCCTTGTCTGTCCGTGCAGGGAGTACCATGATGATAGTGATGGAGTACATGGGGAACGGCGTGCTGGACTCTTTTCTCAGGGTGAGTGCTGTGGTAACTGCTGGGGTCTGCCACTTGCTTGGGCTCTGCTGGTGGTGTCCCCTTGAACTGGGCATTACTCATCTGTGGCTTTTCCTCCTCTTTTTTTACAGAAACATGAGGGACAGTTCACGGCCACTCAGCTCGTTTGCATGTTGCAGGGGATTGCCTCTGGCATGAAGTACCTGGCAGAGATGGGTTACATACATAAAAGCCTTGCTGCCCACAAAGTCCTTGTGAACAGCAGCCTGGCTTGCAAAATAACTGGTTTCAGACGGCTACAAGAAGATAAGATGGAGACCATCTTCTCCACCATGGTAAGCTGCATTTCCAAATTCTATTGTTAACATTCCCCAAAAGCAAAATGCTGACAGAACGGCTACAAAACCTCCGCAGAGGTGGATCTCCCTGGCTGCAATGCATGGCCATGGCCAGGAGTGCTTGGACTGGGGCCTGGCGTCACTGGAGAGGTTTGCAGCCTGCTCTGAATGCTGAATAAGGATCAAATCCAAAGCCAGCCAGCTTCCACAGGTGGAGTTAATAAGGCATATAGCAATCCTACTCCAGAACCAGTATTTTTCCTAGGCTCCTGTTTCCTTCCTCATGTATGAATGTGGGCTCTGCATCTTAACAGCTTCTTTCTCAGCTAGAAATCAAATGCATTTAGCCAGGGAACTTCACAGCAGCTGCCCGGCACCACTCTTCCTCTGGCCGCAGCCCTGCTGCACGTCTGTGTGAACTGGCAGAGAGGCAGTGGGTGGCTGGAGGCAGCCCTGGCAGCCTCAGGGTTCCTTATGTCTGTTTTATCACTTGTAATGAAATTCATGGTTTTCAGTTAAGAATTTAACTCCTGCTTGATTCACACTTATGCCTCGTCAGCTCTGCTAGCCAGTGTGTCTCCTGAGTGCCTACATGCGCTTGGAGAAGCCGCCTGGGAGCCCTTGGGTGCAGAGCTGGGGGGCTGCCCCTCCCCACCGGGTTGGGCAGGCACCCCATGGGCCCCCGAGGCCCCACAGCCCCTGGCTGGAGCCAGCTCTCCCTCCCCGCTTCTTTCACACACCGCTTTGGTGAGTTTCATTTGAAGGTGCATCAATGCATTTTTAACTGCAGAGCAATAAGATGTATTTCATTTGGTACCCTGCAGCTGCCTGGTATCAGCTGGGGCTGTTAGCACATCACATTAACCAGGCATTAATATTTTAAAGAGCATTGATTCCTCAATCAAATGAGCACTTATTGTTTGCAGGGAGCATTGGGCAGCGCCAAGGAGGCAGCAGCTGATGTGCGCTGCCTGCAGGGACCTGGCGCCTGTGTCCCAGTGCAGGGTATGGGTGTCCCAGGGGTTTGGGAGCCTGTTTGCAGGGTTTGGCCCATGCTCTGCCAGGAGCTGCAGTCATTTCCCAGCTCTGAGCAGGCTGGTGCCAGAAAGAGTCTTGGAAAACTTTTTCAGCTGTTATTACTAGCTGCAGGGAGGCACGCTCAGTGCGCTCTGTAGGGAGAGCACCACTGTCCCGAAGAGTCCCTGGCCACAGCGTGACCCTCCCTCGCCAGACGTGGTGAGCGTTGCCTGCCGAGCTGTAGCTCAGCCATGGCTGTCGTGCCGCAAAGCTCTTGAGCAGAGTTGCCCTGGCGCTGGCATGCCGCCGGGTACAGAGCAGCCCGCTGAGTGAGGGGGATGGAGAGCCCAGCAAGAGTTCTGACTTCTCCCACTGCGGTGCAGTGCGGCTGTGGCTTTGGGGTCAAGGTCTCCCTGCTGTTAATTACAATTAGCTGCGGTGTCTGTCACCTGCTTCCCCTAGTGCATGCAGAGGGCTCTGCCGAAGCCGAGATGGGGATTGCTAATTACAGGAGAGCAAGCCAGGGTGGAGGGACTGTGTGTTTGCACAGCTCTGAAATGGTTTTCATTAAATATTAATGTATAAAATGCCATCAGCTCTTCCCAGAGACATTCTCCTCTCCCATTAATATTTCAGGACTCACACTCCCATGCAGCATACAGTTGCATGGCCATTTTAAAACAAATTGAGGCAAAAGTTTTCTCTTAGTACTAAACCTGCATGTGGCACGCAGGCTTGCTTGGTGTCTGCCCTGCGATGCTGGGCAGGGCACGATGAATGGCTGCCCAGGAATCGCGTGCATCGGCTATGTCCTGCTGTGCGAGCACATCATTTCTCCCCTTCTGCCCGTCCAGCGTGGGAAGAGCCTGGTGCTGTGGTCGGCCCCTGAAGCCATCCAGTATCACCACTTCAGTCCGGCCAGCGACGTGTGGAGCTTCGGCATCGTCATGTGGGAAGTCATGTCCTACGGCGAGAGACCCTACTGGGACATGTCCAACCAGGACGTGAGTCCCCGGCGGCCGTGCAGTAGATGACAATGTTGTCATTGCTAATGGTGTGCAGGTGGCTCCGTGGTGCGTGGAGGAGCTGCTGCTGCTCCCCAGATGGGGTGTGAGGAGGGAGGCTTGTGCCAGGGGTTTGCCTGCGATCTGCATCGCGGCGCCTGACCCTGTCCCCTCCGCCCTCCTCTGCCGCTGCAGGTGATGAAGGCCGTGGAGGATGGGTTCCGCCTGCCTGCTCCGGTGAACTGCCAGCCGCCCCTCCACCAGCTCATGCTCGACTGCTGGCAGAAGGACCGCAGCCAGAGACCCAAGTTCTCGCACATCCACCACATCCTGAGCAAGATGGTGCAGAGCCCGGAGCCCCTGAAGTGCCCCAGCTCTACGTGCACCAGGTGATCGCCCTCTTGCTTTGCTACCTGTTGTTCTGCTTTGCCTGCCGGTTCCCACCTCAGGCATGCCATGCCCTTCTCCCTCCTCACCACCCCGTTTTGTTGGCAGGTCCCACAGCACGTCCATCCCCCTCACCGAGCGTACCTTCTCAGCCTTCCCGACTTTCAGCTCTGTGGGCGAGTGGCTGGAAGCGATAGAAATGGGCAAGTACAAAGACAACTTCACCGCTGCGGGCTACTGCTACCTGGAATCGGTGGCCAGGATGACAGCCCAGTAAGTGAAATGATTTCCTGGCTATAACCTCATGTCGCTGGGTGCAGTGTGAGTGAGCTCTGCTTTGCAGTTACAGTCAGGTGATGCTAAACAAGAGGAGAGATCTTCCAAAACACGTCTGTAAGAGTTCACTGGTGAGGGTTGGGCTGCGTATGTTGTGCATCTCAGTTGCTGGTTTTTGAAGCTGAGATTTAAACCTGTAGTTTCTGACAAGAGTAGTGTTGCCTGTCCCTTCCAGAAAGCAGAGTCAAATTGAATGCAATTTACTGATAACCTGTTACGCAGTCAGCGCAGGGTGGCAGGGCCGGGAGCTGTCTCATGCTTGGTGTGCTGCAGGCGTGTGTTACCCCTGGATTCCCAGTCAGGGTCTGTATTGCTTTGGATGGGGCAAGTTGGGGATTTCCTGCTCTGGCAGGTCCGCAGTAGCCTGATAGTCTGAAACCTGTGCTGCCCTTGCCTGGGAGCAGTCGGTGTCGGGGCACTTTACAGTTAGGGCTTGTTTTTCGTGGCTGACGTGGGGCTCATTTTGCAGAGATGTCCTCAGCCTGGGGATCACGCTGGTGGAGCACCAGAAGACCATCCTGAGCGGGATCCAGACTCTCCGGACCCAGGTGATCCAGATGCATGGCCGAGGCGTGCAGGTGTGAAGCGGTGCCCTGCAGACATGCAGAGCGCTGACCCGGTGCTCCTGGGGAGGAGGCAGCCAGCCAGCCCCAAACTGGACCAAATCTCTGAAACCTTGCGGTTTCAGGTTGGATGTAGGAATCACTGGGCTGCTGCCAAACAAGTATTCCACATGGCAAGAGAGCAGGGCTTCCCGTCCCCTGTGCCAGGGAAGGCAAGGACTTCTGGGATGTGTGCAGTGTGCCTAGGTGGATGTGGCTGTCCCTAGCACTGTTTTGTAAGATGACTCAAACTGTAATGATGCCATTTCATATGGTAATTAGGTTAACAGGGTGGATGGACATTTGTGCACTGTCTTAATCCAGAGCTGACAGCATTTTCATATCTAGCATCCTACTGGTGAAATCCATGGGTATTTTTATACAAGCTGACATGTTCTAGCAACCCCACAAGGAGCTTTTATTGCTTTTATTTTTAGAGACCAGAGCACAGCTCACACCCAGCGCCCAACTTCTGGAAGGTGACTTTCCCCATCTGCTATGCTGAAGGAAACTTTCCCAGCTGCGTCCCTTCCGCTCCAAGAGTTACTTCACTGAGTCTTGACACCACAGTTGGTGAACAAAAACAAATATTCTCCACTAAAGTGCAGAGCAAATGGTGCTGAATGTTTCTAAGGCTCTCTTGACAAGACAATTTCAGGGGAAGAAATGAAAAGCTTTGATGAAGAGAGCCATAGCCAAGAGAGGGCAAGCAGTGGAGCCCTTGGGCTGCCCTGCTGATGCTCTCAGCCTTCGTTGCCTTTTGTGCAGGTCCCGGTCCCTCGTTTTACTGCTGGAGCCCAGCAGTAGGGTGGGAACTTAGAGACCAGAGCAACAGCAGGCAGCACTCTGCTGCCCACGCGCAGACTGAGCCTGCAGGCAGAGACCTGCCACCCGTGCAGGACTGATGCTGAAGCATCTGTTGCTACTTTAGCCTCTCTTCCCTGCTTCCTGCCTTGCAGTTTTGTGGGCAGAGCGTCCCGCATCTTGCCTTCGCTGGCTTCATGGGCAGCTGTGATGGGCTCTGACTGTTGTCACCTAGGCTGTGGAGCAAAGCAGGCAGAGCGTTGCTGCGTGCCCACAGCTGTGGGCTGACGCCAGAGCCTGGGGACTCCGTGCTGTCAGCTGAGCCGGAGCATCCCACTCAGAGGTGTCCGCTCTGCCTCGGAGCGGTAGATGGATGAGTGCTCTTCCCTCTCTAGGTCTGGAAGCTTTTGCAGGGGAAAAGGTTTTATGAACAGCACTAATTCAACACACAGCAGCAGAAAGGAACCTCCCAATTCAGCCAGAAATGGGATGAAAACCTGGGAATTGGTTTGGAGTCGGAGAGACAGCAGGCATGGCTGTGCTTTGGGTGGATGCTTCCCATGTCTGCTCTGGCAGCATGCCACTGGACGGGCCACCTCAGCTGTGGTGAGTGCCCTTCCCCTCCTCCTCTGGCTGCCCTGTGCCCGGTCGGGAGCAGGGAAGGGAAAGGCAGCAGCCTGCCTGGAGTGTCCTGCTTGGCTGTGCCATGGCGTCAGTTTTCCACTGCAGGTTAACGGCTGGGCGGAGGTCCATGCCCGAGGGCTGCAGTGCCAGCATGCCCCACAGCACCCACAGCCTCTGCAGAGGGGCACACCCCAGTTCTGGGTGTTTGAAGTGGCTGCAGGGGCTGTGCCAAAGGGACTGCTCACCCCAGCCAGACGCTGGGGCTTGGGCAGAACTGACCATTGCATCCATGGGATCCCTGAGATCCTGCCGTTCAATCCAGGCAAACCAGGGCACATCAGCACTTTATTTTGTTGCAGACGGTAGTGCAGTACTGCCTGCCTTGCACGCTGGCAGTTCGCACTGATGCAGGCCTGATCCCTGACGGAAGACGTAAATAGCATCTGCTTAATAATACAAGTTTTCTTGAAGTTAGTTAATTAAATGGGTCTTTGCAGCCTCGTACAGAGTTTTGCAGGCCTTTTATTATCATCTGTAAGTATTGCAAGTGAATTAATTATTAATGATGAAAGACAAAGATTTACAAAGGGAATGAATGCTGTGGGAGATGTTCACAGTGCGGCTGGAAATCTGTTCGAGTCAGATCCTCCTATTAGCCTGCTCCAAGGGGATGAGGATCTAAATGACGATTGAGCGAAGGGCCCTAAGGCAGCCTCCTGCGGGGTTGGCACGGCACCTGCCGTGCCTGGGTGTCTTCCTTGTCTCCTGGTCACGCGGTCAAGCAGAGCAGCACGACCGTAGGTGCTGGTGGCTGTCCTGGGCCTGCTGGCCTTCACAGAACACATTACCGTAGGGATCCAGCTTCTGTTTAGTAAAGCCTCATTCGCGGTGGTTTCCTTTTCACTGGCCCTCGGGCTCTTCTGGCTCAGCTGCGTGGCCAGGCTGCATCCAAGAGTGCTCAAGACTGACAAGATTTCACTTTTTTCAGATATTTTAGCTCGATTGCATCAGAGATCAGAACTCTCTGCCTGAACTTCACCAACCAGTGGTCTCAAGAAGGTGTCAGCCAAAGTTGGTTTGTCGATTTTCTGCCTTGTGCTGGCGTTCCCAGGCAGTGCCGTAGTGAGCACTGCGCACTCCCAGACGCTCTTGGGTCCTGCAGCCCTAGTGGTGCAGGCTGGCGGGGAGAAGGGCACCCTACCCCACGCAGGTTTTGAGCTCCCAGTAGCAAATGCAAAGGGGAGTGCGAGCCAGCACAGACAAGCCTGTGCAGAGCTTGAGACAGGAACCCTCGCCTGGCGGGGCCAGGATCTGCCGTTGGTCTGCGGGCGCAGACGGAGCTGCCCCGGCAGCGTGCGAGTGCTGGGCGTGCTCCAGGGAGTTTGCTGCTCTCTGGGGTAAACAAGCTCTCTCCTTTCTGCCACCTCTGCAGTTTAAACAACATTTCCCAATGTCACTTCATTAATTTTTTTTAACCTAAATAATTTGTCTTTAAGTTTGGCCCATGTCTGGTCCGGTTGGTCACTCACCATCCTGCTGTTTCACACCCAGAAGAGTAATAATGGTGAACCGAAACCTTCATTTGGTAGAAATGCCAGATCCCAAGGATCAAGTGCAATTTGTATGCTCTTTATGTTTACATTTTATCTATAGAGAAAGTGTATTATAGTTCTCTAGGCAGGCAGTTGAACCAGCTTGATTCCAGATCCTCTCCCCGCTCTTGTCCTGTCCACTGGGATTTCCAGCAGCCTCCTGTGTCGGGATGCTGGGACCCTCGCTGGGAGGTCACTGCCGGAGGGGCTGGCTCCAGGTTGGTGCAGCTGCTTTCAAGGAGGTCTGGGGAAATCCAGGGCTTGGTGATGAGGTGACAGAGTGCTTCAGAGTCTGGGAAGCACACAGGGACATGTTCCTCTTGAACCCCCCAGAATAGACCCTGTGTCCAAAGTTACAGATGCGAGGAGGGGCTGGCTCTGGGTGCTGCCCACGGCTGCTATCAGAGCTGCCGGGATCTGCTCCTTAGCCCCTCTGAGCATTGCCTAGCTGGAGAGAGAAACCTCAGCACTAGCTGGAGAGAGATAAACCTCAGCACAGCCTATCTAGAGTCATGGCAATTTCTCCTGGGCTCCAGTGACCGGTGGCTTGTGCGGAGCCGTGGGTCCCTTGGGAAGCTGCTGTGGCTGTGTGGGCAGGGGTGCCTGCCCTCCCACAGCAGCTGAGCTCTGCACGGGGCTCGCAGCCCCGCAGCCTTCTGTGCCATTTGCTTGTGTAATCGTATGATGCTCGCTCTGTGCTGGAGTACTCCAAGTAAAAATGCAATCATCTTTCAATCATTTCTTTAGTGTTTCCCCCACTGAATTAGACTCCCATACTACACTCTCTAGCACAATCAGAATTGAAGGCATAATTTATTTGTCTGAGTCTCTCTACCTGTTCCCAAAAGAAATTCAGAGTTTAATTACTCTTCTGACTTACTCTGGTGAAGGACTCGGATGTGGTGTTTCAGAAAGCTGTTTCTTTTAGACAGTGTGGTTCTGTGGATGGGACTGTGCTCTAACTCAGCAGAAACAAGAGGTATTTGCTTTCCTGGCCTCTCCTCCAAGACAGAAAAGCAGCAGCACATAATGGAAGTATGCTTTCTAGCTTAGCTTGTTGCAACAATAAACAATTTTAATTGAGCTCCTCATCAACACTGAAGATAATAAAATGAGCAGATTAAGTTTATAGATTGTTGTTATGATTTTAAAATTAGCTTGCATCCTCTCAGCACCTCTCTTTGGGGAAGTATTCAATGCCTTATAATTAAATTAATTAGCAACACTGTTTTGAAGCTGCTCGACCAAGGGAAACGCCTCAAAATTATTTCAGTCTCTTTGCTCATCCAGCCTCCAACACGGTGCAAGGCTCCTTCCTCCTCCCTTGGCTGTGGAGAAGCCCTGATCACCTCGGTGCTGATAAGGGCTCAGGACTGGCCCAACGCACTCAGCCTCGCTGCAGCAGCATTAGCATCAATTGGCTTGTTCAGAGAAGAAAAAAGAGCGAGTGTTTTGTAACCTGCAGGCTTTGCTGGAGCTAATAAATACAGTTATGAGAGGATTAGATTTTAGATGTTCACGCAGAGTGGAGGTCAGTTATGAATTAGAGGAGCACAGCAAGCGAGTGTGTCTAAGCTCATGTGTGGATAGGACCGTCGGCCGCTCTTGTATGGAGAAGCACCTGGTTAAGCAGCCGGGATCCCTTGGTGTGTCCCGTCGGCGCCTTGCGACTGTAAAGCAGGACACTGTTTCCATTGTGTGTCCTCTGGAAGTGCAGCACAGCACCTGTGTGTGTCAGCAGCCGAAGGCCGGGTGCTTTTGGGGAGCAGCGACACGGACCTGGTGTCCAGCCTTGCGTCTTCAGGGACGGCGTTTGGGAGGCTGGACAGTGCACTTTGCTGCCCTGATACAGTAGCAGGGAACGTGTTTCTGGGCTTTGCTTGATATTCCTTGTGGGAACGTCTCCACTAGATGTTCCTCTCTGCTGGCGAGAAAAGGCACAGCCCAGCCTCCCCGGGGGTGGCTGGAGAGCGATTCCTGCTGCTCGCTGCAGCTCCACTCTGCAGGAGGACTCTTGTGGGAGAGGCCCTTTCCCCTGAGCTCCCTCGTCTGCGGTCCCCAAATCCTCCCTGTGTCGTGTCTTGTTTCCCATGAGATCGGAAGGACGCATCCTAACCGCACGGCCTGTCTGTGCGCTGTGTCCTGCACAGCAAGGCACAGCGCCTGCAGGATCAGGCCCTTGGGCATGCCAGACCCCACGGTGCTACAGGGGTGCATGAGCAAGTGGGGACAAGGGCCGTGTCTCCCAGCCTCAGGGATGGCCAAAGGCCTGAGGCAGCATTAGGGTAGGAACGGTATGCTGGAGCCAGAAATGGGGAAGCTCCGGCCGCAGCCCAACGTGGTGCTGCTCGGTGCGGGCAGGACACGTGGCTTCGCGATCGCCAGCACCCTGCAACACCCCCCTCACATGAAACCAAAACTGGAATCAAGTTGGTTCATCTCCAGATGCTTTTTGATAGTCATTAACCATGTGTTATATACTGTAAATACACACTTGAGAAGTCAATATATATTTTTATAAGCTTGAAACAAATGTAATATAATATCATAAGGGACATTGTGTGCATTTCATGTTTGAACTATAGTCAGACATCTCCAGGGAATCACTGTTGGTTTGGAATAATTAATAATAATAGTAATAAATGGTAATAAAGATCTATTGACATTTTTGTTAATTTTGTATTTATTGAACTATGTTTAAAGATTGCAATAATGAGATACCTAAATACCTATATAAAAACAACCACTAATTCTGCCCTGGCTTGTCTGTGTGGGTCATTTTGGTGTTCTGATGAAAAGTACCGCTTTAGCAAGGGTAGCAGGTGTCAGGTAAGGAATAGTTTTAGTAGCAGCAAGGTGTGAAATGATGCATTGTTTTATTAAATAGCACGTGTGCTAAGATGAGAGCCTTTGCTCCTGCTGCAGAGGTGGCAGCAGTGGTGGAACTCAGGATGGTGGTTTCTTTCTATTGACACTCTGTTAGGGGGGAAAAAAACATTACTTAACTAGTACAGCGTGTGTGTTTTGTGGACAGAAAGGTCCATCGGTTGGCCTGTCAGGCCAGATGCTGCTCGGGCAGGCAGGAATCCCTCCCGTCACCCTGAGGACCAGATAACCTTGGAAGTGCTCACAGCGTGGAGCTGTCAATACAAGTGCAATTGTCAGTCTAATACACGTGTTGCTGTGTTAAGTGTGGGGATGCTGCTGAGCAGAGGGAAAACACTGCAGAGTTACTGTGCTCAGGGCATGTAATTAATTGTTTAATTGAGTAAATGAAAGCAGTGTATGGCCAGCATGTTAAATGCACACACTGCACAAACAATGTTTAGAAATAATTCCATGCGACTCTTTGACTAGTTTGCATTTCTTCTCTTTTTCTTAGGCTGCTTAATGCCAAAGAACGTGTACAAAAGCCTCGTTTCAGTATGCTGACAACAGTGACAGCTGCTCGGAAAAAGGAACTGAATGGGTGCTTAAAATGGGTGAAGTCTATTTGCCTTCTGTCGATCAATTAATTCAGCCAGTCTTCACTAGGAGCCTGGCCAGGGCTATATTGGCACTATAAAGAAATAATTAGAGCTCTGAAGCGGGGTTATGAATAGTGGATTGCAAGTCACAGCCAAGCAGATGTATTTTTTGCCCAGAGTTATCTGCACTCGTGCCTCCTGTGGTCCACGGTGATGGTTTTACCCCTCTTCTGTGACCTTCCTGGCACGGTCTTGGCCGGGAGCTGTGGGACACCTCACCCCCTGGCTGGGGACCCTTTTGCTGCTGGGGGGGCTGGTTACCCCCAGCACAGACAACGGGGGGGTACAGTGGAGGACATGGGTGATGCTGGGGATGGTGGGGGTCTCCAGCTGCAGACATCGCCCTCCTTTGGGGCTGCCAGGTAGGCAGGAGTGACGGTGTTTGGCCCCGCGGCACTCCCAGGGAACGCGCCAGGCGAAGGCTGCGGCCTGCCATGTAAATCGAGCCATTAATAACTGCGATCATGTCATACGGAGACAAGTCTGCCGTAGGCTGCGTGTGGCGGCTGGCAGAGGTAGCCGAGAAATCATCGGCAGCACCGGGAAAGGTCAGCGTGAAAGGCAGCCAGAGTGGGCACCGGCCACGGCTGCCCGGCCCCAGGTCCACGGCTGCCCGGCCATGGCTGCCCACGTGAGAGCCAGCAGCTCTGGGCCCCCTCCCAGGTCCAAGCCTCGGTCCCGCTTTCAGATCCAGGAGCCCTTCTCCTGTCTGCCCTGGCAGGTTTGGGCTCATCTCACTTGATGCTTTGTGTGAAGAGCGAAAAAAAATAAAAATAAGGAAGGTAATTGCCCAGAAATGAGTTGTTACACACCTGTATAATTAGCTGGCATTAATTAATGGCACAAAAGGGGCTCCTTCCCCTCTGCCACCCAGGGAGCAGAGTTCCCAGCTGTCCCACTGCAGGTCCACACTTAAGCAGTTCGCTGCGTTGCCTACCACGGAGGCAGATTTTCTGGCTTATTGGGTCAAGCTGCTGCACTGAGCAGTGTCGGCATCTCCCCGCCCTCTTTGAGTTGGAAGCTTTGTCCTTATAACTTAGTGCTCGCAGTTTTATGACCGCTCTGTTGCGGTGATGGATTGCACAGGCTGACATTGAAGCTGCTGCTCCCTTCTTCCCCCACCCTCTGCTGATGGAGCTGACCAGACTGTGAATATTTTCTGAACAAAAACCAGAGAAAACCTCACTCCATCTAATTCTATTTCCTTGATCCAGAGGTTTGAGGGGAAAATTACAGCCTGGTCTGCAACCGCGCGTCTTGTATATCCAGCAACGGACTTACCAGCTTCTGACACATGCAATGTCTTTGAGGAAGAAAACTAGCTCTGGAAAATGTCTGGAAAATCACAGCAAACAGCATGGCTATCATGCTGCGCATGGCCAGCCTGCAGCTGAGCGGTGCCAGTGGCAGCTCCTGCGCCCCACCGCCAGCCAGCCCTGCACCCCTGTGTGCCCAGCCCCGGCTCGCGCCCCTAGCTCACCCCCAGCACTGATGGAAAGCACACTGTAATGGAGGACGTTGCTCTCTGGTGACAAAGCAGGAATCAATAAGCTGTTACGGCTGAGACACAGTAAAACACGAGATGCAGCAGTGATCAGTCAGGGAAGGGCTCAGCACTTGGCAGGTGCTGCCTCATATGGGGCGGATTTTTTAAATAAAGCATTTATTGCGTGGTGCTCATGAGAGCAGCTGGCCACAGTGTCTGGCCAGCCCCGCTGGCAGGTCCGTGTCTCAGAGAGAGCAAAGGAAGAGCTGGGTCTCCTCCTCTTGCCCCTCCTCCCACTTAGCAGCCTCAGACATGAAATCCATCACTTTCCCCATTACTCTTTTGGACGTTTACTGCAGAGAGGCTGCATGGCCCCATCTCTGCTGTGATGGCTGACGAGGCCAGGATGAGCCACTGCTCTCGTGACAGCAGCATGGTGGGGTCAGGCAAGCCCGGCCTCTCTGGCACGTGTCCCCCATCCTCCCCGTGCTGCTTCTGGGACAAGTGTGGGAAGGAGACAGGCAGGAGGAGGGCGATGCCCAGGGAATATTAAAAAGAGCCTGGCTTTGGAGGAAAAGCAACGTTTAAATATGAACAACTGCTAATTATCAGGAAGAGCTGGTGCCATCTATCATCATAATCAGCAATCTGTCAGTTCAAGTGTCACCAGGACGGATGCATCTTTCCTCCTCATATTAATCTCCCACCGTCTTGGTGCACGAGAAGAGCGCTGCACACGCTGGGGCATGGCCAAAACCCTGCAGCTTCTCCTGCCCCTCCCCAGCGCCCACCTCCCCACCAGGACTTTGCTGCAAAGGACAGGTCCCCTCCCAGACGCTGTGCCGGGCTGCCGGTGGTGCTGCGTGCTGCCCGCCTTGGCTGGGACAAGACCTGCCTGGTGGCATAGAGGGACAGCTGGCATGGAGGGGCCAGCCATCCCGCAGGCACAGCCACGCGGCAGCAGCAGTGGAGCTGCCCTGCGGAGACCCAGCGTTCTGCAGAGCAAGAGACAAGGTGTCCACCCTGTGCGTTTTCACAGCCGCGCTCTGATGCGCTTAACAGCTCTGCTCGCTAACCATCAGCACGAGCTGGGGCTCCGGGGAAGGCTAAAAACCCACATGGGGCTCGTCAGCCTTTTCCTTAGCAAAATGACTGATGAGCACGTAAAGCGGTGCTGCGGGCGATGCACAGGTGGAGTGATATCCCGGGAAGTACAGCCAGCTGTCAGCTCCGGAGGGAGCACTGGGGCATGGCAGCAGCCAAACGCATAATTTGGGAAAAAACAGCGGCTGCACCGCCAAGGCGAGCGCATCCCACAGCTCTCAAGCTTTCCTTGAGAAGAGTGTGTGTTGTTACCCCTGGCTGGGAGGCAGGCAGCAGGCAGCAGAGCTGGGTCTCCCTGCGCCTGCCTGCATCCCGCAGCACTTCCAGCTCTCGCGCTCTCTTTTGCTAATTGCAAAAGCTGAAAATGCACTGACGGTAATGTATTAACTTCACGGTCATCGAAGGTGTGATAAGCTAGTTTAAGAGAAAGAGTTGTTGGGGATGTGTTCAGCTACTTGGGACTTTGCCTGCCTTGCATCAGCTCTGGCCTTCCTCCTTGCTTTGGCCCAACACCATCCACTTAAACCACTTCTAATCAAAGCCGAGGCTGCAGGTTCAGTTTCAGCCACTCAGCGCAGAGACGAGGCTGCAGGGACCTGCTCCTTCCCCCTGCCCCCATCCCTTGCTGGGGCCAGACGCAGCCACCGTCCAGCCCTGCCGCTGGTCACGCTGGCGGGTACAGAGGTGCCAGTCCCGGGCTCGTCCGGCGGGAGCAGCCACGGAGCTCTGGCTTGGCTGACCTTGATGCAGAGCAGGGACTGGCCAAGGGGCGCCCAGGCTGAAGCAAGTGCTGGAGTTTGCGGCACGTCCCGGTTCGGGTGGCCTTGGTGCAGGGCTGGGTGCCCGCCAGCAGCACCCGCGCAGCTGCCCGTGGGTAACCTTAGCTGCCTTTGCATTTGCCATTGCCTGCTGACAACAGAGCCATCTGCCCAGCAGCAAGAGATGCCTGGAAGGCACAGGAGCCGTTTAATTACACAATTATAAATGTCTTTGGCCTTTTTATCTTGCCGAGGTTGACAAGCACCCTCAGCATCAGACAAAGAGACGCTGTTATCACTCCGTGCAGCAGCTGCCTTCCTGGGCAGCAGCCACAGCTGAAGGGACACAAACAAAAGCAGAGGAACAGTATTGAGTCAGCAGGTCCTGATCAGTCCCTGAGCCACCGCCTCGGCACAGGCTCTGCCGCACGGCCACATCTCGGGGAGGTTGAGCCGGCCCTTTTCCTGCCTTGCTTTTGTTGCATTACAACAACCTGCCACATCTGGGGCCCCGGCAGCAGAAGCCCATGGCCTGCCAGGGGCTGTGCCCCCGCTGCCACTGCCTTTTTAGCTTTGTCTGCACAGTGTTTGGAAGCAAAGCACACCTGGGATGGGGATGGTACTACTCGCTGGGATGTGTCCTTACCCAGCTGCTTGCTGCAAGCTGGTGGCAGGTCTCTGGTGGCAAAGGGGGAAAGAAGCGGGATGGGAAGTTGTTTAGAGGGTTTCTGCTGTTTCTGTTACAATGAAGAGCCCTTATAAGGTGTTCTCACCAGGCACCCACCCCTACCCCCCCCTTTTTTTAGGGTGGCATCTGACTTAGAGGATGTAAGTAATTAAAAGGCCATTTTAATGAGTCCTGGTTTATTAGCAGACCAGAGTTTCAGGAATCAGTTGTGCCAGGAGGAGTGTTGCACAACTGTTCACAAAGCTCAATGCAAATGGGCACCTTTGAAGCGAGCCGGTGGGCTGCTAGAGCAGGCGAGCGGCCTTGGCACCTCTCAGGAGAAGCAGATGTCCTTGGTGCTCGGCGCGGTGGAGCAGGCTGAGTGACCAGCTGGCATCCTGAGACCACACAGGGCACCGTGACTGCTGCCAGTGCCAGCACCTCCTCTCCCCGCCGCTGCGGCAGCCCCTGGAGGTTCCTGTGCCCAGCGCGACACCCTGAGCTGCAAAAGCCAGCGAGCCTGACTGGAGTGATGCAGAAGCTGCGTGCATGGGTGTGTATCGTACCTAATAAAACTTTCACTAGATGAGAGAAACTCAATGAAGTGCTGGGAATTGGCAACAGCTGAGCAAATGCATTCATTAGAGATGCAGCCGCATCAGGCTCGGGGGTGCCGCTGAACGTGGATGTTCATTAAGTCACACTTTACAAATGGGCAATGAAATATTTACCCACAAACATTTAGCACAGATGAGCAGTGTGGTGCTGCCTGGCTGTGAGTGCCATCTCCACTGCAGTGGCAGTGCCGGCTCCCACGGCAGCAGGGTCAGGGATGCCCTCCTGCTCTGCTGCGCACGAAGCCCCACACCCTGGAGAGCAGCTGCAAGCTGTTTGTGGGGGGGCTGGCGGCAGGAGCACCCCCGAGTGGGGATGTCGCAGGCTGGGCACCTCCTCCGGGTGCTGTGATGAACCCCCCAGGCACCTGCAGCGTGTGGAGAGCTGGTCTCGCTCTCTGCACAGCACGATGGGAGCACAGCTTGCTGCTTTATGTACAGTCATAAACATCTCCATTAACTTGCACAGTATTTAAATTCCATAATGGAGCTGAAATAAAGCAGCAGCGTCTTATCCCTGCTGGAGCCCTAGATCATCTGTTACAAAAAAGGCACTTTGGGGAAACCTTGCACATTTGGATAAGAATGTAGAACTGGGCAATCCAGGTTTTTCTTGCAAGTCCCTTCTCTTTAATGAAGCCTGTTCTTGCTGACATTTTCCCCGGGGAATACTGTGTCTCTGTTAGCTGGATGCTTAATAGAGTGCTCAGGCGCGATGGGGCCGCAGTGGGGCAGCAGTGGGGCAGTGGTGGGGCTTTTGCGTTTTCTGACAAAAGAAGCAAAGATCTGGACAGGACCTCAAGGCCCAAACAAGCACCAGAGGAAGGACATCACTAAACCAGCCCAACGCAGCAGTGTAGGGCAAGGTGCTCGTGTGCTGTGCATCCCACTGAGCCCTCCTCACGCCTGTGGCAGGCGAGCTGGCCTCGTCACAGCTGTGCAGGGTGGGCAAAGGCAGCAGGGACACCCGAGGGGACCACAGACTTGGAACTGGTCTTCTGCTTTTTAAAGCAAAAGCGTGAAGCCAGGAGGAGTCAGGGCAGAGACAGGTGCGTTCCCATGCTGGGGCACAGCAGCACGGGTCCTGCTGTGGACTCTGTTTATTAGCAATGAATAAAACACACTGCAGTGTTTAGGTAGCTCAGCTTAATTTGTTTCCTGCAAGTGACCATGTCCCACCACGTCACGAGTGCCGTGATGCACTGGGGCAGCAGCACACCGGCAGTTATCTCTCCTGCCGATCCCTTCTGCAGCTCATTTTGGGCTGTGCCAAGGCGCTGGCAGTGCCTCTCCCCGTCCTGCTGCCTTCTCTGGGCAAACCATGAGAATTTCAGTGTTCAATCTGATCCCAAGGCTCCCGTCTTGATGCAGCTTGGAAACCAAAAGCTGTTGGCCTGATCCTTGTGCCAGCCCCCAACCTCAGTGCAATCGCCACATCTGATGGACAGATGGACCCTGTAGGGAGGCTGGTACTTGGCGCATCCCTGCCGGTGCCGCTGCCGGTGCTGCTGCCGCCGCCGCCCGGGGGCTGTCTGGCCACAGCTCTGGGGCTGGGGACCTCTGGCAGCCCGTGCTCGCTCATAAAGCCCCTGTGGCCGCAGGGCCAGGGACAAGAGCACAGCAGAGCAACACGGTCCCAGTGTGCCGAGCACGGAGGCAGCAAGGCAATCTCTTCAGGCAGCCATAGGGACGGCACTCAGCCATGGGGGTTTTATGCTGTTAAATATTTTTAAGTGAATTCTATTAAATGCCAGGAGACAAAGAGGTTAATAGGGCAATGAAAATGCTTTTTGTGAGATTTGGGTGCTCTGGGGTGATGGCAGTTGGTGTGCTGGATAAATAGCGGTTTGTGACTGTAAATACAAGCTCCCAGGGTAAGTGGTATGTAAACTGGTAATGCTGTACGTCTCTGGGGAAAAACAGGCTCGGGGACCCAGACTACTTTCACTATGGCTGTTTCTGGGCAAAGTTAAATTAAGTGAAGATATAATGCAGCTTTGCAGGAGAAGCAGAATTCATTACAGTGGTTCATGTGAGGAACAGCAACAGAGTCATTCCCTCTCCACCATTTGATCACCAGGAATCCTGAAGGAAATATTTTATCCTTGTGCTGTCTGTACGTGTGTGTGTGTGTGTGTGTGAGCCAAGGGGTTTTCACGTGTCACTCACGTTGCATGCTGTCACACTCCTGCTGCGAGGTGGATGCTCCTGCACAGCCAGCCTCGAGCGCAGCCAGCGTCTGCGTGTCGGGCTCACACATTTCCTTGCAAGTCTCCTCCTTGTGCATTTGCTTGTTCCAGCCCAAAAAAGGGGTCTCTTGTGTTAGTAAAGATGCTGCCAAATCCTTGCTGGCTGAAGATTAAAACCATTGCACCAATTTAGCAGACACCGCACCCAAGTTTGCAGCGTGTTGGAGTTTGGTGGTGGTTCTGAGGAGTCCTTGCACGGGTGCGGTGGGTGCCCTGACGGGAGCTGAACTAGCAGGAGGCGTGACAGAAGCGCCCGTCTTGGTCGTCTCACAGATGTTCCTGAGTCCTTTCCATCTAAAGCACTGGCAATCAAAGTGCTTGTGTTAGTGGGGCAGCTGGTTGTGCTGAGCTGGGCAAAAAGACGTTTGCAGTCAGCTCTGTAACATCTTTGATTTCCTAACCGTGATTAAGTGCATAGTAGGGCCTACAGTGCCTGCAGCTGGGGCAGGTTCTGGTTTCCACTTAAATTATTTTATAAGGAAGCTCTATTATGACTGTAACATTTGCCCACAGAAGGATAAGTGTTTCCCTGAGTCTGTTAAAATTATTGTTAACAGAGTATTGTCTCGCCTAATAAGAGCAGGGTGGCTCTCAGAAGCTGGCGTGCTGTCTCACAGCACAAAGCAGAGCAATATATAAATCTCTGCTTTGACTTGCGGGGAAATGCAATATGTCAGGTATCACATCACACTGCATCAAAATGTGATGTGGCATAATGAATCAAACTTCCAAAAATAAAACTTTCTTCTAGAAATAAACTTGTCACTGTCAATTTAAACTCTTGCCAAAGAATCATGATTTGATGCGAGTTACTTCTGCCAGCAATTTACAAAAGTGGGTGTGTTTAATTACTATTTATAACACGAGTAAGAGTCTAAAGAGAGAGAGGAAGGTGTCTCTATCCAAATATGTGTTAACTGTACAACAGAAAACCCAGATCCTAAATGTAGCTCCAATATAGTAGAGCCTGAGATAGAGAGCAAAACACAATCCACTTTGAGCAATCAAAGAAAAGGAAAATTTCCTCCATTCCCACTTACCCAAACACCCATGGAGGCGACAGCGGCTGCTGCCAGTGGGGAGGCTCTGACCAGGTCTTCTGCCCGCACCCGGCCGGAGCACTGTCCCATGCCCAGGGCGGGCTCCCCAGCTACATGACGGGGACCAGCAGTGTGGCCGCACGCCCCCCCCTGCAGCAAGTGGTGCAGGTGATGGGGAGGCACCGGGTGCCCTGCGGCAGGAGAGTGCCCGGGAGCTGGCAGGGAGCTGGCAGGGAGCGGGCAGGGAGCTGGATGGCGGGATTAGGAGGTGGAGGCAGATGGCCCTTCTCATCCCCGCTCCTGCAGGTGCTGTCTCGTGCTGGGAACCAGCCCGGCCCGGGGAGCCGGAGGTGCCTGTCGGTGGCAGCACCCAAGGACCAGCCCTGGGAGCCATCCCTCCCCCAAAAACGGGCTGGGGGTCTGTGCAGGTGGAGGGGCACAGGCAGGGACGGTCCTGCCTGGTCACAGGCAGCCCTGGGCTGCGGGGAGGGGGTCCTGCTGCCAGCAGCCCACCCGTGGGCAGGGTCTGCAGCTCACCTGGGTGAACTGAAATGGGATTTTTTATTTTATAAAAGAACTACATCAGTCTAGAGCTTTGAATTATTCAGCTGTTTACACTGGTCACACTGCAATGGGAAGATGTATTTCCCCAGATTACAGCCCTCATTTACACAGCCTTGAGTGTAGAGAGGCTCAGCAACGCGCTGCCGTTCCCGCATGGCACTCCGTGGAAAAAATAGTGGGCAGGCAAGGGAACGGGCCTGACACCCACCGCTCGGGCAGGGAAGAGCGTACCCTGATGTGGGGCTGCAGTGGCTCTGTGCTGCCTTTTAAACCAACATCAAGGGATGAAAAAAGATAGCAAGATGTATGGGCTCAGATCAAAATTTCATCAGACTTCCCGCATCAGCGAGGAGCTGGGAATAAAAGGAAATCTGTCAGAGAGAGTCTGAGACCCTAACACACAAGGCATAGCAAGGAGTCATGGTTATTGATGATGAAATCTCTGAAATTTGGCTCCTATGCATCAATGTCTAATTGCACTGAAAGATTCTGTGTGTTCCTCTGATTTAGTCTTTAAGGAAGAAAAAAGCTGATTAAAATTCAGCAGCCTGAGATATTTTAAGTGGTTATTTACAGACAAAAACTTACAAAATTCTGCAAGAAGAGACAGGATCCTGTCTTGTCAACAGACTGCGAGAAAGATTTCAGTCTCCCAGCCTCGGGATGGGTGTTTGTCTGGGAAGAGCCCCAGTCTGTCGGCGATGCTGATTAGCGCAGTCACTAATCACAGTGGCTCCCTCGTTCGTACATGCAGCTCTGTAATCACCGGGAACGAGGAGGTGGTGACACTCTCTTGGACTCTTTAGCCATAAAGACAAAAACTCTTGCGCAGTCAGGCATGCGATCGGCCCCTACCTACTTACCACCCGTGGGTAAGTGCTTGCACCAGCTCGTGGCTGGTGGGACCCACCGAGCCACCCAGCCCAGCTTTAAATTTGCTGGCGGGCCCCCCCGAGCCGAAGCCCTGGCGGGTGTTGGAGCAGCTGAGCCCCCAGCCAGCCCCCAGCCCCCTGACCCAATTCCTGCCCTTCTGACTGAAGCAAACAGACCTCGAGCAAAGCTGCTCCCCGTGTTGGTAACCACTGCCAGCCGTGCAGCCGCAGGTGCCGCCCCACCGGGGCTGGGTGCCCCAGGCGGGTCCGGGCGGCTTGTCCCCCCCGCGCTCTGCCAAGGGCCGGGGTCCGGGCTGGGCCGGGACGGCTCCGCTGGGCACAGCGCATGCACAGCAAATCGATGTTCTAACGGGAATTTTGGTGTGGGAAGAGAGGGCAGAGGAGGCGAACGGCAGACCCTGCCCCTGGGATCGCACGGGTAGCCCTGCCCGCAGCCTGCCTGTCCTCGCAGCTGACCTCGCCCCTGCCCTCACCCAGAGCTGCCGTCCTGCCGGGAGCCCGACCCGTCCTAGACCTGTCCCAGCCTCCACCGGGACGTGACGAAATGCAGGTGAGAAAGGAGCGAGGTGGCAGCCGCCAAGGGGTGGGGGGGAGCGGCGGTGGCTTGGACTCCGTTATTGATTTGAGGAATGTTTCAAACAGATCATTTATTTTCATTAGACTTCTGCCAACGTCTTCATATCACTGTCCCCTACGTAGGTCGACATCTGTCCTCAGGAATGCTTTAATTGCATTTTCTTCGTTTTACGCAGCTCTTAGCTAATGCATTCTGGCTTCATTAGATTAGACACCAATTGTCCTGAGGATGTTGTCATGTTTTCAAATGGCTTCAATCAGCACCTCCCAGGCACTGGCTATTTCAGGAGATAATAAAACTGAAACCTCATTCAGGCTGGGTGAGTAATGGAGGTGCATTTCCCATCCCCACCCAGTCTGGCTTTAAATTTGACTCGCTGACATCCCCCTGGATGCTGGCAGAACACAATTAAGCCTCTTGTCTTGCAGGCATTGTCCGCGTGGTTACACACTGCTCGGGAGGAAGAGCTCTGCAACAGGAACTGGGTTTCTAATGATCTTGTCATCGTGAACAGCACAGAGAGATTAAATGAAAGACTGAGGGAACAGTCAAGATCAAAACTCAGATTTCCAGATGTCCGGGGCATGGCAGGTGGCGGGCTCGCAGTGCTCTGTCTCCTTGTACCCAACCTGGCACAGCAGCTCAGGGTACATGCACGTGTGCACATGCCCTCTTAATGAAAGAGAATACAAAACAGCGTGACAGAACCAGAGCCCACCCGTTACCAGCAGCGCTGGGGGTTTCTTTCCTTGGCAGCCGTTCTTAGACCTTGTTCTGCAGAAGCTCTTTCCCATCGGGGGAGCCCCGGGATGCCTTTACCAGTGCTTACGGCAGCTCATGTCCCCGCTGCACGGGTGCAAATGGTCACAGATTCAGGAAATGAACCGAGGTAGGAAGGGACCGGCTGGACCCCGGGCTGGGGGCAGAGACACGCAGCGACAGCAGAATCGCCGTGCTCTGCTGCCCCGGTGAGGGCGGACGGCTCCGGGACGGTCCCCGTGCTGTGGGAAGGGCTCAGCACACAGGTCCCCAGCACACAGGTCTCCAGACAAGGGCTCGCCTTCCCCGGCCGCTCTCCTCCGGCAGAAGGATTGCCTCAGCCCTGTCTTCTTATCACGAGCTACCACAATATCCGCATCTATCCTTTTCACCCCACAGGCGGTATTTTGACTTCTGGAATTCATCTTACCTACCAAGGGACTCTAAATATATCCCAGACAATTTCCTCTCCTCATTTTTAATAATATCTTTCAGCCTTAAATTAGTTTTTGAAAATATGTATTGGGATGATAGGCTTTTTATCACAACTGATAGACAATATTCATCACACCTGTGTCCTAATCCTCACAACACACGCACATTCATTACGGTAGCCCTGCATCAATTTTAACAGCACTTAATTCATTACAACTCCATTACTGCCTGTGCATGCTCCCCACAATAACTTTACCGTCGATTTGTCACCCGGGTCCCTGCAGGTGCTGTGGGCGGCTCTGGTCCCCACCCCACGTAGCTGCGGTCGCTCCTCGAGCCGTGGGACTGGAGGGAACAGCCCTGCTCAGAGCGCAAGCAGGGCTTGCTCCGGAAATCTCGGGGAGGTGACAGGTGGAAGAGCAGAAGTAAAAAAGCCCTTTTCCTCCCCAGGATCCCTTTCTCCGCTCGCTGGGCTGGGAGCATGGGTGGGTGGCCACAGCCCCTGTGGGCACAGTGAGGCCGAGGAGATGTTCTGGGGCTGTGCAGGCACGTCCTCCCATCCCCAAGCCCTGGTGAGACCGAACTGGGAGCAACAGAGACAGCCCCGTGCAGCAGACCTATGGTGCCTCTGTGCCCTCAGCGCGGTCAGGGACCCTAGGCAGAGCCTATTGCAGCAGCAGGTCCTCTAGAACGACGACTCCAGCAAATCCCAGTTTTGCAAGAAGCCTCTCTGTAAGCAGAGGCCTAAACATCAGGGCAGATGAGGAGCCACGATGCCCGCTTTGGGCCAGAGCCGAGAGCAAGAAGAGGAAGCAACATGATCTAGAGACTGGTGACAAAGAGGAAAATCACTGAAGCCTGAGAAGCTCAGCAAGTTGCATTACAATGAGTGTTGCAGAGACGGTGAAGCTGCAACATCTGTCGTGTCCCGGGAGCATGGAGTTGTCAACTCAGCAAAAAATAAATCTCGTTGGGCTAGCTGTGCGAGACCAAGGACACGACGACACGGTGCCCCGGTCCCTGTGTCAGCTCGTCTCATTCTGCGCTGTGCCCCTGCCGTTAGCCAGAGCGTAGAAGAGTAAGCACAGGATTTACACTCCTCAGTCCGCGTGCCAGGAGGTTTATGGCACCGTAAAATGGCTGGGCTCTGAACAAACACAGCTGAGCAATTCTGCACAGCCCTGTGGTTTCCAAAGCTGCTTTACGATTCCCCTTTAACGTGACCGATTCCCTTTTACCACGCTGGCTGATTAAAAGTATCGCTGGGATGGTGACAGTTCCTTCTTGCTTGGTGCACAGCGGTGCCGGGGCTCACACCCGGAGCAGGGGAGGTGGGACGAGGAGCAGGGTCCCCCATGCTCCCCCTTTACGCCATGGGCAGCCGGACTGGGAGCGCTCTCCTCCTGCTAGTCTCGCAGGCAGGAATTAGCCCAGAATTGATTAGACCCACTCTGCCAGGAAAGGAAATACCCTGCAACGCTGCTGATACCGCACATGTGGCCAGAAGAGCGCTGCCATTGAATACCTGCAGAGAAAGATTAATCAGTAATCTTTGGAGCCAAAAGGCAATTATGACTATAGCAAATAATTTCAGCCTCTGAACAGGACAAGAATATTGTCTGCGCAGGGCGATCTTGGGCAGCAGTAAAAGCAACACGGTGGTTCTGTATTTAAAATAGTATTTCTACTTCTAACCAAAAGCAAATTGTTGGGTTTTAGGACAATAATAGACAAAAAGAAGAGAAACGGTCTGACTGCAGCATCAAGGTTTAGCCAGAAAAAGGGGTGAAAAGGTAATGCCAGGTCATTAGCAGATTTAATTAGAGAAGAAAAGCTTAGCAGAGACCTTCCTTGCAGCCTGCAAGTGCCTGTCTGGATCAATTAGTTAATGGGTCCCCAGCCCATCGCGGCCACGGCCCTGCCTGTACGCTGCCGAGCCCCTGGGCTGCCCATGCCTGCCTTCACACCCACCACCGCTGGGGCAGGTTTGTCTGGAGCAAAGCTCAGCGAGAGAAGCCCAGTGGAGCTGCTGCAGGCAGAATTCGGCCCGAGAGGCCACGAGCTTTGCCCTCCAACACTGGCACCAGACTGGGGGAGTGCATCCCTCGCCTGTGGGATGCATTTTTGGAAGTGCCGGGTCCCACCAGTGCCGCTCTCGCCTGGCAGCACCAGCACAGTCGCAGCCCCTGCCCCGGCACGTCCCCTCTGGACCAGGCGGAGGCACTCCGGACCAGCCGCGCCAGCGGAGGCTTCGGGCTCCCCAAGGTGCACCTGTCCCGCATCCCAGCCCGTTCTTCCTCGTGGAGAGGGTGGCTGCCCTTGGCTGGGTCACTCACAGTCAGCACAGGCAGCGGGGCAGGAGCAGAGGTGAGCAGAGGTCTCCAGCGGAGTCATTAACAGCTTTGTTAGGATGGGAAGTGTCTGGGGTCTTTCGACATAATTAATTGGTAGGGGGTGATATGTGCAGGAGGTGTCTGCAGAGATACTCTGCTTGGGGTGCGAGGGACCACTGTGAACGCCCAGCCTCCGAAAACACTTGTGCTGTGCTGCCTCTGCACTCCTGCCCACGCTGCCTGCTGCTGCCCGCCGCCGGGGTTCACCCCCCGCACGGCAGCAGGCAGTGCCCTTCCCAGGGCTCCAGCTCTCTGCACGGAGAAACTTCCTACAGCAAACCTTAGATAAGGCAGGGAGTGTTGTGGGGAACAGATGGCAAGTGCCAGATGGATAAGGTGTCTGAGGAGGGAGATGTTATTACGTGGAGTGAGCCACAGGCTGCAATGATCTGCCCCAAACAATCAGCAATTAACTTAGGCTATTAGCAGCAAACTTTGTCTCCAAAGTTTCCTCCCTCCTCTCTTTGCCATTGGGCCTCCTCATTTCTAGGTGAGCTGGGTATCTGATGAGAAAATGAACCCGTAATTCATTCGCAGCGAGATGCCTGGTTCTTCAAACAAGCAAAAAACCACCAGAGAGGTTATTTGCCAAAAATAATGGGATTACTATCGGCCGGCACTGTCCTAAAGGGAAAGGGAAATTGGTTCTCTCTTGCAAGGGCTTTTATTTATAGTGAGCATGTGGAGCCTTGTCGCTGTTTCGTCTTGTGCTGGCACAGGCCTGGGACGTGTCCTTCCAGGGGACGCCCACAGGCAGCACCCTGGATGCTCCTCACTTCTGCAGACGTGAGCTGGTGCCTCCTCAGCACAGAGCAGTGGCAGCGGTCCCTTCCCTGCTGTGGGCTGGGACCCCCGGCTCAACCCTGCCCTGCAGCAGCTTTCCTTGGTGCTCGGAGGGAGCGTCTCCAGCCGCACGTCTCCTCCTGCCTCCTCCCTCATGGCCACCCGCTCTCAAATCCGCGTGCACCAGGGCACTGCCGGTTCCTCTGCCAGGCTGGCATTTCGGTGCGCAATGGGGGTGACACCGATGCCAGAGGGGTCCCCGGCAGACCCGGCTGCCGCCCTGCCATGCGTACCCAACGCGGGGCTCAGGCATCTGCTAATGGGGCACTTGCGCGGGAACTATTTGGGTGCTTACGTCTGAACTAGCTGGGCATACACGTGTGAACTAATTGGGCACTCATGCATAAATTAATCCGGTGCTCATGTGTGAGCACTGCAGACCCTGTAATTTATGGTCAGCACCACCCAACCTCCCCACCGTTGTCTGCACTGCCTTAGAGGGCCTAGCTGTGCCGGCCCTGGAGGGGACGTGCTTCCCGTTATCCTGAAGGTTTACGTTCTCTCAAGGCTCTGCTGGGATATAACGCACAGAAAGGCCTTGCTGCTGCCCCAGTCCCTCAGGATGCCTCCGATGTCCAGCAGCTCCGATGCAGTCTCTGAGCAGCTCTGCTCCCTGCCGCTCCCTGCGTCCCTGCTCTCACTGCTACAAGGGTGACTTCACTCTGCACCGTTTGCTGTAAAGCGCAAAGCTACTGCTTTTCAGATCTCTGCCCCTTTCTGTCTGGTGGGATAACAGCATCTCTTTTTTTATCTGCAAAAGCTGCTCGGAGCTGGCAGGACTTGGAGCTGGCAGCTCTTGGCAAGTGGTTTCCTTGTCCGGCAGGTTCCTACGGAGCTGCATCTCCCATCATCCTTGTGTGCAATAATTGAACAGCAGAAAGAGAAAGCGGGAGCATTTGTGAGCGTGAACGAGCTGTGTGCTCAGCACTGCCCTGGCCAAGCTTCCCTCCTGGGCCACACGCTCCAGACAGAAGCATTTTCAATTGCACTTTCCATCTGGCATTGATTACTGTCCAATTTCTTGTACCTTCATTTGCAGTCAGCAGAAGCGGGCTGACTGACATTGAGGGAGAACGACTCCTCAGATCCCATCAATCAAGTGTCATCAGGACCCAGCTTCCCAGGCTCGTGGGCCACAAGGTCACCCTTGGTGGGAAATCAGCTTTCCATCTGAAGCAGAGCCCTCCTCGTGCCCCTCTCCCACCGCACCCGTGGCTCGAGGGAGACCGATCTGCAAGCTGCCGTTACTCACTGCCCCCCTCCATCCCACCTCTGGACTCTTGGATAGACCATTTCGGGGGTAAGTGGGAAAAAACCTCACAACTTTTTTTCAGGAAATAGAGACAACACACGGGAACATTGGCAGTGCCGGATGCAGAGCTTCCCCTCAGGGCACCGTGTTGGGGTCCCCACTCCTCACAGGTGCATCAGCCAGCGGGGGAGCACCTCTCCCTGTGCGCGCCAGGGCGGGGGGCCAGGCCCTCTCCCCGGTGATGCCAGGCAGGCGCACACATCGCCAGCGTTTCCCCGCGAGGGGCAGGGTGCCAGTCAGGCTCAGTGAAAGCCGTCAGCCCTGCGCAAGGCAGGGAGGTGTGCAGTGAGCGCTCAAGGGACGACGCTGGCCTGGCACCGAGCGGGGAGCGCGAGCCTTTCCCTTGGGCTCCTGGCGCTCGGCCATTCGGCAGCAGCTTTTCCTTAGGAAAAGCCACAAGCGGTTAAAGGAAGGGGCCGCTCTGCTCGGCGGCTCTGCACTGACTCAGCCTCTTGGCAGAGGGCTTTCCACCGCTGCAGCTGAACGGGGAGAACAACCAGAGCCGCAGACTGCGAGGTATGAACTCAGCCTATCGCTTGTTTAGCTGGGATTTAAAGTCTGACTGTTCCCTGCTGCCTGAATTGCTGCTCGTGGGGGTACACCGAGCTCCCACGCCTCCCAGGCAGCGAGGAGCCAACCCCCCCGGCGCTGGAAGTGGGAGCCCGAGGTCTGTCTATCTCCAGCTGCTGAGCTTCGCTCACCTCGCTCCTCCAGGGAAAACCACCTTTCCTGACTACAGCCCTTCCTGCAAATCGAGTGTCTGCTCACAGCCCCGGCACCTGGGAAACACGAACCCAGCTGGTGATCTGGATCCGACCTTTGCTGTTTGTGTGGATGAGCCAAAGCCACCCGACAGTGGGAAGAGGCACGAACAGGGTTGCCCAAGCCAGCTCTTCCCTCCTCGTTTGCACACTCAGGACAGCTGAACTGGGCGAGATACGCCTCCATTGCTAATTCATGCTGCAGCAATGGAAAGAAATCCACTTACTGCTCACAGAAGGTATCATGTGCAGATGCTCATCACACCAAATTACTCTGTAGTGTTCTTCATGAAGGTGAACTGAGGCCCTTTGCAGAAGGGAAGGCCTGGAAAGGTAGAGCGCAGCAGCCATGTTTCCTAAAGGAAACCAAAGAAACAGTCTCCCAAGTTGGATTTAATTGCCGTAACAGCAAATGCACAGGGCCCTCCGGAGGGCGGGTGGACAGGCTCTGCTGTCACCACTCGCTGGAAGCCAGCCCTGCCATGAGGTCCAGCCCTGGCTAAGCACCGCACGAGCTGGCTGTTGGGGTGAGGGCTGGCTGGGGTGACAGCAGGATGGCGGGTGTGAGAGGTTCAGGGCTCCAGCAATGCAAGCGGGGACAAGCAAAAGGACAGACACCCAGCTTGTGCTGCCTGCCCACCCGCAGGACGCGCCAAGCCAGCGGCAGGTCTCTGCCCTGCCTGCTCTGCAACATGCTCCTGCCTCTCACCCTTCCACCAGCGTTTGCCTGCCTGTCCTTCCCAGATGAGCAGTGCTTAGTGATGGGCTGGGTATTCTTAAACCCAGCGACTCTCCCTGCTGATGAGGCCCTCCCAGGAGCTCCCTGCCTGCCTGCCCCAGCCCAAGAGCTGCACTGCCAGATGCTGCCTGTAATCTGCAAAGTTGGCCTGGAGAGGCTGCAATTAGTGCTCCACCTCCCAGTGCTATTTTTATGAGTGATGCAGGACAAGGATAAATTGTCCTTTTCCACTGGCTTTGTGCGTCGACACTAAGGATCGACAGTCACTTCCCCCACCCCATCCCATCCCCTGGATTCAGGGCTGCAGCCGGGTCCCGGGGGGGATCCTGAGCTCGTGCCCAGGGAAGGGGTTGCAACAGCAGCTGAGTTCTTATTAACATTTCCAGTTACTACCTCACAGCAAATGAACTAATTTCAAATTGTGTATGAAACATGTTGGCTTCCATGCTCAGTGTAGCCCTGAACTGTGCAAAATCAGCAGGGTTTGTACTTTATAAGGGAGATTGACCCATAACTAGTAAATATTGATTTTTCCCTTGAAAGCTGCTCTCAGCCAGTTGCTGCAGGGCTGCACAACACCAGCAGAACAGAAGACGACAGACACCATTAAAGCATTGGATTGCAAGAGCGTATTTTCTCTTCATGAAAATAATCACGGCTGCAGTTCAAGGTGCTCTCTCGGGGAGCACTTCGGCAGCGATAGCTCCTGCTCCGGAGGTGCTGGGAGCAGAGCCTGCATGCTTTCATGCCTTAAACACCTCGCACCCTCCTGTTTCCCCAAGTACCCTCTTCCACAGAGATGCACAAGTGTAACTGCACCCATAGTGACTCGGTGAGCACGCTGGGGCCACGTCCCTCGCCAGGACCCCCAGGCAGGAGCAGCCTGAGCCCAACAGCATTCTCCCGGGGGAGCGGGTGTCAGGCGCAGGGAATCAGTCCCTTCTCTTCGCCCTCTCCCACGGTGATTTCTGGCTCCAGAGGGGCCTTTGCCAGTTCCTTGGGAGGCAGAAGCAGCACCCGCTCCCCGTGAGCAGGGCCTGGTGCTGGGGTGAGGTGCTGTGCTGGTGGGACGGGCGCTGCCCTGGCCATGCTCCTTGGCACGGCCAGGACTGAGGGGCAGCAACCGAATTTGAGGACATGACTTCCCTATCAACTGTTTCACCCTTATTAAGGGAAATTAGATTAAATTACATTGTAGCAGGCAATAAATCTTTCCCTGGAGAGACAGGGAGGGTGCCTGGGATTTTGGTCTCCGTGTGCGATGTTGAAATTAGCGATTCTGTCTAATCTCATTTTTCAGTGTAATAATGCTTCTGGGTGAGAGGAGTGTAAAGCTCTGTGGCTTATGGGCACTAATTTTCTGAGATAAATTGAGAATTTTGTCCCTGCTCTCATCAGAGCTAGGGATGAAATTGCTCTGAAGTCTGCACCCTGTAAGCTCTGTTTCCCACTGCTGTATTTTAAGAGGACATTTACGCTTTACCCAGCTCCGATGTGACAGCCAAGCAGCGGCACCCTGCAATTCCACAGCAAGGTCCAGCCACATCAGTTTTCATATTATCTTGCTGTAAATGAGATTCACTGGACAATATGGATCTGATTTGCAGCACAGCTGTGAAAGAAATCCTGCCTTTAAGAAAGCTACCATCTATGAATAAATTGGATATACTTATTTTGGTCTCCTGACAGGCTCAAAACTTTCAGTTGCGAGGCTGTGAAAGCCAAGACCCAGCCTGCCTCAAGGGCACCTCTCATGGAAGGAAATATTTGACGAGGGCTCACAAGGGTGGTCCTTGCCAGAGGGCACTTGGCACAACCGCTTTCTCACCCTGCAGGGACAGCACCACCGCCGAAGGGAAGCTGGGCTCACGGTTCCCCTTCCAGAGGGCTGGACTATTTGGGCAATCAGCTTCCCCCTCTGTCCTCAGAGGCGTCAGACCCTCAGATCCAGGCAGCGAAGGCTGGTGCTGCCGCAGGGAGGGCAAAACCCTCCTTGTTTTGCCAGTCGGCTGCTGGCAGGAGGGATGGGCTGTGACCAAACGCCATCCTCCTTACAGCTGTGCTTGCGGCCACGCAGGAGTAACAGCGGTGGACCAGAGGACAGCAGGTACCGCACATGGGACAACCCCTTCCCCTAAGGGCCTCACCACAGAGCAGCGCAACTTCCCAGGAACTCGTCTGTATCATCAACAAATTTCCCACCCAGAAGCTAAGCTACAGCCCCTCTGGCTCTTTATACAGCTTCCCCGAGACTGAATCTTGCCAGTCAACGTACCCCTCCCTCTAAGCCATCAGGTACTTGCCAAGAGACCACCCGTCCCATCTCTGAGCATACATGCACGTGGGAAGGCAAGCAGGCATCGCAGCAAGGCTCTTCTCCCACCGCACGCCTCCAGGATTCACCCAGAGTCCTGCAGCACAATCAATTAGAGGAACACGAGCTGCAGCTTAATCCATGGCAAACAACAGTGTTTGATTTGTTTCCTGGAATCCCTGTCACACACAGTGACATGCGATACGGGATCAGCTGAAAGGCTCTAAGGTCCCACAGGGAACATCACGTTACGGCAGACGGTGATAGGCAGAGCCCGGCTGTCCGAAGCAGTGCAGACACCGTTAAACACTGCACAGTACAGCTTCCCTGCGGCGAGACGCCAGCCCGGAAAACCCACCACCACTCACATCTTCTAATTAATAAGTTTTACCTAGCTGAGTGCCCAACTGTTAAATGATGTCAGTCAGGTTAATTAAATGTTAAATCCTTCTCAGCAAAAAAACAACCAAACAAAAAACCACCCACCAAAACCTCCCACTGAAAAAGCCCACAAAGAAAGGAGGAAAAAAAAAGCAGAAGTTAAAGAAGCTTAAGCAGCATTGGCAGGCTGTGCCCCCAGCTGATGAAGGGTAATTCAAGCCTTGTAACTCTGCTCTCAGAGCATCCGTTCCATCAGCAACCACAGAAGGAGAGGTTTGATGAGCCACGGGAGGCAGCCGCAGAGCTGAATCCCTGCGCTCACCTCTGCTCCATCCATTACTTCTCTTTCCACGGGTAGACTCGCAGTTCTTCAGCGCAGCGACCACTTACCTGTCTGCGACAGGAGTCCGGCACCGTGCCAAGGAACACCACCGGCTGGGCCTCCTCACTGCTGTGTTGCAGCCTGCCAACAGCCATCAGCATCGCTGACTGTGGTTCCAAACAGCGCAGTCCCCTTCAGCAGCAGCAGGGTGAAGAGCAAGGTGAAGAACCAGCTGGCCACGTCTTGCAATTCGTGGACCAGGCAACACAGCTGGCAGCAGACCTGGGATCCATGGACTCGCCTCCCTGATGGAGATTATCTTTTTGCCTCATTAAAAACTGCACATTGCTCAGCTGCGAACCGCTGGAAGGAAGATTCAAGTTAGAGCAGAGCCAGCGTAGTGTCCCAGCTGCAATTAGGCAGCATGGAAACGCACGCTGGGACAGGAGTGGAGAGAGCACCCGTCCCCACCGAGAAAGGCCACTGAAAGCTGAGCCCTTATCGAAGGGAATAGTATAATGAATCGCAGACTTGACACTAGGAGCTTGAACTTCTCCCTGGTCCCCAGACAGCCCTCTCCGATTCACTGAGATGTGGGAACTCGTATTGAAAAGGCAGTTTGTGCACACTCTGACTAGGACAATTTGTCCTATTAAGCAAATATGTCTTTTTTGAAAATACATTTTTTCTTGTTATTTCCCTGATCCCTGAGACTTACCTGTGTTTTCAAAATGACTCTCAAATTCCACAAATGGATGAATTTTTGGCGTGCAGAATATCTTTACTGCTAGCTTCAGACACTGCAATTGAACATGAAATCTGGAGATGCAGCCTGTTCAACTAAACTCACCAAAATGGCAGGGGTTTCCAGACATGCATTTCACCTTTGAATTTGCAGTTCTCCCAATCACTTATTTAGAGAAGAAAAATGACTTATGAACTCCTCCATGCCTCTTTCAGTGATGCTAAGGAATATTTCCCCTTCTTATGCCTTGAGCTGACCCAGGAAACATGGATTTCTGGTGGAATTGTACAGGTCAGCTGAAGGAGTTGCATGTGCTGTCCTGCACCTTCAAATGAATAACTCCTGCATTGAAAAAATTGCCTAGAGACAGCTCTAATTTGTTCTAAATTATCATCCCTTCTATCAGCAAGCTGGGAATTGTCATCTATTTATTTCGTACAATGCCACTGAATCGGTGACCACCTGCAAGGTGTCCATGATGATAAACGCCTGCTTTGTATATGGAGCTATTTCTGACTGGTTGATAGTGCACATCTATCAAATTGCCTGGAAAAGCCACCTATTGGGATCATTATCTAACACAGTCCCTCTGTGGGAGTTCAATGTCAGCACATCCTGGGGTAGGTACCTCACTGGGTACCTGTTCTGCTCATTATTTCTCTAGATTAAGAGTTTCACATTTCCATTATGAATTTGGGCCGAACTTTGGACTTCTCACACCCAGAGCCAAGCTGTAGCACAAGCACTGAGAATCCCGAGCATCCTCCCAGCGCACAGCGTACTGCTGCACCCGCTTGGTGCGAGCGGGAACTCCTGTCTGGAGAGTTGGCTGGCTGAACTCCGTGCCAGCCAGGGGAAGGCAGGAATGTTTTTTTCCCTGCAGGACTGCAGTTATCCAGCACTATAAAAGCCCTGGTGAAACACAGACATGCCCTGCTACCTGCTTGCTCCCTGCTGGGTCTGTGCTGCTGAAAGTACCACCAGCTCTCCTTCTGCAGCTCGCTCTGTCCCAAGGGAAACTTATTTTGAAAGAGCTCTGGTTCAGATCAGGAGTTTTGATCTTAAAAAGTCAGTGCTCAGCAATCTTTTAGTAAACTGTCCTGTTTTCAGCTGGGACAGAGTTAATTTCCTTCCTAGTAGCTGGTACAGTGCTGTGTTTTAGATTTAGGATGAGAATAATGTTGATAACACACCAATGTTTTAGTTGTTGCTAAGTAGTGCTTACACTAGCCAAGGACTTTTCAGCTTCCCACGCTCTACCGACTGAGAAGGCTGGAGGTGCACAAGAAGCTGGGAGGGGGCACAGCCAGGACAGCTGACCCAAACTGGCCAAAGGGACATTCCATACCATGTGACGTCATGCTCAGTACATAAACTGGGGAAAGCTGGCCAGGGGGGGCTGCATGGGGACTGGCTGGGCATCGGTCGGCGGGTGGTGAGCAATTGCACTGTGCATCACTTGCTTTGTATATTCTTCTTCTTATTATT